>NW_006300373.1:2161440-2169209 GCF_000327345.1 Myotis davidii
TAGTACACAAGAACCTGCTTTCTCTACACCTTTCCTCTCCACTTCCTAACGTATGTACAACTGAGACACCGATTTAAAAATCATTACTTAGTGCTAAACTCTGTCTACTCTAGTAGTTCCAAATGAATGCCACTTACCTTTAGCATTATATTCAGAAAAATACTTAAGCCTCAAGGTCCCCAATAATCTGGAGTACTGAACTAGATAACCACCCTAAAGACACTTCTGACAGAAGTAATAACGCGTTACTTAGAGAGAGGTTTCCAGAACTTGCTGTTAGAACCTAGCGCATACGGACACCATGGACGCCAGTCCCCGTTCGCACAGTTTACTCGCAGCAGTCCTGGCCGCCGTCAGCCTGGCCTCGGCCTGTGTCCGCCGGAAAGTGCCTGGTGCACCAGTCACCACAGTCCGCTCCTAGGTGGCTCCCGTTTTCTCTTCTTTACTGAAGGGCTGTACGGAGCCAGGCTTTACCCAGGACAGGCCGGCCACGTGAACACTTTTATTGTGCTGTTCTTCAGGCTTCTTCTAGGCACAATCAAAACAGACACCAGAAAGCGACTGATGAGATGCAAGCACTGTGCAAACCCGTCTCCCCACAGGTGTCTGTGCAGAATGAGCTTAGAAAGGGGTCAGCAAGTGGCCATCTCAGAGACGGCCAGTACTCACCTTCTGAGTCAGCATCTTCTCTCTGGCTTCGTCGTGTATAGCAGGGTTCCATGGAGAAAAGCTTAAGGAAGAGAAAAACATTTGAAAACTGCTTGGCTTACTAAATCTGCGGAACATCTGTTTTTTAATACTTAAGCCAATTGCCATAACAAAACCTCATAAGAATTTAAAGAAAAGTCTTTAATCAGTTGTCAATGTCTGAGTTTTAGGCATTATCTAAATTATTTTCTCACATGATAACCACGCTGTACAGAGTACTTTCCCCGGGTTAGCTCATTTAAGCCTCGAAACAATCCCTGAGGCACTGTTATTGAAGCACCGGAAAAGCAAGTAATTGTTCATCACAAAGCCAACCACTCCGTGCAGAGCCCAAGACTTTACCCACTGCGCTACGCTGCCTCCCCAGCACCAGCATGCGGAGCGCTAAACCACCCATCCTTCAGGTCTGTTCTCCCGCCACTCGGCCCCAAGGTCAAGTGTCACAGCTCCAGCACCCACTGTCCACTCTGGTCACTCTCCCCTACGCAGCTTCCCGCCCTCTCCCCATCTGAACGTGGACGGGCTAAGGCTGTTTCAGAGGGGCTCCTGCTGACAGACACTTGAAACAGCACATGACAGGGCCTCAGGGACCAGTCACTAAATAGCTCACCACTGGCACAGCGTGCCTGTCGATGGAAAGCCTAGTGTTTAAGGAGCCGAAGGGGTGTCTGAAATCTGTTACAAGTAGTCAGGGTTGTCGGCGAACAGGTGATATATCTTCCCTTTCACTCCCCGTTTTAGTAAGTCCCCCTGGACCATGGCACACAGGGCTGCAGGGTGCAGTCTGTGCAGGTGGGAACCACTTACCTAATGGCATAGGGGTCTTCTATTTTAGGCTGGTCAAACAGGCGGGCCGTGCACAGCTTCACACTGTCAACCACTTTACTTTTGAACAGATGCACGTCTTTCTCATACCTGTGTTAAAAGTGTAAGTCAGAACGCTACCCACGCACTCTCCTCCGCTGCCTTCTCAGAGCTAGCTGAACTAAAGTAGTGACCTACAGGACCGCAGCCTCGGGGTGCAGGGGGCTCGCCGTGTCGATCTTGTAGAACACTCTCCTCGCGTACATCAGCACCTGCCAGATGTGGTTGTGGTTCCGCCTAAGGGAGACAGGCGCGTGACTGAGGTGTCCTACTGACTCTGTCACTAAAGGAAACACGTAGTCACTCACCTCCACTTGGCAAATGCTCTCTTCACATCCAGTTCGCCTGAGGAGGGGTCCACTAGCGGGTGGAAGACGGGGATGTCAAACACCAAGCGCTATATGAGGGGAGACGTAGCTTTCAGTGGGGGCCATGGAGGCAGTGGGCCCACAGACGGTGGTAGGAAGTGTGTCTGGACAACGCAGTTGTGCTGCACTTAACTCCTCTCCCCACTGTCCTGCGCCATGAAGTTTTGCAGGGAGGGCTGCCCTACCCAGCACCGCGGCCCCGAGTGCTGTCAGCCTCGGCGTGGCTGCGAGAGCACAGGCGCAGCTCCAGGTGGAGGCTGACGTGGCAGAGGACACAGCGAGGCACAGGCCCTCCCCCCAGAGCCCGAGGAGCAGACAGACACCTTAGGAACCATCATCAGAGTGGCTGGTCAGGAAAGGAACCCAGACACCTTCAGCGCCCTGTGGGCCTCACTGGCCAGTGCACGGAGCCAGGCTGTAGCTCCCACTTACTGGACAGTCGCCGTCCGGGTAGTTATCAGGGATGTACACTGTGAACTTAAATACTCCGTCTTGGTACAGTCCATGCCGAATGAAGATCACTCCAAACCACACTGCAGGAGAAGCAAGCGCGGTTAAGGCCTAGTGTCAGAGGACCTGACGTGCCGCCGCTGTAGAGCATGTGCTTACCTAGCGCTGAGCGGTAAGACGGCTGCACGTAGACTCCCGGCAGCTTCTGCTTCACCAGCAAGGTGCTACAACAGAGCAGAGCGGGGCCGGACGGAGGTCAGTGACCGACCAGCCACCCACGGTCCTGTTCTGGGAGAAACAGTCGCTCTGGGGCAGCTGAGGCCCTAACCCGCCAGGCCCGGTCATCCCAGCCCCCACCTGGCCCCGGCGGCTGCCTTCTACTGGCTTCGCCACCAAGAGCCCAGATAAAGAAATCCAAGCCACACACAGGGACACGCTAAGAATCAAGTTTTCCTCCCAGAAACCCACCTCCCCGAGACACCATCCCAGAAACTGAACTGGAGGTAGATGAGAGGACCGGGCAAGGTGCTGCTTCTGTGCCTGCCCAGCAGAGCTCACCCACACACATGCAAAAGCCACTAAAACAGCGCTAGGACATGAATAGTCCCATGCCAGTGCCCGCACGGAGGCGATGCCTTCGGTGTGGCCCCGTCCCGGGGCAGAGGGCCGTGTGTAGGTTTGTCCGCGGTGTGCTTCTGCTCTCACTGACCCGCGGCGCAGGCACGCCCTCTGGGCCCGGGGTGGGAAGCGGTGGTGCCCAGATGGCAGACACAGGCTGCTCGGGCTCTTTGGGACCTCGTCCCACCCCAGCCGTGCCGGGCTGTTCCTTGCCACGGAGCCATGAGCCCCAAAATGAGCTATGAGCCCAAACAAGTCCGGCTGTGAGCTGTAAGTGAAGTCGCACAGTGGGCCTTTGTTGATAGTTTTCACTACCTATTTGCCTAACTTGAAGGCAGCCACTCCTTTTAAGTCACCAACACTGAGCGCGCCCACAGCAGCGTGGCTGACAGGTGCAGCCCCCGCAGTGGTTTGCCAGAGGGCCGGGTGTGTGCTGCGCAGACGGAAGGCTCGGTGCCACAATGGAAGCCTGTCCGGCGCACTGCCAGCCTCCAGCACAAGGCCCCTTCCACAGCCTGCGGGCCTGCCACCACGTCACTCGGCCCTCAGACAGCGGCTCAGCCCCTCTGCCCTTACAGCACTGGTGCTGGGACGGAGGGCTCAGGGGTGCCTTTAAAATAACTGCGTGTACAAAGGAATTTCATGGTCTTTTTTCCAGGTGTGCCACCGATTTATAACTCGGTGTCTTACAACTGGGCTTAGAGACTCAGGGGTTTTGCTTTACTGCGGCACTTGTTCAACCCAGTTATCAGCACCCAGCGCACGCCTGCGACACTAGGCTAGGACACAGGCGGCTCAGTCAGTATCAAGTGCTGTGTGCAAAGGAATTGCTAAATAACAAAGTAAGAATTCTCCACACTTCCGCCCTTGGACAGATTCTTTAATCAGGTGCCACCTGCTCTCAGTCACTGGGAGCCCCGTGGTAGGCAGGCGCTGCGCCATCACCTCCTCGCACCCGCGCACGTGCAACCGCAGTCCAAACTTGGTTTCTGCGACCAGTCAGAGCCCACACCTTTATGACATCCCTGTGTCACCTCCTCCAGCTTTGGGAGGTCACACAGGAGAAGTCAAATCCCTTTCTAGTGACAGGCCTTCTCTGAACTGACAGTTCCAGTTCCTTCATTACTGCCTCCCAGGGCCTGGCTTCCCACCTCCGCCTACTGGGACCGCCTCCTCAGGGGTCGGGGGCCTCTCACAAGGTGACCCCCAGAACACAGCACAAAGCCTCCAGCGGGGCCTGCCCCGGGGAAGGCTGGATGGCGACGCTCCCACTGTCCCATCCTCCATGACCTCTCAGGAGGTGAATGCCTCACTTCCTGGGAAGGAAGACAATTTTAAGTCCCTGACCTGCTATCCGTCCTTACTAAAGCTTCCTTTCTCCCCCTTCGTGCTCTCCATACAGGCGTGGAAATCAAAGCACACATTTGCCTTTAAATCCTATTTACCCAAGATCTGAACGAGAGCCATTACATTTGCACAAACATACGACAGTCCTTAGGCCTTGGTTAGAAAGGCTATACTGCCTGCCATAGCCTCCCTCTCTGTAAATATCAAGGCTGACACCGCGGAGGTGTGTGTGTGAGCTCTGAGATTAAACGGCCACTAAGTGAGCCCAGTCCATCACAGTACATTTCACTCTTTACCTTCAAAATGTAACCAAACAGCTATAAGAACTTACAATTCTGCAAGGAGGGAGTACTCCAGGTAGAAGGGGCCGTAGGAAGCATGCGTGCCATTGGTTGACTGTGCTGCGGGGGCAGGAGACGTGGGCTTCGTGATGGGCAAAGCATTCTTGGGAATAGAAGGCAGCTGTTTCTTTGGAGCCGTGCGTGGAGGGCTGGTCTTCCCTTTCCCCGTCACTGTCTTCTCTTCACCGTCTGATCGCTATTCAGGACGAAGCGGGGAGAGCATCTGTTAGAATGATGCTTAAACCGCAGGTGTGTGTGTGCTGGACTCAGTCGCTGACCTAAAAGCTGGAACTGCTCTTTTGCAAGGACATCCTGGCACCAGGGCCGAGATGACTTGAAAGGCCTTTGTGCAGGGCCCTTATCCAAAGCAGAACAGAGCTGCAGCAAGACCAACACATTGGAAAACTCCTGTTGGCTGCGTCCTAGAGACCAGGAAGCCAATATTCACGGGATTTAAGTGAAACAAAGAAATGATTTTTCCTGGGGGTCCCCGAAAGAGGGCCAGGGGTTACTAAACAGTTAGACAACTCTGCAAGACCAGCACCGCCCCTGAGCAGCTCAGAAACCAGCGATGAGTGAAGTGAGCCACTGCCTGACATTAGCGCTCGGGTTAGAAAACAAGGAAGGAAGCTGTTCTCTCACTTGCCATGGGTCCGACCGTGATCCTGTCCCTAATGCATATGTTGCCACAGTTGGACTCTCCCCCGCACAAATCATCGTCCACAGTAGAGAGAGGCCTAGGGGAGTCAAAAGAAACTACCGTCTGGCCATTTAATTACTGCCTTAAATGTATGTCATGTGCCTAGAAAAAAGATGAGCGGCGGTGCCCTCAGAGCGGTGGCATTATGTGTGTTTTGTCTTTGCGTACATTCGGCTTTCCTAAAATGTATTATTTTTTGCCACTAAAAACAGACATTTTATTTAGAAAAATTAAACCAGTGGCCTCGAGCCAGACTTGACCACACTGGGCTAGCCTTTCCCAAGGCTTTCCTGCCCACAGCATCTCGAGGTTCAGGAAGATTTGCAACTGCAGGGATGTGTGACAGTCATCACGTGTCAGCATCGCCTACCCAAATAGTCCTACTCAGTGCTACCTGAGTCATTTCTATTGGAGATGCGATCTCCGTCTCAGAAACTAACTTTAATCCACAAAATAATTGGTTCTCAAAAGTAAAGCCTGAACTAGAAAAACCAGATGATCTTGTTAAGATTACAGGGCAACCCGAGTATGAATTCTTTTGGCCTCTGTTCTTATGCAAACGGTTTCCTCACCACATGGATCAGCTGTACCTACTTTGCGTCCAGAGCTTGCAGACATGCTCCAGAAAGGGTTCATAACGTGCGCTCCACACAGAGAGGTGCAGCCGCCTGCGTCATCCAACTTCCGTCCCCAAAGTCACGTCACCTGCAAATGAGAGGGGAAACAGCCAACACCCAAAGTTAAGACTTCTGAAATAAGAACTCAATGTGCCATTCTCCATAGAAATACCACACACATTATATAACACAGTTACAAAAACCCAGGGGAAAAATGCCTTCAGAAATCGTTTCCTTCAGTACCCCGTCCATCTTTTGACTCCAATGTCTTCCCCCCTTTAAATACCTACAGGAGTCTGGGTGCCAGGGCCGGGCCGGGATTCAGAATACTCAGTGACACGGCTCAGCTTTGGTGCCAGAAACGCAGAAGCTCCGGGCTGTGACGGTGACGGTCGCTGCTAGGGTGCTCGTGGGCCGATGACTGGGAAGGCCACGTTCAGAATGCACTGTACCCGCTGACTCCAAGCCTAGCACTGCTTGGGGTTGTGGGACATTAAACGCCCAAAGGGGCCGACTTAAGCATGTCCCCAATGAGTTGTCCTAAGCACAAAATGATTCTCTCTAGCGAAAGTAGCAGCCAAAGAAATAAGAAAAAAGAGGAGGGCGAGCGTGTGGGACAGGGCGACCGGGGTCTTGTCAGGACCATTCCCAAGAAACGACCTTTGTCAGCTGCTTCAAGCACAGAGATCGCAGGCCCAGCGTCCAAGGTGCAGGTGCAGAGAGGAGTGCAAAAGCTTTCCCCAGAGCTGTACGGTCACAGGCAGGGGTCGCTAAGAACACAAAGGGAGAGGCCTGGGAGACCAGCAAGCCAGCTCAGACCGCACCGTCCGCTGGGGCGGGGCCCAGGGAGACTGAGCCCCTTCTCTCAACTCCTGTTGCCGGAAGCAGACGGCTGCAGGTGGAGAGGGTCAGCATTTGACTAAACGGAGCAGCGTCTTACCAAACTCCTGAGAAGCAGATCATTAGAGACCCAGGTCCCAGATGTCCCTATTCAGCACAAGTGTGTTCTCTGCACGCCTGTGACACCCACGGAGGTGCCAATTAATGAGGCCTGCTTTCCACGCCACCGTGCCACCCGGTAATTAAGTCACAGGAATGAGGATGCTGGCTGTTCCACCAACCTGTTGACTTGTGGCCAGTAAATACCAACTTATTGCCAAGAACTGCAAACCTGCCTTTAAAGATGACTAAGATGAAAATCGTTGGGAGATAAAAAAAAAAATGTGGGGGCACCAGCAGCACCCCACTGTCGTCTAGGACAGACCTGACAGAAGAGGGACGTCCCTCTGGGACACCGATCACAGCCCTGGGAATTCACGGGGTGGGTCACCCCGCAAGGTCCCCTCCGAGTGTAGCCCCAGTGCCTCTGCGGGGAGAACCCACCCTCCTCGGAAGGCTCACTGCCCACTGCCCGTGCCTCCAGCAGCAACAGCCCCGCGAGAAGCTGTAGCCCCTTCTCGGGAACGAGACACCAGTTCTGGGGGGTCTGTCTCCCCCGACTACAACCCTCTCCAGCAGGGGTGGCAGATGGGACATAAGGTCCGCCCTGGCGGTTAGGACACCGCCTGCACGTCTTTCCATCGGGCTAAGGAGGGGGTCTCGGCCCGTCCCAGTGAGGCGGACAGGGCGATGGGTCCCGCGTCCCGTGCGCCAGGTCCCGCACCGGCTCCCGTTGGTACGTCGCCGCCAACAGCCTCACGTTCCACGTTAGGGGCGCGGAGCAGGGCCCCGGAGAAGACGGAGCAGCCTGGTCGGG
>NW_006300373.1:2169702-2169911 GCF_000327345.1 Myotis davidii
CGCTCGGCTGGCACCTCCTGGCACCTTGAAGGACTGACTGGTCACATCCCGGAAGTGCAGGCCAGGGAGACGGAGGGGCGCCGATACACAATTGGGCCCGGCGTCAGCCAGTCACCATAGAGACCCGCCCACCTGTTTATGCGTAACGTTGGCGGCCATTCAGAAAGGCCGGCTGTGGGCTTTCCTGCTGGACCAGGGCGGGGGCGGCC
>NW_006300373.1:2169933-2170662 GCF_000327345.1 Myotis davidii
TGGGGGGGAGGCCTGGAAGGAGCCTTATGTAATAGAGAGGGGCGCCGCTTTCCATGCCAGAGAGGAGGAAGCTAATGGGTACTGACGATGCCAACCAAACGCCCCTTGAGGGTAGCCTGCGAGGGGCTTTGGAAAATGTACGTGTGGATCCTGGGAAAGAAGGGACCCCCTAGAGGGCTCCTGCTCCTCGCTGGGCTCAAAGGAAGAGCAGAGCAGAGCAGCCATTCCCCAACGGGGCCTCCGCAAACGGCACCCCCGGGAGACGCCTGCGGAACCCTGTGTTCCTGCATCCGAGCCAGGCCTTATAAAGGAATGCCTGGAATCCTATTTCAACCAATAAGACCGATACTTTCCCTGTGGAATCCACTGCACGGCTCCACTAATTAATCAAAGTGATTCATTCTGACCAATCAGGACAGTGGTTTTGGGACCAATCATATTGCAAGGATTTGGCGTCTTCATTTGCATAAGGGCAGGCCAATCAGGGACCAGGGGCGGGGATTTCTAGCTATATAAGTCAGCTCCGCTCTGGGCAAGGGCATGGTCCACATTCCAGCCTGCACAGACCCCTGGGGCTGCCTCCCTCCCAGGGCCGCCTCCCAGCCCTGCTCTATCATAATTGAACTGTTTCCTTCACCACCACCACCTCCCGAATCGGCGATTCCTGTTGGCACTGACCGTTAGGTGACTAACATAGGAGACTGAAAATATGGGGGGACGAGTAGCAGG
>NW_006300373.1:2170672-2175753 GCF_000327345.1 Myotis davidii
GGAATGTACATTTGTCACAAGTTCCTCTGTGATTCTGGTGCTGAGGTTTGAGAATCTCTCGCGAAGCCCTGTAGCTTCTGGTCCTCCGATCCTTCATTTTTATTTTCACCTCCCAAGCCTTCCCTTTGGTCTGGGACACCGTGACCAACTCTAGCGCTGCTCCAAAGCTTTCCGTTGAGTAAGAAGTCATTGCTGACCGAATACAGTCTACACTCAGCTCATTTCCCCCGCTGGTCCCCAGACCAGTTCTGTGACTGCTGCCATTAGTTTTCACACCTCGGAGCCTTTGCTCACCCCGGTGCCTTCTCATGGGATGCTCGCCCCGTCTCCGCCTCACTCAAAAGAGGAGAAATATTCGCTAACTGGGTTATTGTTCAACTGTGGTCGCCTTTGAAATGCTGGTAAAAGGGCCTCTGGTTGAATGGCAGGCGGCCAGAGTCTCCTAATGTTAATCCTCAGGGTAGGTCCTGAAGTCCAACTTCCTCCCCCCGCTGAAAACACTCCTAACCGCTTCCTTTTGTCCAGTGTGAGTACACTCAGAATGCTGTCATGCCCTTAGTGTCTCCGTCGCGTAAACAGGCAAGCAGGACCGCTTTCTGGCCGCAGGTGGTCTCCCTGGGCACCTCTCCCACGTTTTTTCTCCGCTCTCACTCTCTCTTCTTGGCAATCTCATCCCTACCCCAAGCTACACCCAGGGCTCACATATATTTCTCCAGCTCAGACCTCGCCACTGGGCCTCAGTGGAGGGTATCCAACTGCCCACTTGGCCCTGATGCCTCAGACACATATCAGTTAGAATCCCTAGGCCTGCGCACACCAGGAAACCTAACATACACTGGCTTACATGGCGAGGGGGTTCCCCCGCCGGTAGGGCATGCCCCAGCATGGCACCCCCAGCTCCGGGCACTGCTTTCCTTGCATTCCCGGGAATGGCATTTCCGGGAAGGTAGCAAGATCGTACGGAGGTCCGCGAGAGTAGGCGCGCGTTTAGGAAACCATTGCAATCGCTCAGCAAGAGGCGGGTTTGACGGAGGCGAGGGAGATATGAATGACTTCGGGGACAGTTGAGAGGCGGAATGGACAGGACTTGGCCGTGGATGAGCTATGGGGACTCGGGGATGAAAACGCGAGGCGGGTATCATGGAGCGCACCTAGATTTTTGGCTTGAGCTCCTGGATGAATGGCGAGGCCATTCACGGAGATGAGACACAGGGAACCGCACTGCTGATGGGAGGGTGGGAGCGGGAACTAGCGCTTTTGAAGAGGCGACGTTTGGGGTGTTTCTGTCAGTGCCGTGGCTGGTGTACCCACACCACTGACTCTCCTTCATCGCTGACAGAGCCTCAGTTTTTGTTGAGGAGTCCCACCCTCCAATGGTTCCCATCACTTATATCAGAGACAGAACTCCTTGTGGAGTCTGTGGACCCAGCAAGGCAGGGCCAACACCAGTGTAGCCCCACCCGTGCCAAACTCCAGCCTCTCCCACTCAACTCCCCGGAGGCATGACGCTCCCCTGCCCCACCCCTACCCCGCCCCTCGAGGGGGTCTTTGCACTGGATGTTTCCTTTGCCTGAAAGGTCCCCCCCGCCCCATCTCAGCTCAAACACCACCTCCTGAGTGACATTTTATGTGGGGGATGGCTCAGTGTCTCTCCCACACCGTCCTGTGCGCTCCCCGGGGCAGGAACCCTGTGTGTTTTGCTCTTCGTGGCTCGCCCCCTCTTTCTGTGCCCTCAGTGCCTAAATGCAGTAGGTTGTAATGGATATTTGACAAAGGAAAGGCAGAGGCCATTGGAATACACTTAAGACGCCTCCTAACCTGCACGCCCCAAGCTCTGCAGCACGAAGTAGCTCATCAGGAAAATGAGGGCGATCTGCTCTAAGGGAAGTTCCGGGGGCAGCCTGGGGTTCCGCTGACTTTAAGACGGAACTCTAAGTCCTGGGAGGGAAAGCCAGCTGAGCCTAACCCGGCCTGGGAAACACTGTCAGTCCCTTCGCGTCGCTTTCATCCCTCTACATTTTGGGGGCATACGTGATATTTGCGTCTAAAGATGAATTCTTCTTGCGTCAGGACTTAATAACTATGTGATCTCTGAGTTGTCAGGAAACCAGCTCATGTGCTAATCCCCCAAACAGCCACTGAGTCCACTCGTCTCTCGGTTTCTAGGAAATGGATTATATGGAGCAGATCACCAATTTACTCCTTAAGGGAGGAGGATGGGGCCACGTAACGGTCAGGTGGAATGTGTATGCACTCAGATGCGCACATACACACAAGCCGGGACCTTCCCCTCAATCCATCTGCCCCCAAACCCTGTCGTGAAAGGATTCCTAGTTCGCGTGGTACCTGTGTCCCCGATGACACGTATGTTCAAGATACATTCGGTGATCGCGTGGCTGTGAATTTACTTTAACATGTCAGAAAAAAGTAACGTATCAAAAGCATAACTTTATGGTTAGCAATGTTGAGCCAAAGTAGGCGTTTAAGTTGTTCTAAGTGACTAGACTTAAGGGAGGATCTCAAACAAGCCATGCTGGTAATCCTGACATGGCAGGAATCATGGTTTTTGACAATGACTGGCGCCTGAGGAACACTGTGTGCGGAATGACATGGCTTCTGCCTCCGTCCTCACCGGCCATGGCCATGCTTGCCTATCAGCATCCCGCTGTGCTCCCACTTTCTGGCTGTACCTCGGTCCCCTGTTCGGGTCCCGGTGACCCGGCCCTGAGTGAACGAGTGAGTGGAGAGTGCACGACTGGAGGGACGGAGGGATGCATGTCACAGAGCACCGCCTGTCCCCTCTAATTCAGAGTGGCCGATGGGCTACCGGGAATCCTTACGCCGCGAGGAAAAGCAACCAGTACACAACCTGGCGGCTCCCAGAGGGCCAAAGAGAACCACTGATTTCCTCTGATAGCCAAACAATAGCACCCACGCCCTTAGCTTGCAGATAACTACCCACCAAGAGCAACCGTCTCTTTGATTGGCCTTATCTTTGCCAAAGCATTTGGAAAGATAAAGGCATGAGGTTAGTTAGAGCCAGAGGGACAGATTCAGAGAAAGGCAACGAGAGAGAGAGAGAGAGAGAGAGAGAGAGAGAGAGAGAGATTCGTCCATTGATAAATACGGCAGGGTTCACCGTGGGCGGGGCACTGTCCAGCCATAGACGCCTCTGTCCTTACAATAGACCAGTGGTCGGCAAACCTCGGCTCGGGAGCCACATGCGGCTCTTTGGCCCCTCGAGTGTGGCTCTTCCACAAAATACCATGTGCGGGTGCACACATACAGTGCGAAGTTGACTTAAAACTTTAAAGTTTATTAAGTTAATTTTAGGGAACGTTGTGGAGTGAGAGAAGATGTAGTGTCGAGGATTGAGAAAGGCATGTTGAGATGGTGTGGACGTATAGAGAGGATGAACGAAAGGAGATGGACGAAACAAGTATACAAGACAAGTGTGGATGGGAGAGTTGGAAGGGGTCGACCTCAGCGAACGTACCTCAATCAGATTGAGGACGTTTTTAGCAAAGGCCAGCTTAGGAGCACCCTAATTAAGTTAATAACAATGTACCTACCTATATAGTTTAAGTTTAAAAAATTTGGCTCTCAAAAGAAATTTCAATCGTTGTCCTGTTGATATTTGGCTATGCTGACTAATGAGTTGCTGACCACTGCACTAGGCGAACAGTGATTGTGAAAGACAGTGAGGGCGTCTCAGTGACCTTGAGAGGCTGCGCCCTGAGAAGACAGGTCCCTGTCCCTTACCCCAACTTGTCCTCATGGACGTTCAGTCCCATGGGAGAGTACAGCACAAGGACCATCCATCCTTACACCCACCACCCAGCCTCAGCAATGCCCAATGGCGTTGCCATCTTTCCTTTTCCTAATGTTTTCCTCCCGAAGCATTTAAACTAACCCGCAGTCATCATGACCTTCACGCCCGTCACCCCGGCGTGCATCTCCTAAGGGCAGGGGCCTCCGGGAACCAGCCACTGGCACCCTGGAGAAGTCTACCTTCCCAGCCCCGCTGCGGGCCACACCTGTTCGAACCGTCCACATGGTCACACATCATAAAAGGCCTTTACAGTCCTCATTCTCCTAAGCCAGGACCCAAGCAAGACCCACTGTGCATTTGGTGTCTCTTTAACCCACTGCTTCTAGAACATTCCTCCCGCACCCTTCCCCAGGACTATCTGAACAGGCCAGGATGCCATCTAGCATGATTCTCCACCCCTGCATCTCTCTAAGTCTAAGCTGTGGGGCCTGACGACCTAGGGTGGGGGGTGGGGGGACGCGTGGGTGAGGCGCCTATATGGCCCCTGGAGGGAGGCGGGGCGCATGGGTGAGGAGCGTATATGCAGAACTGCCTCCTGGTGATGGCGCGTCCTCATCAGACACAAAGGCGCCCTCTGCTGGCGCCAGTGAGTTCCACGCCTGCGACTGTAAATACCAGGGACGTGCGAGTGCTCAGGGGGGGCCGCGGTTACCCCCCCACCCCCACCCCCACCCCTTAAAGGCGGACTTACTGTGGCTGACTGTCCAGCCCACTCGCTCTCCTGGCCCGCCCGCTGGCTGATGGTCAGTGCACTCCCACAGGGGGAGCACCATTCAGCCAGAAGCTGGGTTCACGCTGGCGAGCGTAGCAGCGGTGGTGGGAGCCTCTCTCACCTCTGTGGCAGCACTAAGGATGTATGGCTGCCGGTTTAGGCCCGGTCTCCCTGCGGGGAGTTGGCCTAAGCTGCCAGTCGGACATTCCGTGAGGGCTCCTGGACTGCAAGAGGGTGCAGGCCAAGCTTCTCCTCCCGATGGGACAAAGCGCCAAACATCCCTAACCCGCGGAGGACAGAAAAGAAAGCTCCGGTGACTAGGACGAGTGCTGCGGGCAGGGGCGCGGGGACCCTGTCGGGGATGTGCCCGCAGAGACCTGGCGGGTATCCTCACGGGTTCAAATGAGTGGATTTCCCCAGTTACGGCAGCAGTCTCTCCGACACCGTCTATCTGGCCCTTCCCTTTCCAGTGATTTCTCGGGACCCCCCACCCCGACCCCTGCCCGGGGAGGCTGCGGGGCGGGAGGGCGCCGGGCG
>NW_006300373.1:2176102-2176386 GCF_000327345.1 Myotis davidii
GCAGAAATGTCCCCTGTTCTCTGAGAACACTGGACTGTGTGCACTTTTTTAAAAAAAATATATATTTTATTTCAGAGCGGCCAAACCGGCTAGGGTGGCACTCTCTGCTAGTAAACACGTCCACGCTCTTACAACAGCCGATCTCCATCTGCATTCCCGGGAACATGCACCTAAAAGACTGTTGTTTCCTTTAGACAAAGTGCCTCACAGACGCCAGCAGGGGGCGGGCCGCAGGGCTCCGGTGCACAGAGGCGGGAACATCGTCCCTGACCCTCCATCTCAGC
>NW_006300373.1:2176693-2177643 GCF_000327345.1 Myotis davidii
CTATATCTATATCTATATCTATATCTATATATGTCTAAAAGTGACTATTACCACACACAGGACATGGATCACTGGTGTGTGTGTGTGTGTGTGTGTGTGTGTGTATGTGTGTGTGTTGGGGGCGGGGTACCGAGAAATCAAACTTTGAGAACGTGTCCTTTCCACACTCGGGATACAGAGTAGGTGTGGCATTGCACTTCCAAAAGCTGGCCATGGGGTGGAAGAGACGGGACAGGCCGAGAGGAAGGGGCTCACACCCGAGGCCGCACAGGAGGCGGATTCACACACCAAACAGGCGCAGTCCCTCGGCCATGCGTCTGGCTGGACACTGTGGGACAGCGTCACGGTCCCCCCTTTGCAAACTACACGCCAAGGAACCCCCAGGCAGGGCTGCCCCTCTACACAGGACGGGACGGGCCCCCAGGCTCCGACCGGATGTAACCGCAGGGCTAAGACCATCCCCTCCCCCCCCAACCTGACCTGATCTCAGTCTCACCCTGACCCCGGACCAGCCTGCGGGCTGGGACTAAGGTCACAGGCCGACCCCAGCTGAGATAACATCTTATCTGAACTGTTTCAGCTCCGGAGCCTGCGGGGCGGACGCGCCCTTGGCCACCCGCCCCCCACACGGTCCTGGACCTGGCTCTGGACCTGGTTCCGGCCGGGGAGCTTGGAGTTGCCCTCAACACCTGAAGAAATGATTTATTCCCCTCCTCTGACCAATCAGCGCCCAGCACGACCCCACCCCCCACCCCCCACTGCCATGTGATTCGCCCAAGTGAGGCCCAGAGACCATCCCTCCGTTCACAGATCACCCCAGCCTCACCCCCAGCCTCGCCACCTTTGCCTGAAGAGGAGGGAGTAGCAGGGAACCGCCTGTCAAACACTTTCTGGGAAGTAGCCCAGAGCAGCTTTGGGCAGAGGACAGGGTCTGGGGGTGGGGGGGGCAG
>NW_006300373.1:2178009-2182380 GCF_000327345.1 Myotis davidii
AACCGCGTCCCAGCCCTGAATCCGCAGGAGCAGAGGGAGGAGGCAGCAGAGGGCCTTCTTCCCCCCCTTTCTGCACCCCCACACCCCCTGGATCGAGCCCTACACCCAGGCACGTGCCCTGATGGGGAATCAACCGCGACCCCCTGGTCCCCGGGTCCATGCTCAACTACTGAGCCGCCCCGGCCGGGCACGTGCAGATCTTCACCCTCCGGCTTCCCGAGCCCAGCCCAGCCCAGCCGGGCGAGAAGGTTCTGTGAGAAAGTAGCTGCGGATCCGGACGAGAGCGGCCGAGACAGAGACGCCGCATGTCCCTCTGTGACCATGTCAGCGGCCTTCCCATCCGCCCTCCTCAGGGACGCCTGACCCCGAGGGACACACGTCCACCCGGTCGCCTGCGCTGCTGTCCCCGCCCTCAGCCCACGGCCTCCTCTTGCTCGGCCCCGTCCAGTCTACACCCGATGGCTCCCACCCCAGCCTGACGCCTGGGCCTCTCCCCGGAGTCCAGGCTCCTGCCCGCACCGCTCACTCACCATCCTCACGGGATCGCGGCTGCCTCGAACCCCTCGGCCACCCGCTGTGCCCCCGGGCCCTCCGGGCCCTGCTTCACCCATGTCCCCGTCCAGCCGCCTCCGCACCCCGGCTGCTCCCGGTGCCCGCCGGCCCTGCCCGCACTCAAACCTCCCGCCGCCTCCCGCCCTTTGCCCTGCAACCCCCGCGGCCTGACCCTGTTAAAGTCTAACCCGGCCACGTCTCTCTTCCGTTCAAAGGGCCAACGTTTCCCTCTGAGTCCAACCCCGCCTCCGCGTGTCCTTCCCGCGAGACCCACCTCCCCGCCGGCCCTCCCCGTCCTGCGGCCTCCTGGCCACGGCTCTCCCTCGCTCCCGCGGCTCCCTCTAACCGGCCGCGTGTCCTACTTGAATCTGTGTGTCCTCAGTGTCCCTCCCCGCCTGTCCGCCCCCGGGAGGCAGGATGCTGGTCTGTCTTCTCCACGCGGGTCCCCAGCACCTAGGACAGCGGCGGCACCAGGCTGCCCGACGGGGCGGCTGCAGGAAGGACTCGCTGCCCTCCCCGGGGTGATGCTGTCCTCACACGGGGCTCTCAGAGGCGCTCTGACGGGTGTAACCTGCCTTCTGCCTGGGCGTCACCTCCAGGAGTTGTGACACACCAGGTGTGCGACTCAGTGAGAGTAGCCGCGGTGGGGAGGGGAGGTGGGGACAGGACACTCCTAAGTGACAGGACACCCCACCGCGCCCAGCTCAGCTCTGGGATCTGTGAAAGAACAGCCTCTCTGCCCTGGCAGAGGCAGGGAGGGATGGGGACAGAGGGGTCCCAGCGCCCTGTCTGGCCAGGGACAGCCCCTCCGGCTCACACAGCACCCCGCCCGCCCCGCCCTCGGAACACGCTGTCTCATCGACTCAAGTCGGCACCCGAGACACAGTGTGCGCCTCAGTCCTCGGGGTCAGGGGTCAACTAAGAGGAGGGGGGATGCCAACGCTCCCCTTCAGCGGCCCCTGGGCCCGGCCTGTCTGGGACACAGCTTCCCAGGGACAGATGGGGGCGCTGCTCTCCCAGGTCTTTCCAAGCGTGTGGGGAGCATGCAGGGTCCTGGGCTTGGCCGCAAAGTGCTGCTGCCGGGGTGCCGGGCTCCCCCGGGGATGGTCTGCTGCCAGCTCCTGGACACTGGTCCTCGAGGGGCCTGGCCACCTGGGCACGGCGCTGTGGCCCCAGGGCCGGGGGGGAGGGGGCGCTGCCCCTCCATCCCAGCACCCCTTGCCCCTGGCCTCCTGGCAGAGCCTCCTTCTGCCCCTCAGGCTGGACCGGTGCTCCCAGAGTGCACCTCCCGGCCCCCAGTCTCAGCACCTCTCTTCCTCCCCAGGCCCAGCCTCAGAGGGCACATGGGGGTCAGTGTCGGGGACACGCTCCCTGTGCACCGCTGCCCACAGAACGGAACCGCCAGTGACCGTCTGCCCCCGACACACGCTCCTCTGTGGCGAGACCCAAACACAACACCATCCACTTGGACGTTAACCGTGGCTCCTCCCAGCCGCCACCCCCCCCATCCCCCAGCTGTCCCTGCCTCCCGAGGCCCAGCAGCAACCCGGAGGCACCCAGACGCCTTCCCTGCGGGCCTGCCCCAGCGCCCTCAGCCCCCACACCCCTCCCAGGGCAGCGCACTCAGGGCCGGGCTGGCCGCGGGGCCTGTCCGCTCGCCCACCTGCCTGTCCGGCCACAGTCAGGGTGATGGTGAGGCACGAAGGCTGTGACTTCCCTCCCACAGCAATCACCGGCCCCTTTGATCTGTGGGGGAACCGGGGCTCTGCCCGCACCCCCCTCGCGCTCCCACCAGGCCGGCCTTTGAAGAAGCTCACTCCATAATTCAGGGTTTGAATCGCGTTCTAAATGGCAGTTAGAAATTGCACGTGGCAGTTCACAATGAAATTTAGCCTGACAGCTTGGACATAAAACTAAAAATAAATGACTTCACATCCAAATAATAAGTAATAACAATGTTAGCCTGCATGAGGACGGCGGGGCTGGATTCAAATGCAATATTAATTTTCGGGATATGAGTGACTGGGGAGAGACAGAGGCAAAGAAGCCAGCCCTTCATATACCCATCGTCTCCTCTTATCCCCCAGGCAACCGGCTGCCTTCCCGCCGCCGCGCGGCAATTATGTGGTGTAATGGAGGCAGCGCAAATAAGCAGGAAGATTTCATTAAACCAAATGAGCAAGTCATCTGCGTCTTATTGCGGTTTGATTGACACTGACAAGTGTCCCGCCGCCGCCGCGGCGCGTGGGATAGAGAAGCGGCGGGGAGAGCTCTGGATAATGTTGCTCTTGATAAAGTTGCCGGCCACCCTCTCTGAGTAAATAAAGGCGAGCGCGGGGTGACGCATATTAATTTCCCCGCCTGCGGCCGCCCCCACGGAGGGGGAGAGCAGTGGCCGCGGCCTTTCCTATGAATACAGACCGAGATTGCATCCGCGATTCGCACCGACTTTACGATAATATATTAATATTAAAACTAAAGGTCATCCCGCAGAACAGCTAAGCTGCCTGAGCTCCAACCTTTACACCAATAACACTCCGGGAAGTCAGTGAGAAGTATTTGAATACTTGCGGTGGGGGGGCAAGGGGGATTTTTTTTTTTTTTAATTTTATTTGGGAGGTTGGCTGGCGAAGGCGTGCTCTGCTGGCCCCTCACCGCCTGCCTGCTCCTGGGGCGATGAAAGGGCCACCCCGAGGAAGGCGGCCTCTGTGCGAGGGGCTGCGGGAGGCAGGTGATTAGCTGCCACAGGCCTGGGGCCCTCGCTCCCGCTAATGATTCCCTCCTGAGCGCGATGCCAGCCTGCACTCCTCCCGCGGAGTCAGCACAAAACTTGCCTGGCTGCTGGGGCGCTCACAGCCAAGGACAGCGCCAGGCGGCTCTGTCTAGGCCCCTTTGTGGGGAGGGGCTGGCCACTGACCTCTGCTGTCAGCGGGGCTGGCTCCAGCCACGGAGGGCCTGGCTGGGTGGCCGGACCCTGAAGTTGTGGGGGAAGGTGGGTCGGCTACGTGGAGGGGCTGTCCACGTGGGGGAGTGTGCCGTTCCCACGTGAAGCAGGTTAAACGGGTGCCGTCCGAGCAAGGAGCTTTCCTGGCTGGAGGGGTACCCAGCCCTGGTCTATGGCAAGCTCACGTGGCGCCCCACTGGCTTGGCGTTGGCCAGGGCGGGCGTGTTGACACCGTGGCCACCGGCAAACACTGCAGATGGAGCTCCCCCTCCGCCAGCCGGCGTGAGAACATTTTACCAGCCCCACACTGGCTGACGCAGGGCAACGGATGGGCAATTTCGCTTCCCACGTAGCTGGGCTGTTGCTATGGTTACCGGCACTCCGTTAGGTGGGCACAGGACTTAGTAAGTTCTAGATAACATTAACTACCTGTATGAACCCCCATGTGGTGCCAAGCAAGGCGGGGAGGAGACTGGATTTGGGTCCGACTAACACCGGCATTCTAACAGCCTCTGTAGGCGATCCCCTGCCTCTTTCGAGAGGAGAATTCAGGCTGGATTCCTCGGTGTCCCCTGCCCCGAGGCAGCACGCAGGGGACGGTGTGGGCGCGGGCCGGTGTCTTGGGTACCTGGGTCTCGCCGAAGGTGCCTCCTTCCGGAGGAGCCTGGGACCTGGTCTCCCTGACTGGCTCAGCCTCAACTTCGGCAGGTAGGACCCCACCCCCACCCCCCGGTCTTCTGCTGTGGGGTCTCCCCGCCCCTCCAGGAAAGGGTGCGCCTGGCTGCCTGCACACCACGGCCCCCCTCATGGTGCAGTGGCCCCCCAGGTGGGTGCAGAGACTGTCCGAGCTCCAGGGCCCTAGGGGACTTGGGCAG
>NW_006300373.1:2182416-2192036 GCF_000327345.1 Myotis davidii
CCCCCGTCCCTGTATTACACGTCAGAACCCTTCTTGTGAGTTATTTCATGGACTGGCTACCAGGCAGAGACCTCAGAGAGAAATGAAGTGGTTTCTGGCTTGTCTATTAATCTTCTAATAAATCGTTATCACTTTTGTTTGTTGTTCTAGAAGAGTCTATTGTAAGGGCTCATCATTTAAAATAAATTTATAGCTTACGGGGTGATGGATACACCACAGTATTGAATTTGTCCAGACACATACACCATTACCGCCAGGAAAAGTGAGACAGGCACCCATCTGGGTATCTTCTGCCTTCTGTCCAAGGCTACCCACAACGATAACAGCATTCCCTATTCCATTCTGAATTCTGGTCTCGGGGGAAGATAAACAAGGCCCACACGCATGTCTCTGGGGGAGAGGGGAACCGAGTCCCCGAGGAACCCACAGACACGGGGAACACGCCAGCTCCAGCGGGGGCCCCATGGGAACTGACTCTGTTCTTGGCGATGCTGTGACCGGCGCTGCCCGAGGACCCGCGGACACGCATGCACGTGCTCCCAGCAGCCTTGCGGGCAGAACCCTCCCCACGCCCCACAGAGGCAGCCACGCCAGTGGCCACAGGCACCGTCAGGGCCGGGCCCTTTCGGAGCACAGAACCAGGCCCTTGGGGCACCCTGAGCTGCAGGTCCAAGGCCAAGATTCAGGCTCAGTGACCCCCCCAGTCCACGATTCAGGCTCAGTGACCCCCCAGTCTCCCCAGGCCCCCCAGTCACACCTTCCTCCGGCAGCTCCGACGGTCTCCTGGCTGGAGGCGCCCTCGCTGGGGGCTGACGGGCGAGGAGGACGGCCACTCACAGCTCCCGGCTGGAGAGAGACCCTCCAAGAGGAACCAGAATCCAATCTTTCTCCGGGAAACCTTCCGCACCCAGCAGCTGCGGGGCGGCCTGCACACCCGCAGGGAAGCGTTTCCACCTGGAGACGGGCGGCACCGGCCATCGCAACATGCGTGTGGGTGTCAGGGACCCCGAGGCCCGGGGAAAGGGATCCAGCGGAAAATGATGCCGACAGGGGCCAGGCCGATGTGATGGTGCCCAGTTAGGAGAGACGCGCTTCCAGGGGCTCAGGAAAGCACTTGAACTCGCCTGGGGCACCGGGCCTGGCGGTTGATCAGCCCTCATATTCCTTTGAAACGGGAGGAGAGGGCAGGGGTGGCCACCTCGAAGGGCTGAGGCTCACGGGGCTCAGGGGACCTGCTGGGGGATGGCCGGAGCCGGGCCTCCGACTACAGTCCCCCCGAAGCTTCCACAAAGACTGACGGGCCCTTTGTTGGCTGGACCGCGGGGACCTGTGGGGGGAAAGGACGGGGAGTGTCAGGGGAGGCATCGGCCCCCTACTCACTGTGTGGCTCTGACCGGCTGGCCTCTCTCTGGGCCTCAGTTTCCTCATCTGTAAAATGGGGCCAGGGAGGAGGGTCTCGAGGACCCCTCTTTGCTCTGGGAACCCAGCGGTGAGTGGAGAGCAGTTTCTCTAATTTCAAAAGCAACGGAGTCTCTCCTTCCCACCCGAGTCCTGGCAAGAAAGTCTCCATGAGTTCCCCGAGCTAAGCAGCACTTTCCCCTTCAAAATGTAATTTAAAAAAATATATATATTTTTATTGACTTCAGAGAGGAAGGGAGAGGGAGGGAGAGAACCATCAACAATGAGAGAGAATCACTGATCGGCTGCCTCCTGCACGGCCCGCAACCCGGGCCTGTGCCCTGACCGGGAATCGGACTGTGACCTCCTGGTTCCTAGGTCGCCGCTCAACCACTGAGCCACCCCGGCCGGGCTCTAAATGTAATTTCGACTCTGCTCTGCAATCGGCTTCCCC
Organism: Myotis davidii; assembly: GCF_000327345.1. Lineage (NCBI taxonomy): Eukaryota > Metazoa > Chordata > Mammalia > Chiroptera > Vespertilionidae > Myotis > Myotis davidii. The sequence goes on from NW_006300373.1 coordinate 2,184,269, forward strand.
AATTCCTTACCCAGGACCTAGAAGTTGTGCTTTTAAGTCTTTGTGCACTTAAGTGTGAGCGAATTCTATTTATAGGGATCAAAGCATGTTTTTTAGCTTTAAGACGGAAATATCTGGTGGATTTTTTCTTTTTAGAGAAAAATGACAGTTATCAGCCCTTAGAAAAATCAGCTCACTTGCAGGCCTCCGTGGCATTATTGCCTCCTTTAATATCGCTGACAGCCCCTCGCAAATGTATCACAAGTTGGCATTTATTAGTGCGAGGCACAAGTAAGGGGCATGTTATTTGATTTGAATAACAGCTCGGAGCTACAGTTTGAGTCCAGAAATATATTAGTCAGAAACAATCTCATTTAATAACACAGAAACTAATAAAAGAAAAGCATTCCGACTGGTGCAGGATTGAATTTATGAATATTGCTTTAGCAGGATTAATGATCAGAACCCCCCAACCTGTTTGTCACGTTATAACTGACTTTTCCCCCCATTTACATGCAAAACCAGCAGTCAATGAGTCCGCGGGAGTGTGGGGCGCCTTGAAGAAAACCAGCTCATCTTACATGCAAGCTCCAAATTGGCAATAAACTTTAATTACCGGGTCAGATGATCAGATGATAATCAGATAGCCGCACACGGAAACCTATGTTGGAAATTAATGAGACACGAGCCGGCCACGCGGCATCGCCGCACCTCTGTCACTCACTAACAGACATTTCATTTTCATTTAAAAGTCACCTGACGGACTCCCTCCTCCGCCTCCACGCGGAGCTTAACCTGATGGAGGAGGCAGCTCCGTCCTAGACCACAGGCCCTCCGCCTCCCACCTCCACCTGTGCTGGCCCTCCGCCTCTCCCCTCGGGGAGGTGTGTGTGGTCGCTGACAATGGCGTCTGCAAACTGGGGCTCCCGTAAACCTGTCCGCCTTCAAAGTGACCCTGACCCGGCGTCAGGTGGCCTCGGGAGGCAGCGTCCGCACCGCGTGCTGAGCGCCCCGGAGGCTTAGCCAGGGGAACGCAGGGCCTGGCTGAGAAACGCCGAAGTTCCTGGGAGATCAGCGCCTACGCGGGCAGGTGCCTGGTGTTGGCCGTTCCCACCTGAGTCCTGGCAAGACGGTCTCTGTGAGTTCCCCCAGCTGAGCAGCACTTTCCCCTTCAAAAGGTAATTTTAAAAATATATTTTATTGATTTTTTTACAGAGAGGAAGGGAGAGGGATAGAGAGTTAGAAACATTGATGGGAGAGAAACATCCATCAGCTGCCTCCTGCACACCTCCCACTGGGGATGTGCCCGCAACCAAGGTACATGCCCTTGACCGGAATCGAACCTGGGACCTTTCAGTCCGCAGGCCGACGCGCTATCCACTGAGCCAAACAGGTCAGGGCCAAAATGTAATTTTTTAAAAATACATTTTTTTATTGACTTCAGAGAGGAAGGGAGAAGGAGAGAGAGGAACGCCAACAATGAGAGACTCACTGATTGGCTGCCTTCTGCCTGGCCCGCAACCTGGGCCTGGGCCCTGACCGGGACCTCCTGGTTCATAGGTCGATGCTCAACCACGGAGCCACCCCGGCCGGGCCCTGAGGGTAATTTAGATTCCGTTCTGCAATCGGCGTCCCAAATGCCTTACCCAGGACCCAGAAGCCGTGCTTTTAAGTCTCCGTGCGCTTAAGTGTGAGCGAATTCTACTTACAGGATCAAAGCCGGCTCCATCGCTCACTGGCCGTGGCAGGCCGAGCTCTAAGTCCCGCTCTGCAGTTTTTCTCTCGAAGGGGTTCCTCTGTCTTCGGCAACAGCGGCATCGGTAACAATAGCTTTTCTCCTGGGAATGAGGAGCCGGCTGCTGGGGCGCCCCCTTCCCAGCAGTGGGGAGCCGGGAGCAAGGAAGAAGGCTGCCAGCGAGAGGCTGAGAGGGGAGCGGAAAACGGCTGCTCTTCCATCCTGGATGCGCTTTCTTTTTCTAAAAATTAGATTTTTTTTGCCCGGCCACGTGGCTCAGTGATTGAGTATCGACTTATGACCCAGAGGTCATGGTTAGAATCCCGGTCAGGGCACAGCCCCGGGTTGCGGGCTCCATCCCCAGTGGAGGGCGTGCAGGAGGCAGCGATCCATGATTCTCATCATTGATGTTTTTCTCTCTCACCTGCGCTCCCTCCCGCTCTGAAATCAGTAAAAATATATTTTAAAAAATAGAAATTAGACTTTTCCGGAGCTTTCCCGTATTACACAATGGATGAGGGGCGTAGTATCTGACAGATAAAAATACCTTGTTGGCATGAGTCTGTCCCAAATACTGCAGGGGACGTACTTAGACTAAGAAGCCATCCCTGGTTTGTCTGTATCCCTCATCATCTGCGATCACGGGAACAGCAGCTGGCGGTGCGCTCTGAACCGGGAGGCAGGCGCGGATGGCTGGTTCGGGGAGCCCACGGTTGGCCTGGGAGTTTGTGTTTTGACAAGCGTCCCGGGAGGTGCTTGGCATTGAACAAGTTTGAAAAATACTGCAAACACCTCCTGTCACGACGACCCCGAGAAGCAGGCGGTAATGAAGAGCGGAGACAAGGCGAAGTGAGCCTTCGCTCCCTTGCAAAGTCGGGGCCACAAAGGCACAGGGCAGGGGGTGCGGGGGGGAGGGGCACTGAGCCACGGAAATGTCAGCCTCAAAACACTCATTTCCTGTGGCCTGAAGCCAAAGGCCCTTTGGCTTAGAGATGGCAGGAGGAAGGCCAGACTATGAACAGTATTTCTGCAGTGTCCTTAGAATCTTTGCTGTTTTGTCCGCCTGCTAGGGGGTCCTACTGTGTGCTCGGGGTCCTACTGTGAGCCACTGAGGAGTGAGGTGCTGATCAGCCTCTGGTATGTCCTCTGTAGTAAGGAGCTCTCCCTGCCTCAGCCTTCCCCACGGTTTCACCACTGAGACAGAAACAGATGGACTGAAGGACTGGGAGAACTTCCACCATCAGGGCAGCTCCCCTCAACCCCCCGACATGAGGGTGGGGGGAGGATACCACACAGGAAGCGGCTGCCCTCCCAGGGGCCACCGGACCCCACAGCCCCAGGGGCAGGTAGAAGAGGCTGCAGATCCATCCATTGAGGGGCAGGTGGGACCCCATCCAGTGGGAGCCTCCGGCGCTCTCAGCCTGGCTCGTGGGCGTTGAGACCTGCAAGGGTGTCAGGTGAGAACGGGCACTAAAGCAGGCAGCCTCAGGCGGTGCCCACACCTGGTCTGCGTGGGGACCTGCCACTCAGCTCCTGCCCCGGGCACTAAAGCAGGCAGCCTCGGGTGGTGCCCACACCTGCTCTGCGTGGGGACCTGCCACTCAGCTCCTGCCCCCGCCAGGCTCGCCTGCCTTCACGGTTCAGGGTTCAGGCCGCCAAGCTGAGCGCAGCGGGCAGCCTGCAGGAACTGCCTCTTCTCAGCAGACTCCGCTTCTAGAAGGCCCGAGAGCTACGCAGGGAGCCCTCTGGGTCCGCCACGCCCAGTAACTAAGGCGGCCACGTTTCTCCTCTGACGGTGATGGCCGGGCAGCAGTCAGAACAGAGGTCTCCACTCCGGCGCCTGGGCCCTGCCTGTGACCTTGGGCTACCTTGTCTTCGAGTCACCTTCCTCTCAGGTTCCATTGGGCTCTAACCTTCTGGGTTCCCTTTCCCTGTGACTGATGAGCGACAGTCACCCCCAAAGAGCAACGAAAATCATTTAAATTTTCCTTTTCACCCGAAGTCGGTTATTTCTGTTCCTTCTCTCAACAAGGTTAACCCCCAAGTGATGTCTGCTGTGCAGCCCTCACGCAACATCTGCTTTTCCTCTCCCCGAGTTGTTTCCACCCTAAGAGGGGCCCGAGAGGAGGCACAAGACGGAAACGCCGTCTCCCCAGCCAGGGTCCTGACCCTCCACCTCCCCTCCCCGCCCTGAGGGCCAGGGTTCCCAGGCCCCGCGGAGCCGGCTCAGTCTCAGACGCGCAGGACAAGGCCCAGCCGCTGCGAGACCAGCTGGGGACGGACCGGGAGAAGGAAGCTGACCGTGGCCGCGGCGGGGGGCGGAAGGTGAGCACAGCCGCTGCCTTCCCCCGGCGCTGCTCTGTGGCCTGCACGCTCCAGGGCCGAGGCGTGTCCTGCGGCCCGGGGCCCGGGGTCCCGTCTCTCATCCCCGGGGTCAGGGGGCGTCTGGAGGCTCTTGCTGTGCTGTCTGCAGCCGGGACGCTCAGCAGCTCCCCGTGACCCCGAGCACCCCACGCGGGCTCTCCCCGCCACGGGGACAGTTAGATTTGTTTCAGACGTGACGGGGAATTCTGCGAGGTCGGCCCTGGACGGGGGTGGGGCTCTTTGGTCCAGAAGTTTCGTGACTGGGGTTCATCTCGAGCAATGTCTGAATGAAGCTTGTGATGGGGCAACTGGGGCTCTTCTGAGGAATTCAGAGACCATGGCTCGTTCATGTGAAGGGCACACTGGGGTCATGGGAGACGACGTGGGCGGGGCGGTCCGGGCGGGACCTGGTTCTGAGGACGGCTGGGAGCTTCTGAGGAACAGAGACCATGGCTCGTTCATGTGAAGGGCACACTGGGGTCATGGGAGACGACGTGGGCGGGGCGGTCCGGGCGGGACCTGGTTCTGAGGACGGCTGGGAGCAGGGCCGCCAGGGCGCGTCTTTAGGTGACAGGATGGGGAAGGCTGTAGATTTCCCCTTTTTGTCTTGTTTTCCAAGTTTTCTGCACAAACAGTTCTGTCTTCTATTACCTTTGTTGCCGTTATTAATCCTGATGCAAGGATACGTTTTCCATTGATTTTTAGAGAGAGTGGAAGGGAGGAGAGAGACAGAGAGAGAGAGAAAATGGGTGTGAGAGAGACATGTCGATTGGTTGCCGCCCACACAAACCCGGACCAGGGCCAGGGATGGAGCCTGCAACCAAGGTACGTGCCCTTGACCGGACTCGAACCCGGGACCCTTCAGTCCACAGGCCGACACTCTATACACTGAGCCAAACCGGGCAGGGCTCTATTACTTTTTAAAATTAGGAACAAGTGATTACACTTTTGGGGGGAGAGTGGGGGAGGAGAATAGAATAGGACACACATCTCGCTGACCTTGACGGCACTGACCAGGGCTGCCCTTTGTCATGATGCTCACCGAGGCCCGAAGCTGTGCCTGACCGGGGTCGCCGGCCTTCCTCCTCCCCTTCCTCTGGGCCCGGGTGGGAACGTCCTGGCCGACAAGCAGCAGCAACAGCTTTCGGTGAGTCGGTGCCGGACCCGACTTCCCGCGCTTCTCACGGAGCCTGGGACGCGGAGGAGGAAGAAGAGGGGGAGCCGACCCCCGGGGGAGACCGAGCCGCCAGTGGAAGCTGCTACTCAGTGTGCGTCGGATGCATGAGAGGAAACGCGGTCGTTGCTATTTTGAGGGCTTTTGCTGGTTCTGCTGTTAAAATAGAAAAGAGAAGTGGAAAAAGCCCCATGGAACCCAGCGTATAACAAGCAGGTGTAGCATAGAAATGCCAAACCGTCGTGGCCGAAGGGTTCTGGTCCGTCTGGAGGCCGCTGCGGCAGGTGGATCTGGGTACGGGGCCCCGCGCCCGGCCTGCGTGGGGAGACGCTGCAGGCGGGAGGGCGTCCCCAGCGTCACTGCCCAGGAGCCTGGACGCTCAAGGCCGGGCCGGGCTGGAGAAGCCGCAGGCCGGCCTCCCTAGAATCACCTGGGAATCTTTCATAGCCTTACTAACGGCGGCCGCGGGAGATGGGGTTTGGGCCAGGAAGCCAGATGTTGGAAACTTTGGGGCTGCAGTTCCCGAGTGTGGACACCAGAGCGTCTCCCTTTCTCCCAAGCTGAGGGGCTGGCAGAGGCCGGATGGTTCGCTTTCCTTCCCTCCCCTCCCCTCGCCTCCTCTGCCATCTCCTCTCCATCAGGGCATCCGGGCTGTGCGTGCCCTGGGCTGGCGGATCCCTTTAGGAAATCAGACCTTTCACAGGGCGGCTCCGCACCCCAGACGGGCCTCCGTGGGCTGGGCGGGCGCCACCTCCCTCCCCACAGGGAGGCCTAAGGGACCCTGAACCCCCCAACCCCCAGGCTCAGCAGGCTCCCCGAGGGGCTGGCTCCCCCTCTTCTTTCTCTTCTGACTCGGTCTTCTCTCTTCACTCCTGGAAGTCGGGCTGGGCTGTGGCCTGGCTTTCCAGCGCTGGGTCCCCTCCCCGAGTGCAGGCCAGGGCGGGTGAGGCCCGGGAGCTCTGTGCCTCCGCCCCTGGCTGAGGTCCGCTCACCCCTCGGGCCCAGGCACGCGCTCGCCTCCTCCAGGTAGCCTTCTTGGCTTGTCGATAATTTGTTAAGCGGTTTTGACATTTTGGTTTTTAAAATATTGCATTAAAATAGGATTCATTTGGGTGGCCCAGTTTGGGGTCCACCCTGAAATGTACCGCCGGCGAGTGCCTCACTCTCCTCACCCCAGTCCAGGCCCTGAGTGGACGCGTGAGACTTTTTATTTGGCTTAAAAAAAAAGTGATCCCCGACCCCGTGGTTTTGGGGTTCTTGCAGAATACCTTCGCAGACTGGCTCCCCCGCGACACGTCTCCTCCAGCAACAGTGCTGTCAGTGACAAAATAAAACAACACCCATGGGGTGGGCGAGCGAGTTGGACAATAGGGAACCTTCTAGAGCAGTGGTTCTCAGCCGTGGCTGCACATTAGAATCACCTGGGAATCTTTTTAAAATCCTGATTTCTGGGCCCCATCCTCCGGAAATTCTGTTTCTTTGTTACTAATGTTGTGGCCCCACCCCATAACAAAGAAACAGAATTTCCAAAGGAGGAGGCGCAGACATCAGGATTTTTAAAAGCTTCCCAGGTGACTCTAATGTGCAGCCAAGGTTGAGAACCACGGCTCTAGAAGGTCAGGAGAGGAAACTCGGGAAGAGGGCAGGATTGGTGGAAGCCCTATCCTCTAGCCCCGTGGTGGGCAAACTGCGGCTCGCGAGCCACATGCGGCTCTTTGGCCCCTTGAGCGTGGCTCTTCCACAAAAAACCACGTGCGGGCGCGCACGTACAGTGTGGTTGAAACTTCGTGGCCCATGCGCAGAAGTGGGTATTTTGTGGAAGAGCCACACTCAAGGGGCCAAAGAGCCGCATGTGGCTTCCGAGCTGCGGTTTGCTAAGCCGCAGTGTGCCGACCACTGCCTGGCACCCGACATGCACCCCATCTGTGTGGGTCTGTCTCCCAGACTGACTTTGACTCTCCGGCCCCGGCTCTGTCTGCTTTTGGAGGAAACACAGTGACCACACGGGAAAGCAAAGCCAGAGGCCGGGGATCTGCAGCCTCCGAGAGTCCGGGACCCCCATGCATCCCCCTGTTAAGGCCTCCCCTCCCCCCTCCCTCCCCCCAGCCCCGCCTGGGCCGGCAGCCTGCGGAGGGGGTCAGGTGTGGCCCATCTTCCTGATGAGTTTCACCTCCTCACCCCGGAAGGGGTTCTCCCGGAACACAGAGATGGGCCAGAACCAGGGCCTGGGCCTGCTTCCTCTCCAGGACCACGCGGCCGCCCTGAGTGTCCCCCACTCATCGTGGGAAGAGAATGGGGCCACCGCCTGGTGTTGCGTCTGTAATAGATGTTGGTGCCCTGGCTTCTCCTCGGCCAGCTCCGGGCAGAAGCGGCCCCGCCTCCAGGGCCACCGCGTCCTGGACCAGAAGCCCAGAGAGAGGTGGGTGCGGGGGCCGCAGGGCAGTTGAAATACCATCTGGCCCTAGCTGGTTTGGCTCAGTGGATAGAGCGTCGGCTTGCGGGCTGAAGGGTCCCAG
>NW_006300373.1:2192211-2197752 GCF_000327345.1 Myotis davidii
CGGGCAGGGAGGTGGGTGCGGAGGCCGCAGAGCAGGGTGGGCAGGCGGCGGCGGGGCCTCCACCCGGTGGATGATGCTGCGGATCTGGGAGCTCGTGGTTGCTGGGCAATGAGGAGTTTCGCTCAAAAACGGTGTTGGCTGGTCTCGGAGGTCGAGGGTGGCTGAGCTGGCTCTGATGGTGGCGACTGGAAAGAGGTCGGAGGGTGGTCGGGGGCTGGAAGAAGGGGGTCCCTGGGTCGGTTCCGTCCAAACACCGTTGAAGCAAGAGACAGATCCGGGGGACCGCGGAGGGCACTGCCTTTCGGTTCGTTCTTTACATGTAAATATTTATAGAATGTTTTTTACGGTATAAGTAGGAATCCAATGAATATTTTTAGTCGTTGGGTCTGTTTTTAGACACTGAGCCGCGTTGCGTGCCGGAAGTAAGCGCCTCTTGCACAGGGTGCGTGGTATTTGTGTGTGGTACCATTGTGTGTGCTAATGGTTTACTTAGAATATTTACTTCAAAATTCATAGGGGAAATTAGGCGACGGTTTCCTGTGTGTCTGCGTGTGCGGTATTTGCTGGGTGTGCCGGTCAATAGAGTGTCCAGTTCTTTAGAAGACGATGTACGTTTTTCTCCTCACTCTGGGACAGTCTGAGTAGCTTACGATGGGCCAGCCTTTGAAGGCCTCTGAGAACCCCCCGAGCCCTTCTGGGTCAGGTGCATTTGGGGGACTCACTCTTTAACAGCTTACTTGCGTGGAACTGGTCTTTTAAATTTTCCTTATCTACTAGGGCAGGGGTCCTCCAACTTTTTACACAGGGGGCCAGTTCACCGTCCCTCAGACCATTGGAGGGCCGGACTATAGTTTAAAAAAAAACTATGAACAAATTCCTATGCACACCGCACATATCTTACTTTGAAGTAAAAAAACAAAATGGGAACAAATATAATATTTGTATTTGCATGTGGCCCACGGGCCGTAGTTTGAGGACCCCTGGACTAGGGTCAAGATAGGTGAGCTGTGCTTTCTAGAAAATCATCCATTTGGCCTCGGTATTTGTGTGGAATTGCACGCCATAGTGTCGGGATGTTGTAGAACAGCCTCTGTTTTGTATTTATTTCTGCTTTTTATTAATTATTTCCTTCTCTCTCCTTTCACTCATTTTACTTTTTGCTCCTTTTCCAACTTTTGAGATAGATATTTAATTTATGGTTACACGTTCCTTTTCGTTCTTATAAATATTTAATCTATGCCCTTTCTTTTAACCTTTGCTTTAACTGTATCTCCAAGATTCTGATAAGTAGTGTTTTTCATAATCATTTTTCTTAAAAAGAATTGCTCAGTGTCAATTTTCAGTTCCTCGTTGACTAAGAATTGTCTGATTAAGAAATGTGTAACGATTTTTTAAATTTCCAGATGGAAAAGATCTCGTGTCTTTTGATTTTTATTTATTTTCCATCTTATTGCATTGTAATAAGACAATGTTGTTGGTTTGCATTATTTTTACTTAAAAGGACTTATTGAAGTTTTCTTGGTGACCTCACATATGGTCAATTTTCATGAATGTTCCATGTGGATTTGAAAAGAAGAAACGTTCTCTTTGATAAGGGTCAAGAGTTCAATATGTATCCTACCGTGGAATTATATTGTTTAGGTTTCATATGTAAATATATTCATCTTGTCGGATAGCAAAGTCACCACCCCCGCTCTCTTTATGTGCGTTTGCAGGTAGTTTTGCCTTCCTTTAGTTTTATTGTAGCTTGTTTTAGGAGCGGCTCTTACAACATAGAGTTCTGAAAATATTTTTTTTACATGAGTGAGCAAGACCACGTACACTTATTGTTCCGATTGAAATACGCGGTCTTAGCTCTGCCCTGTTATTTCATGTAATAGTGTGTGCATCTTTACCATGTGTTCTTCATTCCTTGGTCTGTTTTCTTTGCTTTTTAGTTTTTAAAAATGTTGGTGCTTAGGATGAAGTGGTTTTGTTGTGATTGTTGTTGTAGAGATGATCTTCCCACTATCTTTATACGATGTCTATGATTTCTTTATTTAGGCTGCTGGCCTGCTATCTGGTCCGGCTGCTTTAAGTGACATATTTGTCACCTATAATCTATGGGAAACCCATCCCTTTATTCTCCTTTCTCATTTCTTTCCCCCCTTTCCCTATAATAAAACCATCTGTGTTTTAGCTACCTGGTCAGAGCACACAATAGCTACCTAGAAGCCTCCCACTTTGTCCGGCCCTCCGTTTGCCATCGATCGTTACGTAGGGCCGGTGCTCACCGGCGGCTCCCTGGACAGTTTCCATTCATTGCTGGGTCGGGCGGAGGTGGCCGTCCGGGAGCCTCCGCAGGAAGGACGCGGGGCCCGACATTCCCTGAATTCTTGCATGTCTAAACTCGCGTTTCTACAAACAAGCACATGGGAGATGCTCTGCACCATTAGTCACCAGAGAAACACAAATCAAAACCATAGCGCGACACCAGTTCACACTCAAGAATGGCTGTTGCAAATTAAAGAAGGAAAATAACAAATGTCGCAAATATGTGGGGAAGTTGGAACCCTTGTGCAGTGCTCGTGGGACTGGAAAATGGCTCAGCTGTTGTGGGAAACAGTTTGGCGGGTCCTCAAAAAGTGAAACATAGAACTGTCATGTGACCGAGCAATGCCGCTTCTAGTCATAACCCCAGGAGCCTCAAGAACGGGCACTCAAATAAACCCCAGCACGGACACTTTCACAGCAGCACTGGTCACAGTCGCCCAGAGGCAGGACAGCCCAAATGCCCATTAATGGGTGAATGGACGAGCAAATGGTAGTTACTCACACAGTGGAATATTATTTAGCCGTGAAAAAGAGTGAAATAACGATACACGCTACAACACGGATGGCCCTCGAAACCACCACGCTAAGTGAGAGAAGGCAGACTCAAAGGTCATGTATCCTGTGATTCTGTTTCTATGAAATATCCAAACTAGGTGAGCCCTCAGAGACAGACAGCAGGAGGGTGGCTGCCCAGGGCTGGCGTGCGGGGCATGGGGTATAACGGCTTCGTGTTTACATGGCTGTTTTGGGGTGAAGACAGTGTCTGGAACTAGATAGAAGTGGGGGGTTGTGCAACATTGTGAATGTACGAAATGCCCCGGAATTGCTCCCTTTACAGCAGTTACTTTTATGTTATGTGAATTTCACCATAATAAAAATTGGTTCTCTACAGCCCTATTTGAGGGATAGTTGAGCGGGATAAAAGAGAAACCCTCCGTCCCCACGGTGAGTTTTTGAGAAGAGTGTTTCACTGTGTGTTGCTTTGTAAGCTGCCTGTTAGAAATCTAACGTCGAGCAGACTTCCGATATAGATGGTGGGTTCTCTTTGCTTGGAGGGCCAGGGAATTATTTTTCCTTTGACTTTAATATCTAGTTGTATCAGAATTAGTCTAAAAAGCTGACTGTTTAAAATCAATTTTCCTACGTGGTGGGCCCTTTCCATATGCAGAGTCGGGTCTTGTACTCAGTGTGCCTGTCTGTCATTTTCTCACTGACTCTTTCTACCTCTTCATTTATTTTCTTGGCTTTCATTTCTATCCACTATTTTCCTTAGTCCACTCTCAGTAATATTTCTTTTCTCTTAGGTACCTAAAATAATCTCTCTCCTAACATCGCTTCCCATTTCATAAGTTCCAGTTTGTCAATTTCTATTTTGAGTTTTACATTTCTGATCTGTTCCCTCCCCCTGCCTCCCACCCACCTGCAATTGCTTATTTAATTATATTTAACTAGAGGCCCAATGCATGAAATTTGTGCAAGAGGTTCGGCCCTTGCAGCCTGGCTTCGTCTGGAAGGATGTCTGGAGGGTCATTCGGCTGTCCGGTCTAATTAGCATGTTATGGTTTATTATTATAGATTCCTATCGGAATATTGTATTTCATTTTCTTTGTGCATCAGGGCTGGTTTTCTTGATTACTTCTGGAGTTTTTTTCATCTGCTGAAAAGTTTTTCTTACAAAAGTGAAGTGTATCATCAATTTAGAAAAGTAAACAACTGGTCACCCAATGCTTCGCGCCCCCCCCTCCCCCCCATCTTAAAACACCACCGTTCAGACTCTATCGCCTGCCCAGCTTTATCCCAACGCCACTCACCATAAAGGGTGGCATCCTTTCTGCCACCTCGTTAGGGAGCGGCCCAGTTTCAAAGTCCCATCCTGAAGTCCTGCTTCCTAGGGCCTCTCCTGGCATCTGCTCTGAGCCTGGGTCCCCCGGGCTTGGCCAGCCTGAAACAGGGGCTCGCATGCAGGCCCCTGACTGGGGAAATGGCCCTAGAGCAGCGGTTCTCAACCTTCCGAATGCCGCGACCCTTTAACACAGTTCCTCATGTGGTGGTGACGCCCCATTTCATTGTTACAAACTGAACATAATGAAAGCATAGTGATGAATCACAACAACAATATGTAATTATATATGTGTTTTCCGATGGTCTGAGGCGACCCCTGTGAAAGGGTTGTTCGGCCCCCAAAGGGGTCGCGACCCACACGTTGAGAACCGCTGCCCTGGAGGGAGGAGGGGGGAAGACCTAAGGGAAGGGGGGCCATCCCTCCCGGATCAGCAGGTTGATCTGGGAGGGATGGACTCACGTCTGCTGGATCCCTAGTGACTGTGCTGGGGTTGTCCGTCTGGGGGGTGCGAAGGGGAAGTGTTAACCTGCTGGCTCCTGGCTCCCAGTGGCCAAGAGCTCCCCAGGGTGCTCACGTCCATGCTTGTGAATAGACGGTAAAGAGGGAGGATGCAGGCGGGCCCTGGGAGCACCTCCTGCTGTTCTCCAAAGGCTCAGCTGTTTCTGCCAGGCAGCCGGCACTCCGGGTTGTGGGGGGCGGGGTCTGATGCTTTAGGGTTTCTTCTTTGCCTGTGGTTTTCAGGAGCTTTTCTGTGCTGGGTCCTCAGTGATTTTTCGCTGTGTGGACCCCGCTTGGCCACACTGGACGGAGTTGCTCTTACATCTGTGCCTCATGAGTGTTCTGGAAAAGTCTTCGCCGTTCTCTCTTGGAATAGTGATTCCAATTCTCTTGTTCCTCTCCTGGGACTTCAGTGATCTGTGTAGCTTTCCACACAGTCCCATGTCTTAGAACTCCCCCCTCCCCACTTCAGAAAATGTTTTTTATTTTCTTTCCTTGCATCATAATTTGTTTTTGCTGTTCCCTCTCCCGTTGTGTCTGATTTGCTGCTAGGCCCACTTGGTGAATTCTTAGTGTCAGTCACACTTATACAATTCCCACTTGTTTTTTTTAACTATTGTGAAATAACGTGCAATTCCGTGTCAAACTTCTCAAGGTTTCTAACTGCATGGACACCCTGGGCAGCTGTTTGGAGGTTCACAGGTGATGAGCGCACGGCCTGAGCTCCTTGTTTCCCCGCCTGTCTGCGGTCCTGTGGCCTCGCCTCCCCGTGGGCCCGGCGCGTTCCCTGGGCACCACGCACCGTGCGTAACAACGAAGCGGAGGGGGTCTGCGGGGTAAGAGCCTGAGGGCTCACGGAGGCGCCTCGGTCCCCGCTGGACCCGCAG
>NW_006300373.1:2202413-2203122 GCF_000327345.1 Myotis davidii
TGTGAATAGACCGTGAAGAGGGAGGATGCAGGCGCCCCCCCCCTCCCCCCCACCGTCCCCCAGCACCTCCTGCTGTTCTCCAACGGCTCAGCTGTTTCCGCCAGGCAGCAGGCACTCCGGGTTGTGGGGGGCGGGGTCTGATGCTTTAGGGTTTCTTCTTTGCCTGTGGTTTTCAGGAGCTTTTCTGTGCTGGGTCCTCAGTGATTTTCGTTGTGTGGACCCCGCTTGGCCACTGGACTGAGTCGTTCTTACATCTGTGCCTCATGAGTGTTCTGGAAAAGTCTTCGCCGTTCTCTCTTGGAATAGTGATTCCAATTCTCTTGTTCCTCTCCTGGGACTTCAGTGATCTGTGTAGCTTTCCACACAGTCCCATGTCTTAGAACTCCCCCCTCCCCACTTCAGAAAATGTTTTTTATTTTCTTTCCTTGCATCATAATTTGTTTTTGCTGTTCCCTCTCCCGTTGTGTCTGATTTGCTGCTAGGCCCACTTGGTGAATTCTTAGTGTCAGTCACACTTATACAATTCCCACTTGTTTTTTTTAAATAACGTGCAATTCCTTGTCAAACGTCTCAAGGTTTCTAACTGCGTGGACACCCTGAGCAGCTGTCTGGAGGTTCACAGGTGATGAGCGCACGGCCTGAGCTCCTTGTTTCCCCGCCTGTCTGCGGTCCTGTGGCCTCGCCTCCCCGTGGGCCCGGCGCGTTCCCT
>NW_006300373.1:2203331-2212015 GCF_000327345.1 Myotis davidii
GGGTGGCGCTCTTTTTCAAACACTTTGTATATTTATAGTCTGTGTGTATGTGTGTGATGCGTGCATGTGTGTATGTGTGTGATGTGTATGTGTGCGTGTGATGTGTGTGTGTGATGTGTGCATGCGCACATGTGTATGTGTGTATGTGTGCATCTCTCTCTGTGTGTGTGTGATGTGTGCACGATGTGTATGTACGCGCGCACATGTGTGTATGTGCACGTGTGTATGTGTGTGATGTGTGTATGTGTGTGTGATGTGTGTGCATGTGTGTGTGTGTGTGTGCGTGCATGTCAGTCACACTTATACAATTCCCACTTGTGTTTTTTTTAAATAACGTGCAATTCCGTGTCAAACTTCTCAAGGTTTCTAACTGCATGGACACCCTGGGCAGCTGTTTGGAGGTTCACAGGTGATGAGCGCACGGCCTGAGCTCCTTGTTTCCCCGCCTGTCTGCGGTCCTGTGGCCTCGCCTCCCCGTGGGCCTGGCGCGTTTCCTGGGCACCACGCACCGTGCAGCAACGAAGCGGAGGGAGTCTGCGGGGTAAGAGCCTGAGGGCTCATTCTCTGTGGGCTTCTTTCTCTTTTTAATGGAAACTTGCTTTGCATTTCCCTGGACTAGCGAGGGCAGATCATCGATCCTGGGGGGAGGGGGCGGGGGGGACAGGGTTTCTTAGCTCCAGAGCGTCCTCTTCTTGGACGGGAACGCGCTCCTGCACGAAGCGACCTGTGGGCTTGTGTGGGGAGTGACGCCCTCCGCCCAGCCTTCGCTCCTCGCTTCTCCGGGCTCAGGCCCAGCTGGCTTCTCCTTTCGCTGACTCCTGTGCCTCCCAGGGACGCCCCGCCCTTCCACATGCCCCCTCTCCCGGAAGGGGTGTCTCTCCAGGACTGGGGCCTCCAAGCCTGTCACCCCCAGGCCCTGCCTTCCGCTCCCCCAGCAGCCGGGCCTCGGGCACAGGCTTCGAACCCGTTCCTACCTTCCCGACTCAGCTCGGGCGGCTCTTCCCAGGAGGGTAGGGGTACGGGGGGTGGGGGGGAGCCCCGGTTGGCAGTATCCGTGTCCTACCACCTCGCACCTCCCCTCACGCTCCGCCCTCTTCCTCCCTTTGCTGTGGGGCTCTGCGCTGAGCTCTGCAGAATTTTGCCTCCTAGTTATATTGTAAAATGGGTTATTTCTTGTCCTATTAGAGTCCAGGGCAATGACGATGCATACTGTTAACTTTCAGCGAGAGTGACTTTTTAGCTACCCTTTTGCTACCGATTTCTAATTTCATTGCATTTTACTGAGAGCAGCAGTCTGTAAGGGTTTGATTCTCGGGAATTGAGACTTCCTTTGTGACCGGGTTCACCGCTGATGTTTACAAAATGTTCTGTGTGCATTCTGTCCGCGTTCCAGTTTAGCAATGGTATTATGCGGATCCCCTAGACTTAGTGGTTTTGACCTGTCGCTCTCGGGGAGTTAAAGTCTCCCGAACTCGCTGCAGCCACGGCATTTTGCCCGTCGCTCTGCCAGCTCCTGCTCCACGCACTTTGAGGCTATACCGTTAGGTGCATCTACGCTCACGTTCATTGTGTCTCCCACCCCTTACCGATTCCTGTACGAAACGCCCGTCCTTGTTCCTTGTTTCCCACTGACTGTGTCTGACGTTCAAACAGTCCCTGCCTTTGTGTTTACATCCTCATCACATCTCTCTTGTTCTGTAGTCCCCCCTCCTCTTGTTTAGAAACGCCAACCTCTGTGCTGTATGTGGTCTCTTCAGTGTTCCAAAATCTCTCGTTTTCCCTGTTAATGACATGTGTAACTCTGACAAAAACATTCATACCAACCAAAGCTTGATTCCAGTGACACGTTCCCTTCCATGGAAACGGAATTATGTGCCCGTTCCTTCCCACTGGTTTCCTGGGGGACACTCTGAGTTACAGCCTCTGTTACTTCGCTGCAAAAAGGTACAAGAAGCGAAGATAGAAAAGTTAGCTTGTTCCCTTATTTCACGACGGCTAAGACTCCCCTGCCACGTGAATCCAGGAAGGTCTGACCACGAGGACCGCCGGGAAGGCCGCTGGAGGAGCTGTGAGAGGTGCTGGCATCTGGGTTAGTGGCTGCTCCACCAGGAAGGGGGTGCTTTCACTAAGGAAAAATGATCGGGGGGTGGAGGGCAGACAGGCGGGAGGAGGTGTGCAGCTGCATACAGGCGCCAGCAGGACAGGTGACAGAAATATAAAGACCACGGTGGCGGGTCCAGCTCAGCAAGAACACGCGGGGCGTGCAGTGCGGAGAGAGGCGAGTCTCGGTGAGGAGCCGGAGGAGCCAAAGCTGACGGGAAAGCCCGCAGGCGTCCGCCCGGGAGACCCTGAGCTCACGTGGGAAACAGCGCAGGGGAAACGCTGTCGAATGTGTTAGCCCGTGTTACACGGGGAGCGGGAAGGGCAGGGGCAGAGGCGTGAGCGCAGGAACGCGGGCGCTGCTCCAGGTCAGACCAGACTAGTAAGTGCGGCCCATGGGTGGCACTTGGAAATGGAAGGAAACACTCTGTCTTGTCAGGTAAAAGGGGTCAGGCCCTGACCGGTTTGGCTCAGTGGATAGAGCATCAGCCTGCGGACTGAAGGGTCCCAGGGTTGATTCCGGTCAAGGGCATGTGCCTTGGTTGCGGCCACATCCCCAATAGGAGGTGTGCAGGAGGCAGCTGATTGATGTTTCTCTCTCATCGATGTTTCTCTCTATCCCTCTCCCTTCCTCTCTGTAAAAAATCAATAAAATGTATTTTTTTTTAAAAAAGGGGGTTCAGGCTGAGCTGTTCTCTAACCCGACAGCCTCGGTTTCTATGACACGTGCTCCTCGAGCTGACAGCCCAGCTTCCTGGCTGCCCTGGAGGCTGTTTTGTTCTGAGCGACGGGAGGGAAGCTGTGCTGGCTCCATTCACAGGCCTGATTGGGGGCGAGGCCCAGTTCCTCTGTGTTAAGGTGGTCAGGGGCCTGCGGGCAGGAGGGACCTGTTAGAATGTGCGCTCGTGGCTGGGGATGAGCTATCACCCGGACATTGTCAATCACTTGATACTTGTATACGCTCCACGCGCTCCCTTGGTCGTTTTATACGACATCAAGATGACATTTTATGGTCAAATTTGTTCACAGACATGCTTCACATTTTGCTCGCAAGTGCATAAGGAAATCATTCCAAATTCAGCAATAGTGCCAGTTTGACTAAAAAAAGTTTCCATATCCACAAAAATGTTAATCGGGTTCTTGTTAGAACATGTGTAAGAAGTGGTCCGCGTTGTCGCAGCGCTTGATGTCAGATTACTAAAATAATTTATGTTTTGTCGTGGGAACGGGGGTGCACGCAGAACCTCCCCAGTCACATGACCACGCCTTGGCCCCCACTTCTTCCTAACACATAGAAACTGTTTGTGTTTTGTGGTAACAAATGAATGGCAGGAAGAGCAGAATTTCAATGTGCCTGTTCTTTATTTGATTAAATATATTCTCTATTTATTCTTTAAAAAAACTAACTTAAGTTAAAAGGCAATAAACCATGATAATTTAGAAAACATGTTGAAACTGAGAGTGAAGAAATATGTTCTCTACGTAAACCACACTGCAAACCATAAAACTTATTTTCGTCAGCTCCTCTCCTGACAGTGGCTGGGAATCTGACATTTCTACTGCAGTAGGCAAAACCATGTGAACACGCTCTCCCACACTCACACCACGCCACGTCTATTTATATTCCAATCTAAAGCAGCAGTCGCCAACCTTTCGGATCTCATGGACCACCAGTGGCCCATGGACCACCAGTGGCCCACGGACCACAGGCTGGCGACCACTGATCTAAAGCACTGAGCCCCAAGGACTGAGTGTGCCATGTGCATTTACACCGGGACCTGAGGGTTCACACTGGGACCTGCACGTTCACACCGGGACCTGCGTGTTCATATGAGGACCTGCGTGTTCACACCGAGAGCTGTGCACTCACACTGGGACCTGAGCATTCACACCAGGACCTGCGTGTTCACATGAGGACCTGCGTGTTCACACTGAGAGCTATGCACTCACACCAGGACCTGAGTGTTCACACCAGGACCTGCACGCTCACACCGGGACCTGTGGGTTTACTCAGCATTACCCTGACTGGGCGAGTATGCGTGGCGAGGCCACTGCCGACCCCTGCCCCTGAGCCACTGGAATGGGTGAGGCTTGGCTCCCATGGAAGACCACTGCTCTGTGGTCCAAAAGGTGAGCTTTTCAATGAACTCTGGTCGACATGAGACAAGACACCGATCTCAGGCAGATGAGACCAAGTTCCGCGTCCACGGGGGAGCAGTGAGGCCTCCCGCCCACTCAGCTGTCAGCACCCACCAGCCAGGTGTGAACAGCTCTGTGAGCGCGGACGTATCGAGGCGAGCATTTTAACACTAGGAAGTGACCTTTAATAATCCTTATGGCAAAAGCGAACAACAGGACCATGGCTGAATCTCGGGTCTCACCTGTGCACACAGTCCACACAGCTGACCAGGTCGCAGAGGCTTTTGGATAAACACCCCCCTCTCCTCTCACAGAGAAGTCGGCGCCATCCGCTCCTTCCCCCACAGAAAGGGCATTTCGTGTGGGATGTCATGTTTTAAACAATCACACACAATAAATGTCTCCAAAGCCACGTGGCTAATCCCAGGCCCCGCTGTTCGGGATTACGGTGGGGGGTGGGGGGCGCGGGCCTCATGGCCCGGCTGCGAGAGCCACAGGCGCTCTGAGCGGCGGGAGGAGAATCGCCAGCTGAAGTGACAACAGATCTGTGGCCGTTTATGAGGGCTGGGGAGGCTCAACTGCAGAGGCTGCGGTCTCCAGAAGGTTCCAGAGGAATGAGTGACCGCGGAGATCCAGAGTTTGATGAGAGC
This sequence comes from Myotis davidii, assembly GCF_000327345.1. Lineage (NCBI taxonomy): Eukaryota > Metazoa > Chordata > Mammalia > Chiroptera > Vespertilionidae > Myotis > Myotis davidii. Next base: position 2,208,221 of record NW_006300373.1, read on the forward strand.
AAGCCTCCCTGGAGGTGGCAGGCCCCAGGCAGGGGGCCCGGGGGCAGACACAGCACCCACGGCCGGCGTGGCCAGGCGCACGCTCCTGGTCCCACAGCGCACATCGACACGTTAATATCGTACGGATGTCATTTCAAAGCCTCCTGAAGACGAGAGTCTTACTGAGGCCATTAGAACACAGATGGTTCAAACCATACGCAGATACTCAGACTCGCATTTTTGCACTATGGCTGCTTTTTTCCTCCGTTGAACTGTAATGAATTGTCTCATAATCTATTCCATCTTCTTGCCATTAGCGGGCTTTGAATGTTCACAAATAGGAGCAAAGAACTCATTTTCCAGAGCTTTAATCACACAAAGAGGGAATGCCTAATTCTCTAAATGAAATGGCCTGTGAGCACTGGAGCAGAGATTTAATATAGCACGGCAAATTAGGTAGATTTTAATAAATTACTTATCTCCCTGAATACTTTACATATGCTTAGGAAGGAACCTAGCCTGTTTGCAAACAGTGGAAACCCGCAGCCTATAAAAATCCTTTGAAGAAAATGACAAATAAAAGAGTAAATTAAAAAATGAACTGCATTATAGCCTGGACCTCTAGAGACAATTCCTTTGCAGCGCTGATTCACAGCACCATTAAAATATCAATTAAATCCTTCAGCGAGACCGGGTGAAAGCGAGAAAATCACCTTGCGGAGCCGCTTCCGGAGGCCCGCCCCCCACCTCCCCGCACTGTACCGGCCCGATGTACGGCCAAGACATGCCCGCGGGATATCCTTTCAGGGCGGCTGAGCGTATCGCCGGGGCCGTGCTTTCTCATCATTTCTCTCTCTGTCACGAGCTAAGTTTTGCAAGTGTAAATTCCATATACATCTGTCTCTACCTCCTCTCTCCACACACATGTTCCCGGATCCCATCACCAAAACCGGCATCGCAAAATCCTTGAAAACAGGACGAATAGGAAGGACGGTCATTTTAAGCAAGAAAAACAAACAACTTGCAGGAACTTAGTAAGTGGGTGCCAAGCCACGTTCTTCATATTTAATTGATAGGAACTGCAGGCATCAAAGGAAGTGCACACTGAGATTTAATGTGCGTAAAATGGGTATTAGCATTTTAAAGAGGAGGATTAACACATTAATCCGAGTAATTTTCATATATTGCTTCTAATAAAATCTTCACAGTATAAAACTCTTAATGAGGCCAATCATGGGCATTCCACTTAGTGGGACGATTAGGGATAACATGAAAGTACTTTTTTTTCATAGGTTTTCTAAGATTTATGCTTTTTGCTTATTAAAGATGAAAATGGGACTTGCATTTCAGTTCTTCATAAGGAAATGTTGAAAATGCAAATAGTCTTTCTTATACTATCCTGTGGGTATGGATTGAGGTGCTGCCCCTTAGGGAGATCTAAAGTCCGGACAGATGGCAGCCATGGGAAGCGGGGAAAGAAACATAAACAAATGGCCCAGCCCGCATGGCTCAGTGGTTGAGCACTGACCTATGAACCAGGAGGTCACGGTTCGATTCCCGGTCAGGGCACAGGCCCGGGTTGCGGGCTCCATCCCCAGTGTGGGGCGTGCAGGAGGCAGCTGATCCATGATTCTCTCTCAACATGGATGTTTCTCTCTCTCCCTTTCTCCCTCTCCCTTCCTCTCTGAAATAAATACATATATTTGAAAAAGAACCAAATGAAAGAGTATACAAAACTTGAACCCTTGACCCCCGTCTCCCGTGAATGAGATGACAGTTCAGCTCCGAGCTCTGAGCGTGAGCGTCTGCTCTGGACGAGGCGCCGTCTCAGGGCCGTTCCTCTCAGGCCTCCCAGCCCGCGCCGTCCTGCTCGCAGACCGACCGCAGGGCCTGGAGCGCTTCCACCGTCACCCGGAGCTGGCCGATCCTTCCGCCACCCGCTCGGGCGTCCCACACTAGGGAGAGAAGAGCGGACAGACGTTAGGATCACCCCACAGATGGCCTTCAGGTGGGCCGCTGGAACCCTGGCTGTAAGGATGGAGATGCCGCTATGAAAGTCCCAAGTTCACTGGCATCTCAGAAAGCTAACACTCACAGCCGCCACGCGTGCAGGGAGGTACACGTCTGACACATTCTAGACGCACTGGAAGGAACGACCCGTCATGTGTACCTAGCGGACGGGCTGCGGGATAATGATTCCAAGAGTCGGCATTTCCGAGCCAGTGAAACCAAGTGGAAAAGGGGTCAGGTGACTGCGAAGGAGGACCTGTTCTAACCACTGAGCAGAAGTTACACGATTGTGACTTGGGTTGGCTAGTTATAACGTTCCGTTGTGATGGAGTGGGTGTGCAATGAGAAAAGTGAGAACGGCGGATCAGGAATATCCAGGTCTGTGGACTGAGGGGCCAGGAGCTGATGCGTGGGCCTCGCTGGGAGGGCTGTGGCCCTCAGGGTCGTACCACAGGCAGCCGCTGGGCAAAGCACCGGCCTCCTCGGAGCTCAGGGGCAGGCCAGGCGGGATGCTGAGCGGGCACCTGGGCGCCGCCCTCTGTGCACTGACGCCTGTAGGGACTCCAGGCCGGAACCCTGAACTTTCCAAGCGCGACAGCACTTGAGTCCATGTAGGTTCCTGTTTCTATTCCGTGTGGTTTTACTTGAACTTTACGGTGTGTGTGTGTTTCCTTCCAAGGAAACCGGTGAGGAAACCTTCACACAGAACGTGGTGCAGACTTGGGTGGAGAAGGGGCAGGCAGGGGACTGACGGGCACAGGGGCCGCTCGTGCCCCTGAGGGTTCTCTCTTTGGGCCTTCTCGCCGCTGGGCTGGCACAGAACACGTTAGAATCCTAAACTGACTCCCCCGAGCACGGCTGCAGTCGCTGTCTGTGCCAGGCCAGTGTGGTCACACGTGGCCTTGCAGATGAGGACACTGCTGCTAAGCAGAACCGACTGGAAGAAAGATCCAGAATAGGAAGCGTATTTAATTTGGTTATTTCTGTCAGGCTCTCTTGCCGCTGGGTGTCTTATCGGGTGGTTTGGGTTAATATTTTAATTCTCTCCTCTTTCTCTTCTGTGACCCACTGCCTTGTAGTCAGATGTGTCTGGTTTATCAGAATTCCCAGAGCAGGTTGCTAATGAGGTTATTGGTTTACTCTGCTCATTACGTGGTGTGACCCTGCCCTGGGAGCACCTGACACGCCTCCAGGACACGCAGCTGCCACGTGACCGGGTGGACGGTGGTGCCCGCACAGCGCCCGGCCCTTCAGTATCAGTGACGTGCTCGCTTAGTGCACGAGTGGAGGCTACGCAGACCACGTGCATCCCCCGGAGATGGCTCTGCTCACGTAACGCGTGAGACTAGGACTCGGCTCATTTCTCCACACACCGTGGGCGGCCCCGCCACATTCCTCCGGCGGGTTCAGGCGCCCTGCGAGGACAGGTGGACAGGAAGCCCCGCTGGGACGCACACCTGCGCAGGTGAAGCCCACAGGCCACATCTGCTCAGACCCTCTGTCCCCCGAGTCCTGCAGGGAACGAGTCCTGTATGCTGACCATCACTGGACTGTGACCCCAAATGAGAGAGAAGGCTTGCGAAAGGTGTGGCTCAGTGGTTGAGTGTCGACCTATGAACCCGGAGGTCATGGTTTGATTCCAGGTCAGAGCACAGGCCTGGATTGCAGGCTTGATCCCCAGTGGGGGGTGTGCAGGAGGCAGCCGATCTATGATTCTCTCTCATCATTGATGTTTCTCTCTCTCTCCCTCTACCTTCCTCTCTGAAATCAATAAATATTTTTTTTAAAGAGAGAGAGAGATGTGTG
>NW_006300373.1:2212151-2213230 GCF_000327345.1 Myotis davidii
TGTCCTCGCAGCCAGCACAGGGAGGTTTTATCCAGACCCTGCGGATGAGCCGCACTCCGCCCGTACCGTCGATATTCTGCTCGACGAGGTCCCTCCCTTCCCGAAGCAGGTCGGCGAGGTCGACGTGGGCGAGGCCGATGTCCTCACACTCCAGGTCCTGCTCCTCCTCTGGGGGGTCGCTGACCACCATGAAGCGGACGCTGGGAGGGAGAAGCAGACAGCCACCGCCCCGTGAGAAAACCACCAGAAACAGCGCCCGAGCGGGCTGATCACCATGGATGACATCTCGAAACTTGCAAATTAAAAAGAGTATTGTATGAAGTCAGACGAGCTAGTATGAGAACTCCTGGCACTATCACAGCACACCAGCCTGCAGAGGGACAGCAATCCGCCTTCCCAGGCTCCGAGGGACAGACATCTCTAGAATCTGAAGAGCCAGATGCTCACTGCGACACACAATCTGATCTTTTATTTTTAAACTAGAGGCCCAGTGCACAAACTCCGTGCGTGGGTACGGTCCCCAGGCCTGGCCTGCAATCAGGGCCATCTTCCCCCGCTGCCCCCAGCCAGCCCCACCCTCTGCCACCACCCACCCCTGGTTCTACTTTTGCCATCGGGCGATCGGTGCCTGATGGTCAGGGGAAGGGACCGAGAGGTTGGTTGTTCCCACCCTCTTGCCAGCCCCACCTGGGGGCCTTGGCCTGGCACCACCCACCCCTGGTTCCCCGTTCGCCATTAGGTGATCGGAGCCTGCCAGCCTGGGAAAGGGACCAAGAGGTAGTCAGTGTGACAGGTCCAGTGGGCGTTCTGGGCGTTCCACCTTTAGGGTCAATTTGCATATTACCCTCTCTCTCTCCCTCTACCTTCCTCTCTGAAATCAATAAAAATATATACAAACAAACAAACAAAAAACAAAAGACTAAAACCATCTCTCAGAATAACACGCCACAGAGGAAACAAGCCTGACAGCTCAGGGCCTCCATAAACACCCAATAGGAACAAACGGAATAATTCCCTGTGAAACACAACTAATTATCTTTAAATTTCCTCCCAAAGGAGGCAGGGGAGGGCGGGAGGGG
>NW_006300373.1:2213848-2270338 GCF_000327345.1 Myotis davidii
ATTAGGTGATCGGAGCCTGCCAGCCTGGGAAAGGGACCAAGAGGTAGTCAGTGTGACAGGTCCAGTGGGCGTTCTGGGCGTTCCACCTTTAGGGTCAATTTGCATATTACCCTTTTATTATATAGGATTTTATTAAATTTTATTTTTCCCATCACGCTATATCCCCTCTATATATCTGACCCTATTTGGATACATCTAGTTTTTAAAAACTATTTATTAAATTGTTGGGGTGACATTGGTCAACATGGACACACAGGCTTCAGGTGCGGGTTCTAGGTTACAAGATCTGTCCACTGCACTGTGTGCCCACAACCCAGAGTCAAGTCCTCTCCTGTCACCTCGCATGAGGCCTGGCACATCTACTTCTAAGGCTAACAGGATCAAGCGAACACAGACAGGGAGCTAGGGCAGCACTGCCAGCAGGAACACAGTATTTCCTATGGAAATGCACACTTTGGGAGATACTCTAGCCCTTGAACCCCATGTGTGTCCTATAAAACGCAGGGATCTGCTCCCTGAATCATGTCAGATGGAATGTTTGTGTTACTTCAGCAGGCTCTTAACTTATGATCAGAGCACCAAGTTTTGTTTCACTTTAGACACATAATTGTGGGGTTCTGATGGGACTGATTTGAATTAGTGACATGTGTTGAGGCCAAAAACACTTGGACGAACCAAAGGACAGGAATTTGCAGCTGAGGACTCCTTTGATATGTCTTGGCACCACAGCTGAAACCACGCTGCTTGTAAACGACCACTTTAACCATTTTCAAAACGTATCCAGCCCAAATCTGAAGTGAAACAAGAAACTTGTGTCTTAGTTAACATTCTCAGATAAACATCTAAGCCTCTGAAAAACGGGGTCTTGAAAAATAATCAAATCCTTTCCAAAATCAGGTAACACGACAAGAGTTTAAACGAACTTGCTGGAAATAAGTCTCCAACATTTCACTCCGTCACTGAGCCCATGCCTGCCAGCATTGGGCTTTGGCTAGAGGACAGAAACCCTCATGCTCACATGGTAGCTGTGAGGAGGCAGAGCCTGGTGTGTGGCAGGTGGAGAAGATGAGTATTTTGAGCGACACATAAAATACCGGGATTGAGACGGCCTTGTTAAGGGCACCCTTTCTGGGTCCAAATTTCTGCCTTCCAGCTTATCAGCGGTGTGACCTTGGACAAGTGTATCATTTCTCTACTGAACCAGAATTGGAAAGTGTCCTGTTCAGATTTGCCCCCATGCATGAAAAACCATGAAACAGTGAATTATGACCCGTGATAGCAAGATAAGAATTAGTCGGAAAGGCTGACGAACTGTTAGAATAGTAATATTGATATCACTGCTGATAGCAACCACACTTATTGCTTAACTGCCTGCCAGGCGCTCGTCTCTCCATTGAACGTACGTTATCTCCATTTCACAGCTGAAGGAATGAGGCACAGGGTGGTTCAGTCACTTGTCCGCGGTCACACAGCTGGTAAGCGATGCAACAAGAAGTTATACTCCAGTCAGTGGCGGCAGAGGGCCCGTCCTTGCCACCACCGCTGGCTCCTGACAGTCACCGCAGCGGCCATGGATGCCTCACACGCACGGTGCAGGCTTGGTCTTCACAACGCCACAGGCAGGGCGCTTTCCAGGGAGAGACCCAGAGAGACCCACGTGCTCTCTGTCCTCACCTAGTGCCGTCCACACCCAACGGAGCTCCCGGGAGTCCCTCTGTGCAAACCACCCGCCCCTCAGAACGCGTCCTGTACCTCCTGTTAGCCGTCTCTTGTTGGTGCAGGATGGCTTTTAAGACGTCTCTCTTCTCTTGGTTGTTTTCTTTATCCACGTAGATCACTGTACAAAAATAAATACATAAATAAAAAACCCAACAAAAAACAAACCGTCCACACAGGAAGTCACTCAGAATCTCGCCACACTAGGCCCACCCTGTGCTGTCTAAGCGCCCGTTTCCCGAGACGAGCCACGGCGCCTCCCGGTGCGCCTGGGAAGCGTGAGCAGCTCTGGAAGCCAGAGTCAACCCTGAACAGCCAGGTGCGGCGATAGCAGGCCCCGCAGGTTCGTGTGTGCCCTGTCAATTCCCGGTCTGGGCACGGTCCAGCTGTGGGCTCGATGCCCAGTGGGGGGCGTGCAGTAGGCAGCCAATCAGCGATTCTCTCTCATCATTCATCTTTCTCTCTCTCTCCTTCGCTCTGCCTCTCTGAAATCAATGAAAAAATATATTTTTAAAAGGTCTAAAATTTCCAAAATTCAAATGCATCCTTTAGAAAGAAATGCTGGCACTTATGAAAAATATCAGAACTCCTACAAGTTAAGCTATTTAGCTTTCATTTCCACCGGAAATGACCTTTGTTTAGGACTGGCTAGATTGGACATAAACATACTAAAAGCATGTGCCTCAGAAAGATACAACCCAGCCGTCCAAACACGTGGGTGGGTTCTGAACGCTCCACCATCAAAAGCAACCCTCCTTCTGCGGGCAGGAGAGGTCCTTGCATCCTCCCTCCTGTCACGTGGCAGCAGTAGGAGATGCAGATGGCTTAACGACCTTGAATCTCAACAATCACTGTGTGAGAGAGTCATCACCCCCAATCCTTCCTTTGCCAAGTCTCTCCTCCCGTCAGCAACAAAATCTGAAGCTCTGTGTCCTTTTCATGTCCTGAATTAACCTTCCTGTCCCACCAGGTGGACTGTTCAATGCTCACAGCCCGGGGACCTTGATGATCTGTACACGTCTCAGGAAAACGGTGGGCGCTTTCATTCTCTTCTCCCCCACTGTCAAGTCCCTGGAAGGCTTTATCCGGCCCAGACAGCATTCTTCCGACCTACATTACTCTCACCTTCCAAACGATTTTCTTGCTTTCTCAGCAACGTTTCCAAGGGCAACGCCATCTAATTGCTTTGTTCTTGCTCCCTTGGTCTAGCACTGTTTTCTCAGTGTCAGTAGCCCAAAGAAGACAGATTTGTGTGTGGGGGGGAAACGGCTACTAACTGCTCTCAAAAAAGACGGAATTGGGCTCCGGATAATCCTGGGGATCACCAGTTCAGCCTTCTCACTTTGTGTGCCGATGCAGGCCTCAGCGCACAGCTCCCTCTGGAGTGCGCTCAGGCCACAGTGCAGGGGACGTGGCTGCGAGGTTCCGTTCGCTGCTGCACTGTGTGTTCCGACAGGGGACAGCAGTTCCACTTCCGGCTCGCGGCAGCCTGGCGGGACGTTTCTCACACCTCTCCACTTGTACGCCGCCAACCGTCTTAAAAACACCTTCAAGTTGGCTGACAGAAGAATTTACATGTTGCCTATTGGGTCTGCACTGCTTCAGTAGACTTACATGTCAACTAGCAGATAGATAAAGCCCTGAATTAAGAGAAAACCTGCCTGCTTCTAAACATGGATGTGTGGGCTAAATGAGGAAAGGTCACGTAGGAACTTATGCCACTCGATTAAAATCCCGAACACCTAGACACTGGGAGAGACACATGCACGGGAGAGACATACACAGACATTGTAACACCATCTACGTGGTCACATTCATCAGGAAGGTTGAAGAAATGAGGCCACTGAACCACTCAAATCCATATGATTAAAAACGACTACATTGAAATATAGTATTTTTCTATGAAATTCAATTTTAGACCTAGGTGGCATTTTTTAAATGATACTATGAGATAGCAGGAACATCTAGCAACACTGTTTTCCCACTGCTTTCATTTTAACTTTAGTATTACTTCAACATTTTCTTCAATTCTACTGCAACTTTTTTATCCTTATGCTACAGATCTGTCTTAAAAAATTTCTTTTAATCCTCACCCGAGGATACGTTTGAGAAAGGAAGGGCGAGAAGGAGAGAGAAACGTCAATCTGTTGCCTCCCCTACACGCCCTGACTGGGGATCGAATCCGCAACCTGGGTCAGTGCCCTGACCTCCAGTCAAACCCGCAACCTTTTGGTGGAGGGGACGATGCTCCAACCCACCGAGCCGCCCGGCCAGGGCAACAGACGGGGCTTTCATGAATTCACTCTGCCAAGGCAGCTCGGATTTGTATGAGGAGTGAGAACGGGCGTCCTCCTGGCTCCCGCTCCGTGGCCCCCGAACCGCACCCACCGTGGCTGTAGTTGTAGTGGGCCCAGTGCCCTCTCCGGGGCTTGGGCAGCGACACGGGCGTCTCCTCGGCCGGGAGGCTGCACAGCCGGAACTCCACGAAGAGCCGCTGCACCGTGTCATCCGCAGTCACTCGAGCGTCACTGAGGCTCAGAGCGATGATCTCGATCCGGATCTTCTCTGATGTCTGTTTAAAAAGGGGGAGAGAGAAACAGAAGCATATAAAACAGACGAGTCCAAAATTTTAAATCAAACACGAAGGCCCACAGGCTGCCTTTTGGAAGGCACTGCGCACTAGTATTTAGTCACACGTGGTAGATTCTTCCCGACAGAGAGACGGGGTGAGACCCTGCCCAGGGATGGACGTGAACAGTGTCCCCGCAGCCCCCGGTTCCCACGTGCGGCGCCTCTCAGCGGGGGCGCGGTGAGGTCTTCATCTCTGACTGCTTTCCGGATGACAAGCATCGCTGGCCTGGCTTCCAGCCTGCCATGAAGCACATGCTTATCACTGCTCAGCTCACCTCAGGACCCGGGGAAGTTCCGGCTGCTCAGAGATCAAAGCCTGTTGAATACTTTATAGCTCTTATGCTAATGCGTGCAGCTCTATGAGTCCATATTAACTAGAGCGGAGCCCACCGCTCACTCTCTCATAGACTCTGCTGTAACGTATTTCACTCAATAAGTAGTTTTCAAACAAAGGAACATTTTTTCCCAGTTTAACACATTTTCTCACAATTTACTGTATGCCATTTTTACAGAATTAACAAGTAAAATATGTATTTGTTTGATAGTGTAATTCGCTTATCAATTCTTATTGAATAGATTTTGGTGCCACAGCCATTATTATGGGAGTCACATGAGTTTCCCGGAGTAATGATTTAGAACAAATAATAGACAAGGACTTAAAAACGAGATCACGCCAAGATAATGCCTCAGTCCATTATTTGTTGTTGTAGTTTTACATTTGTTCCCGATTCCCCTTCACTAAACCCAAAGACATGCTCCCGAAAATGATAGACCTTCGGGTTGTAATTAGAAACTCCCGAAGATAAGACCTGTTTATGGGACCAACGTGTAGAAATTCATTGTTAAATATGTCAGTGGGTAAATTTACCACCGTGATGACTGAGGTATTGCAAAGCATACAGTATAATTAACCAAACTGAAACGCTATTGTACAAATATCCTCATAAAGAACAATTCCCAGTGCTGTGCAACTCCCTTGATATTTGATGAAGTAATTTTACCCCCTTCTTTCAAAGGACATTTTCTTTTATGATGTATTCTAAGGCACTTTAACTAAGAACCCAAATCTGAATATTTCACTGAGGTTATTTTATTATTCAATTGTACCCGGATACCGGGGAGCGCTCCGCCCGTTCCGTGCCCGCTAATGCAGGGACAGGCTGCAGCTGGCAATATCGCCAGGATTAGCACAGGGTGATGAAATATTTAAAGGGAAATTTCTTCTAAAACCTAATAAATCAAATGACTGCCCAGTGTCATTAGAGTGATGGTCTTTGACTTGAATATGCTTTTCATATTCAAATCTGGGGACAGGGAGATGAATGCCCGGGAAGGCTACTCGGTTTCCACTAATCACCGAGCCGCTCCATTCGCGGGCATGAGAAATGAAGGTGGCTCTATTGTCTCATCTCACTCGAGGACAGCCTTCTCTGCTTGCTGGAGACGAACACGGTAAAGAACCTATTTTAAATGATGTTATTTTCTCCTTAAAATGTACCGGGCGGTCAACATACCGCACACGAACACATTCTACAATTCTGGTTAAGCCTTTTACAAAACCTGCAAGGGGACCAACTTAGAATTGTTATAATAACTTGTCTTATAAAACCTTCCTGCCTCTGCACAAAAGAATTAAAAACAAAACCCAGCCATAACAAAAGCGAAAGAGGTACACATGGTTATTTCCACACTGTGAAGATAGGAATTTAAACTGTTCACACAGAACCCAATGAAGAGACAAATGAACTTTAAGTAGCAGAGGACTCAAATTTACGTAAGTGCTTATTTTGTTAATAACATATCAACTGTGCAATCTCCGTATGAAAACCTGCAGTATTATAACAATAAGTTAAGGCGAAACACAAAAATAATTCCACATGAGAGGTGATACTTGGATCCCAGTCAAACACACAAACAACAAAGCAAGAACCCTCCCTCCCCCCGTATTATCCAAAGGCATAAAAGAGCTTACAAGTTCTTTATATGATGCCAATCTTCTTTCTGGTTCTGTTTTTTTTTTTGTTTTTTTTTACCCCCTCCCCTCGCCAGCCTGATTACTTCGATCATATGTCCTTTTTAATTCTCTAATGTTACTGACAGGAGTTATTAGTTACCATTTCTTTGTTCCTTTGACGCTACATGAATCAACTTAAATCCAAAACGGATAAATTCCAAACAGTATATATCTAGGGAAGCATGCTCTGAGCGAAGAATTTTCCAAATATTAGAAGTTTAAAGAGCTTACAAGTTCTTTATATGATGCCAATCTTCTTTTTGGTTCTTTTTTTTTTTTTTTTTTTACCCCCTCCCCTCGCCAGCCTGATTACTTCGATCATATGTCCTTTTTAATTCTCTAATGTTACTGACAGGAGTTATTAGTTACCATTTCTTTGTTCCTTTGACGCTACATGAATCAACTTAAATCCAAAACGGATAAATTCCAAACAGTATATATCTAGGGAAGCATGCTCTGAGCGAAGAATTTTCCAAATATTAGAAGTTTTGGCCAATGGGGCGAGCCAGCTAAATTTTCAACAATGGAACAATTCTGGTCACATCCTGCTGTTGTGAACCAAACGTGTGAGTTGATTATAGATGAAGGTTTTGAAGAGCAAGCAGCACGCCCAGCAGCTAACAGACAACTCCAACTTCGAGTCAGAAACGAGCTCTCACCTCTCCTCTCCGTCTCACCCACCCTCTATTCCTGTCTCAGGTGAGCTCGCCATCCATCCACCTGGGGTCAGGGCAGCCAGAAGGTCCTGGAGCCATACCTGCGCCCTCCGATTCCCACACCCACCACATCCTCCAGCTCACCCACTCCCGTCCGTTTTACTGCCCAAGCGTCTCAGTGATCTACCCACTGAATTATCCAAAGCTCAAGATATTGGAAACATGTGTCAGCTACTGGGGATATAAAGACAAAAGGTGCAATTTCTTCTCTCAGTTTTCTCTCTAGATAAACTTTAGGTTCTCATCTGATCTGAGGGAGGCGCTAACCCAGCAGCTTCTAGTATTAGAACCTTGAAATCCCATAGAACAAGGAGGGGAGACAGACAAGAGGAGCGGTTGAGCTCTATAAGCAGGCAGGAGGGCAGTGTGAGACGGGGAGCTGTGACACAGTGAACCTGCTCTACACGGTGTCACTGGTGTGGCCCGCAGTGCACACTCAGTGAATGAGCGGATCCGCACAGGGCAGGCTGCGAGCAAGGCGGGCACTCCTGCTCCTAATCCCCTGCCCACAGCCTCAACTCTTCTCTCTCAAAACAAACCAGACATCGCCCTCTGCTTGCAAACCTTTCTACTGCCCTACACTCTAGCCCTTCCCCCAGCCTGTGTGCTGTTTACAGTGCTCAGTTCTCGCACCTGGAATCTTCTCCATCGGACGAAATTCCACTCACCCAAGGCCTGGACCGCAGGCTCTCTGAGAGAGGCTGCTGACCTCCGAGGGCGGCTGCTCCTGCGGGGCCCTCACCGCACTTCCGGTCACCATGTCCTGCACGGCATCGTTTACACACCTGCCTCTCTCTATACTGTGAGCTCTCGGAGGCCGGGACTATCTTACTCATCTGCTGTTCAACACCCTCCCCGGGATCTGGCACATAGTAGGCTCTCAATAAAGACTTAAAGGGATAGAGTCAAGAAAGGCTGGGTATCTTCTACATATTCAAAGTGTCTTTCATATAGTGCCAGAAATCCGTGAAGCTGCGGGTATTAGTGAGTATTAAGTGCTGCAAAATAAGCAGTTGTCTGCATTTCTAGATGCTAACCAAATAAAAGTATCTCAAAGGCAGGTCCACACGGTAAAATCTAGGTGGTAGGGTACTATTATTTCAACTTTTCTGTATGTTTGAATTTTTTCATAATAAAAAAATGAAAAAACAACATTCAAGCAGCAGAATTGGGAGGGGGAACAATACACCGACTCGAATGACAGTGACGGAAGCTAAGCCCTCTCAGGCAGACACACAGTAACACGGGCTCAGCTACGAGGGCCGCACGACGGGTCAGAGCTCCATGGGGCCCGCACCTTCCAACACAGAGGGGGCGGGCTCCAGGCGTTTCCCATTGTGTTTTGTTCCTGTGCGTGCGAAGGCCTGCGACCAGGTAATGAGGCCACCCGGGGGGATGGGGGGGTCTGTGTTGCTCACCACCGCTCCGTAAACCCCCTGGTTAGCAGGATGTCAGCATCGGCACGTGCGAAGTGTTTCGGAATTCTGGGCCTGTTGAATGGCAGTCACCGAAGTCGCTCAAATAAGAACTGCACGCGACCTGCTCCGAGTTGTCTGTATAGGTGGACTCCACGTCACGTGACTGGACGATGGGGAATGTGCTGACAGCTGGTATTCCTCGCAGGGAAGAGAGCTGTGGTTCCCAGCATTCTGGCTCAGGGCCCTCTGCTTCCTGCCGGATGCGAGCGCACATTGTAGGCGTGCTTTTCCGTAGGGCTCACCTGGGCGCTTAGACGCGTGCTCAGACTTTCACGTTGTACTTAGAGGATCGTGCTGAAGTCTTCCTGTCCTGTCACCCAGCATGGCAGCCACGGAGCTGGATGGGTAGGGCTCTACAAACTAGCTCCACGGGACAGCCTTAGGCACGGGCGCTTAGCGGGGAGCGGCCCAGGCAAAGGGCTTGCAATCTGTTTCCGTCAGTTAGATTTAGGCCCCACTATGGTGAGCCTGCGTGTGAGTTTTATTTCATTCTAAATTTCTACGAGGAATAAATATTCCCGTAACTGTTTGAATTATGGCGCATAGCAGATAGTGTGGCATATTTAAGTTCTTGGCATCTTAAGCAGACGTTACCATTTTGCTGCAGCTGACTGAAACCTTTTCGTTGCTGTTGTTGGAGAATAAAATATTTCCGACACAGATAGAGTCCTCACCTCCCAATTCCTTTCCCCGCCCTTCCTCATTCCCCCAGAGCTAACCCTAGCCTGGCACTGGTGTGCACCATTCCCAAACGTGCTTTCATGTTTCCCACTGCATGTGTGGATACACAGAGGCAACATACAGTATTGCTTCGTTTCTAGATTTTAAATTTGTGGTACCATCCTCTATTCATCATTCTGCAATTTTGTCTCCCCCCCCCTCAATACCATATTTTTGAGATGTATGCATGTTTATAATTAAAATCTAACTCATTTAACTTTTGTATAGAGTTCCATTTATATTGCATATATAGTGTATAGTCCATTTATTTCTCTACTGAGGAGCGATTAAGTCACAATTTTTTGCTATTACAAACAAGGTTGCATTGAATATTCTTTTATGTTTTCTCATGTATGTCAGTGATTCTTTAGACAAACTGCTGGGTGATAGGTATAAGATTCAGTTTTATAGAATCAGCAAATCACTTCCCAGTGGTCACGTGAATTTACACGGCACTACTTCTATCACCTTAACAGTGGTTTATGTACGTGTGCGCGCGTAAATAACTGCAACACAGCCGGCCCACAGGAGCTGCTGTGTGTGGGGGACGTGGCACCGGTCACAGAGCCGCAGAGACAACTGGGCACGGAAGGTGATGCTCGACGTCCCGCTGCAGCGAAATGGTGCCACCTGTTTCCGATGCCGAGCACTGGGCAGCACGTGGCTTTCTGCACTTCACGGCCACGGTGGCTGTAAGTCCAGCTCACACAGCGGGTCCAAACCCCCTCCCCGAGGCCCTGGCAGAGCTTCAGGCGGGTGGGCAGAGTCACTGCAGCGACTCAAAGGCCCCTGGACGTTACTCCAGGCTGTGAAGCTTCCTCTTATTCGGAATCAGGTTGACTCTTCAGACGAGTTTTGCTAGAAAAGTCTTCGTTTTTTCCCCCCTCAAAATAACAGCTCTTTGGGACAAATAAGAGTCAACAAAAATGCCAACTGTCGAGGTAATACTGTTTTTACAAACAAAACAAGCCCCGTGTCCATCAGTGGCAGTGGCCTATCTTTTCTCGTGTGCTCTCTTAAAAGGTACCATATTGATCAAATAAATACCGAAACACCCGCGAGGAGACCGACATGGCGCTGGTGCAGAGTGCTGGTTTCCGGGGACGGTGTGACCCTCCTGACACCCCGGCGGCGTTTCCGAAGCTCTCACCGCCCGGCCTAACGCAATGGCGGGGATGTGTGCTCTGTCCTCACGCACCCGAGGGGTACGCCACCCGCCCCTCGCTGACGGCTCCCGCGGCAGCGCCACGTGCAGGAAGGGGCATCTACATCCTGCCCCCATTTCAGACGAGTGCTGTGCTGCCCACTTCCGGTCACCGAGGAAGGTGCCACGGTGCCCGGCTGTGGCTGCACATAGTGCCACTTGGGGAGCTTTAAGCAAAAGTCTGACTCAACTCATCTAGTGGAGATGGGGCCCTGGCACTTAAAGATGCTCCCTAGCCTGGCCAGTGTGGCCCAGTGGTTCAGCACCGACCTAGGAACCAGGAGGTCCTGGGTTTGATTCCCAGTCAGGGCACATGCCTGGGTTGTGGGCTCGATCCCCAGTGTGGGGCGTGCAGGAGGCAGCCGATCGATGATTCTCTCTCATCACTGATGTTTCTTTCTCTCTCCCTCTCCCTTCCTCTCTGAAATCAATGAAAACATATTTAAGGAAATAACATAAAATGCTCCCTTGGTCACTGCAGTGTGCAGCCACCACGGGCGGCACCGCTGCTCCCTTGAGGAGTGCTTCCCAGACCTCGCTGTCACCCACAGTGGCCTGACAGGGGAGGGAACACAGGCTGCTGGTCCCCGGATCACGGTCTCTCATTCATTAGGTCAGGGGGCCGGGGAGACCAAGAAGCGACAGCCCCCACAAATTCTCAGGTGATACCTGTCAAATGTTACCTATAAACAACATTTTAACCAGAAATGTCTGTATTTGCAAAAACGGATAGAAACCTAAGGGTCCATCAAACGGGGCTCATTTAAATAACTGGCAGAGCTATGCAATGGAGTATTATGCATGTGTTAAAAGGATTAGAGTATATTACTACCGAGAGAAGTCCATGGTTCATTAGTAAAAGATAGCAAAGTTGCAAAACATAAAAAAAGTCTTTAAAAAATACATTTTTGCCCTAGCCGGTTTGGCTCGGACTGAAGGGTCCTGGGTTCGATTCTGGCCAAGAGCAATGTACCTCGGTTGCAGGCTCGATCCCCAGCCTGGTCAGGGCTCATGTGGGAGGCAACCAATTGATGTCTCTCTCATCATCGATGTTTCTCTCTCTGTGTGTCTCTCTCCCTCCCTTCCACTCTCTCTAAACATCGATGGGAAAATATCCTCCAGGTCGATGCTCAACCACTGAGCCACACCAGCCGTCAATAAAAAATAGTTCTGAAAGTAATTACCATCAGGAAGGTAACTGGGCACTTCATTTACTTAAACCTACTCTATCTAGCTTAGGACATGTCACACATGGGACGGGGCTTATTCTACCACTGATGGGATGTCATAATTGATTCTGAAGAGACTGAGTCATTTTTAATAATGAATTCTCCAAGTGAGTGACGGTGTGCATTCTGTCTTTCAAAGCTTTAGAGCACACTTTGCTGACCAGCCTTGCTGCTCCGATTGTTCGGGACAACCTGCTGTCCGGGGAGGGGGCGCGGATTGCAACTTAGCGAACTGCATGCGGCAGCTTTTACAAAACCGCTCTAGCGGAAGCGGAGAGAGAACAATCTGTAAACACACGGCCCAGAATTGCCCCGCACCTGTGGGCTCCCTGTACGAGACTGTGAGCCGATGGCAGCACCTTTAGCTGTGAGAACGGGAAGCTGCCGGCTTACATATAAAACCGGAAGTCGTGTGAAAGAAGGCGCGTTCATTTTTTCTCAAATGCCATGACAGACGCCAAGTTTCAGTTTTGATAGCTATAGTAAGGATCTAAAGCGAGGCTTTTAATCAATGTATTATACATCAAATTGATCCTGTTAACTTCTGGTTATTCAAATTAATAAAATATTGATGGAGAAACGTCCAAAGTTTCACATTTCTCAGACACCCTGCCAGCCCCCAATTAACGATCATGCCTTGAAGCCTTTTAGCAGCAGCGGCGGCCGTGAGGCTGACGGGACCTGACAGGCCAGCACGACCCAATTACACTGGTATCTGTGCCACTTTGATGTCCTGGAAACGAAGAGATGGGGCAAACTGGGTGGCACATTATGCTAATGACGTGATTTAATCCAGCACCAGACCCTGCAGCTGCTGGAAAAGATGCTCCCACTCATTATGCCCCGTTGGAAAGGAAGGGAGGGGACAAGCGTTTCATTCTGACAAAGTGAAGCTCATAAATGTTGTAAATGAAATGAAACAAAATGAAGTAATCTATGATTAATTATACATCACAGACACGGAGAGAGAGGAAGAAGCCAGTCATGTGTCCAAGTCCCGGGAAATCTGTTAGATTCCTTTTAAGGATCAACATTTCTGAGAAATAACTATGGGCGGTCAGATTCTATAACATGAAAAAAACACCCTGAATGATCTTAAATTGCTTACACAAGGTAGTAGGTAATTCCAGTTCACAGTTGAATTGGCATGGATGACATTTATCTAGAACACTACCCCTAGTCTCAATGTTGTGGTATTATTAGGGTACAGGCAATGAAAAAAATCTATAAAGTGGGGTTAACCACAGAGCAGGGCCATCTAATTACTCCTAACTAGTCTCGTGCCTCTAGTCTATTCTTTACATTACTGAGAGCCGGATCTTTTTAAATGCAATTCAAGAGTGTAAACTCCACAAGATCAACAAACGGACTTCTCTTATTCACCACGTTATTCCTGGTCTGGAGAGCAAGGCTTGGCACCGAGTAAATGCTCATTACATGTCCTTGAGTCAACGAGGGATCCTCCTCCTCCCTTAGGAATCCCAGAGCCGGCCTCGCCCCAAGAGGCCCCGTGCTCTGCTCGGGCCTGCGGCCTGCCTGTGGATACACTCCAGGGCGCCCCACGTGAGCGCGGGCCCAGCCCCTCCTGAGGCCACACTGACTTCCCAGGAGCCCTGCTCCGCGCTCCCTCAAATCTCCGGCTTCTGTTCTTCAGCCTCCAATGACCCGCCTCCGCTTTCACCCACTGCTAATCACCGCCCACACTTGGGCCCAGCTTCCCGGCCTCGAGGACGTCACCCTGATGAGGGTCCCCGTGCTGAGCGAGGCCCCGAGTGCTCCCCCAGCACCTGCATCCACGCTCCTAGTGTGGCCACCATGCGCTTGCCACTGTGCTCCCTGCAGACTGAGTCCTTTGAGGCCAGAGGTGGCTTCTTCTATGACATAGGGGATGCTGGCGAGTGAAGAACCGTGAGCATGAAAGGACACACGACACAGGGTGTGCTTAGCCCTGGTGGCCATTCGGGGACACCGTCCTTCCGAGGAGAGACCCACGCTGTCCTGCGATTTCTGCCTGACGCAGTTCTTAAAGAGGAGGTTTTATGCCACAATACCTCAACCAAACTGACAGCCTCAAGAATCAAACCACACCCGCCCTGTGCCCGCGGACACGCTGCCCAGAAAGGACTCAGCATGGCTTCCCACGCGTTCCTACCACAGCACAACCTGCACCGACCGGGGGAAACGCCACTCACACCCAGACAGAGGGATGCTCGACAATGAATGGCCTGTGCCCTTAGCCACGTCAGTGCTGGGAAAGACCAGCACGGAAGACCATAACAGCTAAGGAACCATTATGGACTGAGGGCGCGAACGGGGCAGGAGGCTAAATGTGCGGTGTGGTCGGGACTGGCTCCCGACCAGGCCAGGAAACGCCGTGAGCGACGCCATTGGGACAGCCGCAACCGTTCAAGGAGAAGTGTAGGTTGGTAACAGTATTACGTTACTGCTCTGAAGTACTTAGGGGCCAAGAGGAATGATTCCTGCACCTATTGCATCTATGGATGTAAGAATGTGTGTATATAAACACATACATATGTATACATGTAATGGGTGATACTGAGTGACGTGTATAGCAGGACTTCTCTGTACCACTTTGGCAATCTTTAAAGAAAAAAGTTCCATCACTCATTATTAAATGATTTGCTAAAGCAGCACACAGAAACCCTGGTATAATCACTGGAAAATGCTACATTTCTCATTATGACGACCTCTTGAGTTCCATTCCTCTGTATGTAGAGTATCTTATTTTATTATATTTGATATGAACTTGAAAAATACTAAATTTCACCTTTTAACATAAGATACTGGTCAGGACCTTCTACTAAAGGTGGAATTTTTAAACGCATACGGGAGCTGATTAATGGCTTCTGAGCATAAATCCTTGCGTAGAGCAGATGCTGGCTTTAAGTGATGCCCACACATTTGAGATATCATCTAAAACCATGATGGGAAACCACATTTTAGGATGGTAGTGAAGCTGTGGGAAGCTGTAGCAAAGTAATACAAGTTACTTTACCAGAAATAATAAGAAAAAACAGTTTACATACTACTTTTTAGCAGAAATGAATTAACTTTAGCAGTTTATCAATAGACATTCTTAGATATGAAGAGTCTATAAATTCACATTTACACATGATTTTAGTTTTAAAAGCCATCTCACATTTTGAATTCTTTCAGGTTCAGGTTTGATTTAATGCATCCTTGTACAATGGCTCTGAAAAGAAGTCAGGAAAGTCAACTGTTTTTACGAAGTACCTTTTGAAGCTACTGGATTTAGGTGCTTTTAACATGGAAGCAAAAATAATGCTTGGATGCTATAGCATTACATAATGAAACTGTAAGTGAAGTTTTCTTAATATGAGATGAGCCTCGAATAAGATTATGATGATGCAGTGTTTTTGCCTCAAGGTGTTCACATAGGAAGACTGAAATACTATGAAGGAAAAGAACTTCATTTCGGCACATTTCTAATTGGCATCAGTTACTGACCTGCGGGATATTCTTGGAGACAGGTTCTGAAATGATACACTCATCACTGTCAGAAGCTGATCTGTCTTCCTCGTCTGTTACAAAATAAAATTTCAGCGGTTTAAATCTGGTAAACCAGCTACCTTTATACCTTTGAAATGGAGAGAAGTGAGCACACATTATAAGGACAACCTTAAAAGAACAATATGATAATCATATCTGAACCTCTTTTAGCAGCAAAGATATTTACATTACATTTTAGAAAAAGGAAAAAATGATTGAAAAATTCCATGTTTAGTTTTAGTAGGAACAAAGGAAATAAAAATATAGCTTGTTCTAATATGAACTTAAAAAAATAATTTTTAAAGAGGACAGGGTAATAGATGTTTTCCAACCAATAATACTGTGTAAGAATCAAGTTATTCTTACTACTTAAAAACATTTAAAAATGTTTTACAACTTTAAGGTAAAATTGACATCTGATAAACCACACCCATTTAAAGTGCAAAGTCTGATATTTTTACAGATATAATTCCGTGAAAGCATCACCACAATGAAGATCACACACATAGCCATCCCCCCAAAAGTTCCCTCATGCCTTTCTGCAATCTCTGCCCTTCCTCATCTCTTCCCACTAGCCCTTCCCCAGGCAACAGCTTGAACATTTCTGTCATTATAGATTAATTTGCCTTTTCGACATATTTATAGAAGTTAAATCACATTATAAGCTGTCTTTTTTTTGGTCTGAGTTCCTACTTTTAATTTTTTAAAAAGTCAAGTCCTCCAGAATGACCCAGATGACAGCCCGGAACCCAAAGAGAATCTAAAGCCACCAAATAAGCCAATTGGGGGCATGGCCAGCAATGACACTTGCATCTGCCGGGGCCCCCAGTGCAAGTGAGAGAGATGCCATGACACCTGGCACGGCTGACGAGACTGACCCGCAGCCATCGCTTCTGTCGAGAAACAGGTGTCATGCGGTAGCTCCACTGTGCAGTGAAGATGTCTACGAGGCACACTGTTAACTCAAGCTAAGAGTTCAACAAATACTGTCAATTCAAAAACCAGTCACCTTCCGGCTCCAGTTCCTCGGTGATTTCTGTTTCGTCTTCGGAAGAAGTCGTACTTGGCTGTGCGATCTGGCCCTGGGACAGCAGGGACACGTCCCCCCCGTTCTCTGGCTGCGCGTTCCCAGTGTGCTCTCTCCCCTGATCAACACGGCTTTCTGGAGGCGCCTGGAGAAAGGAGAGCACGCTGATATTTTTATCACTGATTAGATCATAGTTGCAGCATTTCTGCTGAAGCACTTGAATAATAACTTGAGACTTAAATATACAGACATGCTATATATATGATGCATTTGAAAATAATTGCTTAAGTTGTTCAAATAAAAATATACGGATAAATGAAAATCTAATTATAAACTAAGAATGAAAAATACATCAATTTCACAATAAGTTTTTACATTACTTCACATGTCTATTTCACATTATGCTAAGAGTATAATGGTAGCCATTACACTTATCATGTTTCTTTATCTTTGCTTTCCAAGGAAGAATATATAAAGATAAGATCAATGCTATAATTTCCTGATCCATGTCACTACAAAGACAAAGTCTTTAAGAACCAAATTCAGCCTTTTGAAATAATTTTAATACAAAGACATACCTGGAAAACATCCGAAGCCGTTGGCGTGCTAACATCCGTTTCTGGTGTGACCTCCATTTCTGGCGAAAGGTCCCTCCTGTCCTCGGAAGGAGGGGACATCTCCGTCTCCTACGTTCATGTGAACACATGACTGTGTTATTTAGGATTACTACTAAATCCCAGATCACCCTAAGACTTTCACATACAAATGTACATGTGTTATATATATATAGAACACTAATAAAATGAGGAGCACATATAGTAGCTCCCATTAGGGCAATGAAATAGTGCATCAGTAACATGACTGATATTCTTCATGGTATATATACGTATACACAATTTAAGAACTAGCCACTGGTGTGGCTCAGTGGTTGAGTGTCGGTCCATGAACCAGGAGGTCATGATTTGATTCCCGGTCAAGGCACAGGCCTGGATTGTGAGCTGGATCCCTGGGAGGGGGCGTGCAAGAGGCAGCTGATCAATGATTCTCTCTCATCATTGATGTTTCTCTCTCCCTCTCCCTCTCCCTTACTCTCTGAAATCAATTAAAACATTAACAAAAAAAGGACTACAAGTGTATTTCATCGAAGCATTGATTATAATCTCAAAAAAGTGAAAACAATGCAAATGTTCAATAGGGCATTAATTACATCACATGTGGTACATCCAAACGCCAGTTTTATGTG
This sequence comes from Myotis davidii, assembly GCF_000327345.1. Taxonomy (NCBI): domain Eukaryota; kingdom Metazoa; phylum Chordata; class Mammalia; order Chiroptera; family Vespertilionidae; genus Myotis; species Myotis davidii. Next base: position 2,231,358 of record NW_006300373.1, read on the forward strand.
ACCATCAAAGACCTACTCATCTAGACCTGTACTTACTGACACTAAAGAGAGTGCACAACATAGTGTTGAGTGAAAAAGGTAGTTAACTACAACAATATATATACGTGTACATTGTTTTGTTAAACAATAAATTTGCAAACAAACAAATGTGTGTATATATTTCCATGGAAAAAAGTATGAAAGAAACTTCATCAAAATTCTATCTCTGATATGCAGATTTGGGAAAATTGTATAGTGCTGTTTTTATTTTGTTATATTTTTATTTTCTAACATTTCTAAGATAATTATACATTACTCATGTAATTAAAGGTTGTATATACTGGATTAGGTATTTACTTTCTATCAATTTATAGCCAACCATTTTTCCATGGTTCATAAACTGATGTCTAGTGTTAAAATATACTTTATAATTAACAAAATTTTTTTTTATTGACTTAAGAGAAAGAGAGAGAGAGAGAGAGAGAAAGAGAGAGAGATTATCAACCAGTTGTTCCACTTATGTATGCATTCCTTGGTTGATCTTGTATGTGCTTTGACTGGGAATCAAACCCACAACCTTGTGGTATGGGGATGATGCTCTAAGCCACTGAGCTACCCTGCCAGGGCTATCATTTTGGCTCTTTTAAAGGGAAACATGCCCAATGTAGAAATTGTGAAAGTTAAACATGAAGACATAAAAGAAATTAATATAAATCCACATTCCCATTATTCAATGATAACATCTATTAACTAGAGGCTTGGTGAACGAATTCATGCACCAGTGGGGTTCCTCGGCCTGGCCTGCGGGATCAGGCTAAAACTGGCTCTCTGACATCCCCTGAGGGGTCCCAGATTGCGAGAGGGCACAGGCCAGGCCAAGGGACCCCACTGGTGTATGATTGGGGCCAGGAAGGGACACAGGAGGTTGGCCAGCCGGGGAGGGACCATGGGAGGGCTCCAGGGCGTGTCTGGCCCATCTTGCTCAGTCCCAATCAGCCAGACACCAGCATCAAGCTCACCTACCGGTCAGAACATCTTCCCCCTGGTCGTCAGTGCATGTCATAGCAACTGGCTGACTGGTCGACTGTCTGCCCCCTGGTGGTCAGTGCACATCATAGCAAGCAGTTGAGTGGCCTGACCATATCATTAGCATATTATGCTTTGGTTGGTTGAACAGCCGATCAGACACTTAGCATATTAGGCTTTTATTATATAGGATAACCAGTTAGAGTTCTATTTCTTTATAATTGATTTTTAATGCAAATAAAAGTTTTGGTTATATAGTGATAATTATATTGTAAATATAACATATCCTGCTACATTAAAAAAATTAACATTGTAACATACAATTTTCTCAAAATATGAAACTTTGGGTAAGCATCATTTTTTTTTAAGCAGGAGAAAGAAAAATAAACTGAATGAAGCCAATGGAATATGGAGTAGAAATAATCCTTTAAAATATATAATATCCAGAGCCACAGGAGTTGTAATTATTTGCGGACTGGTTTTCGCCCTGATACATACTATGATAATCTAGGTAGTGCCTCTTTTACGGATAGGATACTGAGCTATGGTAATCAGTACATAAAGTATTCTCCAATGTATTACCTTAATTCAACCTCACAACAATGCAATAGTTATCATCGCCATTTAAAAAACTGTTTTTATCGATTTCAGAGTGGAAGGGAGAGGGAGAGAGATAGAAATCTTAATGATGAGAGAGAATCATGGATTGGCTGCCCCCTGCATGCCCCTCATCGGGGATCGAGCCCGCAACCCGGGCATGTGCTCTGACCGGGAATCTAACCGTGACCTCTTGGTTCATAGGTTGATGCTCAACCATGGAGCCACACCAGATGGGCCACATCAACCATTTTTTTTAAAGAAAAAGCAAACTCAGTGACAACATAATATTACATTGAGTGGATGTATCATGATTCAGATCAAAGAGTAAGAACAGATAATACGTATACACAATGCCAAGTTACAAATCTAACATTTTAAAGGAAAAAAGAAGCATTTTATTCATCCAATTTTCCTTTAAATTTGGTAGGGTATACTACATCTATAGTGTTTATTTCCCATGCTCAGTGTTTGCTACTTACAGAATTCTGATGTGGTGTGATATCGGCCACGAAAGACACCTTCTTCCCTCCAGCTGTTAAACGCTGTCTTGGTTTGGGTGTTGGTGCCTAAGATTGAACAGTATGGCAAACTGAGTATGAGGAACAGCCGCCTTAGATAAGGCTTCAGCTATTTGTTCTGCTTCTGTGTCTAAGTTTTGTAAGAAAATCAAAGTCACTGTTACTCACTACAGACAAGGTGCTCACAGAGGAGGCTGGAGGGAGTCTTTGAACAGCTTCGGACTCTCCTTTGTGTATGACAGTTCCTAGGTCTTCGGATGTTATGCACTCACGGGGTGGGAGGTAGGCAAATTTCCATTTCAATATGACATGAATGGTCCCTGCAGGATGCTTTTTATGATCTGTTAGCTCAAATATTCCTGTCAAATCACAAAATAAATAATTTTAATGAATGCTAAAGTAAAGTTTTACTACCAGAATAATTAAAGTGAACTACCCACAACTTAAAAAATAATTTTGGCTTTTACTCACAACCCAAATTACTTAGAGAATAAAATGAGGACAAAAGGACATATGATAGGTTCACTTCTCGAGTAGACTGCATTCAGAAGTTAAGGCCTCAAAGAAATACTGATTCAAAGTTGAGAAAATTAACTTATAAATATTTTAATCCACTGAAATGAAATTCAGAAATTATTCAAAATTCTTAGCATTCCTCCAAGACATTATCTGGGTTATAGCTCACGTATGAACCTTCATTTTGATTTAAATATTCCTGCAAAAGACTTGTCTCTATAGAAAAATATATTAAACTTCAAAATTCCAAATAATTGATATATCTAAAGGAATCTTTATATTACTATGTAGTTTTATTATAATTTTAAATATTTTATTGAGATTTGTTAAATTACTCCAAGTTAACAGTACCACAGCAAAAAAAACTCCATAAGATAAACCATCCAAAACATATAGCAGTAATTACCTATATCTGTAATATTGAGTCCAAATTTTAATCATTATACTAAATTGTTCAGTAGGAAAAATCTCTGACTTGAAGAAAATAGAGCTATATTTCAAGCATAACTTTTGTTTAGAGGTATCCTTTACTTTGTCCGCAAGTGTATGACATGTCTTTTAATGGCTGGTTGGGAAGGAAAAAACAAAACAACAACTCTAGTCTTTAGATAGAACAGAAGGATACAGGTAGGACATAGGGAGATGATAAACTTCTATTGTAGGAACAGGTGAGACTTCTAGAATGGCTGAGTGAAGAGCTAAGTAAATAAATCTTTTCCATAAAAATCAGTAATAAAAGGAGACATATGTAATACTCTTTGTAATACTTTAAGCAATAAAAAAAATCAGTAATAAAACTGGACAAAAGAATCAAAAACAACCATTTAAGGCCTCTGGGAATTGATCAAAGGTATACAACAAATTGAGAAGCACTTATTCAAGGAAATCTATTGAACCTCAGTAAGAACAGGAAGAGTCAGAACAGGCTGGCCAAACAAACAAAAACAGCAACGGCAATCACCCCAGGGAGTGGGAAAGTTGGAATCCAGAATTGCTACAATATAGTATCCTCGATGTCCAGTTTTAGGGGCGGGGAAAAAAGCGAGACATACAAAGAAACTGGAAAGTGTGATGTTAACACGGGGGTGGGGGTGGGAGGGGGGAAGAAATTGTCCAGTAGAGGCTTTCTGCAGGTGTCCAGATGTTGGATTTAGCAGACAGAGACCTCAGAGCAGCTATTATAATTATGTTCCAAGAACTGAAAGAAACCATATTTAAAGAATTAAAGGAAAGTGTGGTTACAATGATCTATAAAATAGAGAATATAATAAAGATATAGATGTTATTTTTAAAAAGAGAACTAAGTAGAAATGCTGAAGTTGAAGAGTACAATTACTGAAATGAAAAAAATTCAGTAGATGGGCTCAAGAGGAGATTTGAACTGGTAGAAGAAAGAATCAGTGAACCTGAAGGTTGACCAGCAGAGATTACCCAATTTGAAGGGAAAAAGGAAGAGAAATGAATAGAGTCTCAGAGACCTGGGGGACACCATAAAATATATGAACATATATGTAATGGGAGTCCAAGAAGAAAAAAAAGGGGCAAAAAATAATTTAAGAAGTCATGACAAAAAACTCCCCAAATTAGGTACATAACAATACCCTACACATAAAGAAGCTCAACAAATTCCACGCAGGGTAAGCACAAAGGGATCAATACCTGGAGACATCGTAGTTGAAATGCTGAAAGCCAAAAAAAGAAAGAAAAAAAAAGAGAGAGAGAGTCTTCATAACAGCATCCAGTACCAGGGAGCCATAACATCAATAGCTGACTTCTCAGCAGAAGTCAGTTATCGGATGTACTCAAAGTGCTTTAAGAAAAAAAATAACTGATGACCAAGAATAATGTATCCAGCAAGACTTTCCTTCAAAAAGCAAAAGTAAAATAAAGACATTCCCACATATCAATGATTGAGAGAATTTGTTTCCAGCAGACCTGACTTACAAGGCATATTAAAAGAAGTTCTTTAGGCTGAAAGGAAGTGAGACCAAATAGCAACTCAAATCAACACAAAGGAATAGACCAATCAAGGTAATTATATAGGTAATTATAAAAGTATAGATATATTTTTTCCTAATTTCTTCTCTTAACGGATTTAAAAGACAACTGCATAAAACAATAATAGTAAAATTACATTGTTGGACTTGTATAAAGACAAAAAGTAAAAATAATAGCTCAAAGGACTGGGAGAAATAAAGGTATACTGGAGAAAGGAAGTGACACCAGACAGTTGAGGAAGAAATAGAGACTATAAGAAATGGTAAAAAACATAGTTTAATATAAAAAAGTCTCCTATAATTATGTATATTCTCTCAATTTCTTTAAACAATATAAGGTTCTGTAAAGCAGTAATTATCCTATATAATAAAAGCGTAGTATGCAAATTGTCCCCTCAACCGGGAGGTCGTCCAGGAGTTTGACCAGGAGGCGGGGCTGGCCGGGGGAAGGGCAGGAGGCCCTGACCGGTGGCCAGCAGCCACTAGGGCTGCTGCCAGTGCACAAATTTCGTGTACTGAGCCTCTAGTAACATTATATTATTGGGTTTTTTTTTTTAACAGATATAGGCATACTATATACATAAGTATGACAACCAGCACACAGAAGGGGGGAGGGAATGAAATGATATTAGAGCAGACCTTCTATATTTTAATGGAATTGTTAGTATTAATTTTTAGTAGATTGTGATAAGCTAAAATAAGTATTATAATTCTTGGAACAACTACTAAAAAAGTCACTCGAACAATATAATGTTATAGGCCCAAAGATGATCTGAGACAGTTAGGAAGATTAATTAAACAGAACAACATATCCACAACACTAAAGCACAATTTAGGTTTGTTTTTTACAGTTTCACAGATTAAGAAATAGGCTTACCTGAGATGCACCTGTCATGTGCCAATGAAATCAGGGGCACACTGACCTTTCCGATGTACATATCCTCCTGGGTATCACTATCATCAAACACATAAAAGCCCAGAGACTCTGACTTAAGGTATCGATCCAAGTCCACACTCATGGGCACTGGGAAACACATATGGTCATCAAACTGTGGGTCATTGCTACTGGGAATGATGGCCGTGTCATGGTCTGCAAAATCAAAAAACTTGTACACAACATATGGGTGTGGCTGAAGGTGGCTTGCTCGGGCCTGCAGCTGGTTGCAACATCTCACTGTAATATGAAGTTCATTTAAGTTGCCGTCTGCGCAGTCAGTAGAACTGAGCTGAGCCGTTGTGGGTGCTTGTTGACTGAGCTGGAAAAACATACATATTTACATTACAGCAAATATACAATAAACTGATACACAGCAGCTGACAACCCCCAAACCAAATGATTTTGTAAATGGACAAAAACCTGCATATTTTCACTTCATATTGAATTTCTCAGTAAAAGATTCCCGATTCTTATTCAAAACCAATATTTACTGGAATATGTGTGAACAGATGATCCTATGCTATTAGCAACTAACAGAAGACTGAACATACCTATAGAAACTGCTGTTAAAATCAAGAAAAAGTTAATCTGATGTTCTTTAATTCTATTTGATAACTGAGTCAATTGAGCAGATGGGTCCAAAGACCAACGTTCTCTATTTCACAATTTTATTAAGAGCTAATCCTTTGATCATGCCAGACATTTGTTTATATCCCAGTCTTAAGTGAGAATCCAATGAACTTGATGGGCCCCACCAAGAAAGATAACTTCGTTGTCTTTGGGTTGGCCCTCATCCTGAACCAATGGGGTTTGGGAAGCAGATACCTGGGGTCAAGATTAGCCAGTATATCCAAGTATAACTGCTATTAAGAACTAGAGAGCAGGATCAGAGATATGCTTTGGAGAGAACGAAAAGCTAGGACTGGGGGGCCATTTCAGAAGACAGATGAGCAAAAGGACTTACTAGGCAGAGCTAGAAACTGCTCTCCGGCCCCTTTGGCTCAGGCAGCCAGCCCCAGACACATTAGCAAACAACTGCACTGACTGCTGTGATCTGGGACAATCACTAGCGTTGTTTCTGCTCATGTTGGGGAATCTCTACTGAGCTTCTGGGACCCCCGACTAGAGAACTGATTGGAGAAGAGAACAGAACCGGTCCCCATGGCCTCCGTGGAGATGCCTGGCGGTGTGGAGAGGGGAGCCGAGAAGGGACTCGCAATGCGGCTTTCCCCGAGTTTGCATTCAGCTATACAAGGCCGAGTGGAATGACTGACAAAGCTCCCCCTCCACATCTTTCCCAAGTCTACCCACAAAAGTCGAATTCCAATTGTAAATGACACATTCAAGCCAGAAACGGGGAGTCTAAAAACCTTTAAACTATAAAACTACATAAGCCATCTGGTCTTTCCATTCTAGTTCCCTTTTCCACAACAGCACTTCCCAAAGTGTCCAGCAAGATGATCTCTGGGAAAGGGTGCCATTCTTAAGTTTGGGAATTGGTGTTATATTAGTAATGATTCTTTAATTGAAAGTTACAGGAACTAATTCCAACTAGCAAATATGACAATTAAAGACTTTCCCATAAGGCTAAAGGGCTCTTTCATGGACCACTGTTGTAGCAGGAAGGAGGCTGGGCCTTAGGAAGGAAACAGGAGGGAAGCCACCGGAATGGACTCTCCGTCCAGTTTCCATTTCTCGGTGTGCTTGCTCATTCATCTCCAGACCCTTTTTCTTTCCTTTGCTGGCTCACATGGTAGAAGCTCCTAATTTTGCATGTTCCAGGCATGGCGAGTCTTGCTTTCTCTTGATCTCAGGAAGCAGAATCTGACTGGATGAACCGGAGTCAGGTGGATATTCCTAAATCATCTATACTAAGAATAGAGGAATATGCAAATTATCTGGGACGCTGTCACAGTAACAGTACTGACCAAACAGCAGGCTGCGTGGAGCAACAAGGCCGGCAGGGGGGTTAGTTAGGGGAGACCAAATGACTGAACAGCAGGCTGTGTGGGCGGCCAGGCCAGCAGGGGGGGTAGTTGGTGGTGACCAGGCCGGCAGTGGGGGTGCTGTTGGGGAGACCAGGCTGGCAAGGGGGTCAGTTAGGGGTGATCAGGCCGGCAGTCAGGTGAGCAGTTAGGAGCCAGTGGTCCCGGATTGTGAGAGGGTTGTCTGACTGCCAGTTTAGGCGGGATTGGGCCTAAACTGGCAGTCGGACATCCCCTGAGGGGTCCATAATTGGAGAGGTTGCACGTTGGGCTGAGGGGACCCCCTGTGCACAAATTTCATGCAGTGGGCCTCTAGTTAGTTATAACTGGATGGTGAGTAGGAGAGAACAGGATCACCAAACATAAAGCTTGACGCTGGGAGCCCAGCCTACGGACTGGGAGTGAGGGCAGTTCCAAATGAAGAAAGATAGTTAAGATTGAGAAGACATTCTACAGTGTTTCTATGACATTCTATCCCTTTGTAACTCCACATAACTCATACTTTATGCTTCCTTGAGACTCACGTTACACATGAGAAGTCCTAAAGTCAAACATTCTATTTAACTTTGCTCAGTTCAGCACTTTCTGCATTCATTGGATCGTGACATTCTTTCTTTTGGAAATATGGCCGTTAAGGCTCCATGAAACAGTCTGAACCTAAGGGACTGCATTCAAACGTCCAGTTCTCAGTGAGCATACTCATTCTGTAGCCCAATAACAGCCATGTATTCCCTTCGCAGTGGGGAGTGGAAGGACAGTCACTCGTGTGATGACCGGAAGGCTGTTCTGTTTCTCCAGTGCCCCGGGCAGCACAGGGATGGGCTCCTGTGAGGTGATGGAAGGACTGTGTCTTGCTGGTGGTGGTAGTTACATGAACATATACACATGATAAACTGCACAGAACTCCTCCCCCACACGTGTAAAATCGGGTAAAATCTGAATGAGGTCTGGAGCCTAGTTAATAGGGTTGTACAATGTCCACTTCCTGGTTTGGATATTGTCCTGTAGCTCTGTAGGATCTTACGACTGGGACCCGCTGTGTGAAGGGCACACAGGACTTCTCTGTTCTATTTTTTGCTGCTTCCTGCAAGTCTATGATTATTTCAAAATAAAAAGTTAGAAAAAGCCACTTGATGGCTGTGAAAGAAAATAATGTCAGTTTAAAGCATGACATAGAAAGAATAGGATACAATTTCTGCGTCATAAAAGTGTCCTAAAGTCAAACAAGCTTACCCACGGCCTTTGCGCTGGCCCCTTAAAATTTGATGTCATATATCCCAAAGCCTTCGCCCGCTCTCGATAAAGGCGAATCGCTTGGTCCACGGGAACTCTTAATTGGAACCAGTATTCCATGGTGCCGAAGTTTGGGACGTCTTCTTTAGTTCCTACAGATCAATATATAAACTCGCTGTTAAAACAGCCCCATAAATCAAAATATATACCAGTAAAAAATACATCAATGGTACTATACATTGAAACTATAAATTTTATACTGAGTAAAATAGTATGTGACACGCACAAATGACGTGTGATTGGCAAATAGCAGAGATGAAGAAAATAAAGTGACTTCTGCACGTATGAGTTTCACTGTATGTTAAATATTATTAAAGAACTGTCAAACTATGTTTGAGATCTTCCAATTTATATTATTCCACTCCTCGTGAAATAGAAAAAAATGGAACCAAACACCCCACAGACCTTTTGATGCTGTAGTATTTTTTGAACAAGTTGTGCTCTATGCAGACAGATACAATATGAAACCTCAAAATTATAAATATGAACTCCACGTTGTGATGCAGCTTGAAGGAATCTTTGGCACCTCCCCACTCGGCCCGGTCTCAGGAACAGGGAAAAAGCCATGCGGTGCCGAGCACGCACCGTGTGTACCAGGCCTTTGTATGGCTTTGCCGGGCGGGCACACCCCAATATTGGTTCAGCTCTCCAGCTCTCTTCCTGGGAAAGGTCTCCCCTAGGGCTCCTGGGAGGAGAACACGTCCTCATCAGGGCACCAACCGCGGCGGCAGAGCTGTCTGTCCGCCAGCCTGTTCCTCCGCCACACTGTTTGCTGAGGGCAAGGGCTGTGGTTTCCGTGGATACATTCCTACCAGAGGGACTGGTGCAAGATGGGCGCTCAAAAACCGGTGGAGTAGATAATATTGTGCTTACCAACCAAGGTTGCTGTGCCAAATATCCGACCGCTTTTTTCTAGAATTTCATGGAATCTCAACTGACATGCTGCGATTGTTTCGTAATCTGTGCTGTACGCCTGGTGGACCTCGAGGGTGACCGTGTTCTTGTGAATATAGTGCAAAAATAAGTCGTTAACGTGGACGAGGTACTGAGAGGTGAAGTTGTACTCCGGGCGGAGGCCCCGCACGATGGGCGTTGTCTGTAGCTCAAAGTCGTAGAAGGCGTAGGTACAGAAGGTGAGCGGCTCTTTGTCCCCGGACGCCTGCCACACTTCCGGAGAAAAGGCAACTTTGTGGATGTGGATTTCAAAGAGGTTCTCGCCCCGTTCTAAGTGAATGGTGTCATCAAATTCATCCACGGTGTCGTCTGGCAGGATTTCTGGTTTAAATTTGTACTGCTTGGTGCCATAGGCAATATCCTTTAACTGGGCTGCAAGAGAAGACACACGGTTTAGAGATTTCAAACACGGACATATGAAGACAGAGTGGCTTTTGAAGTGGTAGGAAGGCTGAGTGCTTGGGGGACTAGCCTCCGTCTTAAATTCTAGGACTACCCTGTTTTTCTGTAAATAATATTATATTATGCAGAAATTCATCACTTGTTTTGACATCGTTATTAAACAACGAAATTACAGCCGAGGCTGTAACACAGGCTCTCCCATGGGAAGGAGGAAGGGCAAGGCCTCTGAACAAACAGCTGAGGGAACTACTTGGGGTGCCCCTGCTCCCCGGCCTGTGCTCTGGGACCTTCTCTCCTACGGAGCCAGCTTCGCCTCCCACGGCTCCCGCCCTTCAGTCTATAAAATACAGGTGGGGCAAAGGTAGGTTTGTAGTTGTGAGCACTCGAAACAGTTTATTCTTGTATTATGTACTAATTCTTGTATTATTTTTCCATTCAAACAACTATAAACCTACTGTTGCCCCATCCTGTCTGTACTTTCCTTCTGTATTTGCGGGGCTGATGAATATGTTTGTTATCTTAATTTCGGTGATGGTTTCACAGGTGTATACACAGGCCCAAACTCACCAAACTGTCTACTTTAAGTGATGTGGTTTAATGTTATGTCAACTACACTTCTCTAAAAGAGATACTGTTTTTTTTCTAGATGCACATCCCCTCCCCATGTCATACCCACATGTCTAGAAAGTGATTTACACTGTGTCTCCCCTCCTCCTCTAACACTCTGCACCCTCCGCAAGCAGCAGCTGCTCACTTTTCTGGTGAAACTACTCAGGAAAAGTCACCGGTAACCAGGTCACTGCCGGAGCGAGTGGACTGTGGTCCAGGCATGACTTGGTTTTTTGCGTGATTGACACGGATGGCCACGCCCTCTTCTGTGGGCTCCGCCCACCAGGGCTTCCATGGTAGCATCGCCCTGCTTCTCTTCCTGCCTCTCTTCTCGCTCTTTCAGGGTTTCCTTTTCTGCTAGCTTGCTGGGGTTCTGTGTTATCCTCCTCTTCGTCTAGGTCAGTGGTTCTCAACCTTCCTAACGCCGTGACCCTTTAATACAGTTCCTCATGTTGTGGTGACCCCCAATCATAAAATTATTTTCGTGGCTACTTCATAACTGTAATGTTGCTACTGTTACGAATCGTCACATAAATATCTGATATGCAGGATGTATTTTCATTGTTACAAATTGAACATAATTAAAGCATAGTGTTTAATCACAAAAACAGTATGTAATTCTATATGTGTTTTCCGGTGGTCTTAGGCAACCCCTGTGAAAGGGTCCTTCGACTCCCAAGGGGGTCACGACCCACAGGTTGAGAACCGCTGGTCTAGGTCTTCCCCTGGGTAAGCTCACACCCCTTTTGGGATTTCTGCTACTATCAATAGGCTCCGGTTTCTATTTTTTCATTCAGGTTTCTTTCCTGAACTCCAGAGCCCTCTACCCAGACATCCCCGAGGCACAGCAAGCCCAGTGTATGGAACAGAATGTCTCAAATCCTCTCCCAGTTATTTCTGCACTTGCATCTTGGGTTGGTGTCAGCACTCACCACGTTGCCTATGGCAGCACGTTCTCGTTCCTGGTGGGATCATGGTCGCCGCCGCTTCCTAAGGCTTGATCGAACCTGCCCATCCTCTCTCTCCACCGAGGCTGCCTCATTACAGCCCAGGGCTTACTGCCCAGGTCAGCATGAACCCCTGGCTTCCTTCACACCTGACTCGCCCTCCCCCATCCCTACAGCCATCCCCACAAGGCAGGTCTGGTGTGTTACCCCGGCTTCAAAACCCAGGGTTCTCCAGGTGCGTAAAGTCCCCACTCTTCAAGATGGCAACCAGGGCCCGCATGGTTCCTGATTCGGGGTTCCTAGTCGGTGGCTCTACACAGTTTCCCGAGTGACCAGCATGCTTCCCACACCCACTTCTACCTGCCTCACCTCCCCCCTGAACCTCCCATGCTTTTACTTAGTGGGGAGCTCTGTCAGCAAACGCTCCCGACCTGGAGTGCGGAGTCTCCCCTGAATCTGCAGGGGTCCCTGGGCAGTCTTTCCTTAGCCGCTGCTCCGGGTACCTTCTGCCTTCTCCCGGCGCCACACTCTGCCCAGAACCGGTCCTCTTACTTGTTCACATCCTGTGCGCTCCTGCGGGGGGCGCCGGAGCTGTTCCCCTCGCTGTCCTCGCACTGCCGAGCACTGTGCGTAGGATGCATGAAGCCTGACCATGTTTATGGACTGAATCAATGAATTCAGGGAACACATAAAATCTACTGATAAAAGTCTCAAACTCTGTGACCGCCTTGTTACTTGGGAAAATGCCATTAAGCAAATTCTATTGAGCACTGCTTGAGATAAAAGGTACACACTGCTCTGTGACTTCTGGAAAACCCTGCCCAGTTGGATAAAGATATTTATTGAGCCCTTCTACTTAGAGCAGTGGTTCTCAAAGTGGGGTCTGGGAACCCTGAAACTGTTTTGAAGGTTTGTGAGATCAGAAGTATTTAAGAAATAGTACGAAGATGTTATTTGCTTTTTTCATTCTAATTCTCTCACAAGTGTATAATGAAATTTTCCAGAACCTACATGCTATGTGATATCATAACAGATTCAATGCAGAAGCAGATATAACATATGTTTTCTATTAAGCCAGACACGAAAGATTTGCAAAAATGTTCAACAATTAAAAAATTAAAGCAATGTCACTTTTCACACTACTTTTTGGTATAGAAAATACTACATTTTTTTAAAAAAACATGCACACAGGAGAAAACTGATTGGTTTCTCTCTCATATTGATGTTCTTCTCTCCCCCCACCTCCCTTCCTCACTGTCTAAAATCCATAAAAACATATTCTTGAGTGAGGATTTTAAAATAGTGCTGCAATTTATGTCAACATGTAATGGTTTATTATTTTAACATGACTAACTATTTTTTACATTTCTCACTTTTAATTTCTAATATAATAAATATCATGAGAGTAGCCCATTAAACAAAAGGCCTTGGGGATTCTCAGTGGTTTTTAAGTGTAAAATTATTGCTGGCATCAACCATTGAATTAAGCATGGTAATCATGGGACATGAGAGATAAAGTACTTCTGAGTAGAGAAGTCACAGACACTATGCAATGCTCTAACAGTGAAGAACCAAATAAAAGAATCCCCAGACACAGTTTCTGAGTGCACGAGAGTGAAAGCTGTAAGTGCCGAGGTAGTATTTTTTCAAAGCATAGTTTTGCACCTGCATCTGAATTGCTTGGAGTTGTTATTATCATTTTTTAAATCTATTTTTTATTGATTTCAGAGAGGAGGGGAGAGGGAGAAAGAGTTAGAACCATCTATGATGAGAGAGAATCATTGCTCGGTGGCCTCCTGCACGTCCCACACTGGGGATGGAGCCCGCAACCTGGGCATGTGTCCTGACCAGGAATTGAACCGTGACCTCCTGGTTCACAGGTTGACACCCAACCACTGAGCCATACCAGCCAGCTGCATGGAGCTATTTTTAAAAATACAGTGTCATGGGTCCCCGGTCCGGATGGAGGGCCCAGGAAGCTGCACGGGAAACAAGTTCCCCTGCGGTTCTCACACTGGCCAAGCCTGAAAACCACCACAAGGGCATTTCCAGTGGAGGAATGGCGAGTGCGGGAGCAGCTCCGGGCCGGGCCTGCACTTAGATTTTGAAGCGGGGAAGGGTGCATCTGCAGTCAGAGGAGAAAGGAGGCGCACGTGGAGTGGCGCAGGGATGGGGCTGCGCAAGAGGAATCAGACCAAGGGCAAGCAGGCTGGACTGTCTGAGATGCACAGCTTCCTTAGAAGAAAGCTCAGACACGAGGCATGAGTTTAGTCTGAGATGCTGCATGCAGAACTCCGAATCTCGCCTGCAAGGAACACTGAGTTCAGAAAGTAGTGGGAAATGACTACAAATTCCCGAGCAGAGAAGAATCAGATAAAGACTGCCTTGCTGGTGAATTATTATTGTGGTTATAAACTGAAAAAAAGGCAGCAAGAAACTGAGTGTTGCTTAGGAGGACATTCCAACGATTATAAACCATTCCCGTGCGAGCAAGGAACTGTGCCCACTACCTTCCAGTTTCTGGATGCGCGCAGCCCTGACGTCCAGAAGGTGGACATACTGTTCCACTTTGAGCTCGTAATCTTGCTGCAAATTCTCCATCTTCTGGGTCACTGCCTCAACTTCCATCTAAAAAATAAGAGAGAACACGTTTCAACAAGTGTGATTGGTTCCATCTTCATTTTTTAAAGCAAGTAGGATTCAAGCGTTTTCTAGATCCTGCACATGCCGGGAACTGCAGCCGTTTCCTGGCCTCGAATAGCTTACGGCTTCACAATCCACCCTTAGGGCCGTTCATAAAACCAGAAGTGAGGTCCCCAAAAGCCGGGCCCGTTTGGCGGAGGCGTTTCTCCGTGGCTGCGGCTGTGTGTCAGGGGCTGTGGGAATCACCTTGTTTGCAGAATGTGGTGACTCTAGTCCGGGCGAGTGCAGTGCCACCACTTGCGCTCTAAAATTAGGATCTTAGCCCGACCCGGGTGGCTCAGTGGTTGAGCATCTACCTATGAACCAGGAGGTCACGGTTTGATTCCCAATTAGGGCACATGTCCGCGTTGCAGGCTCCATCCCCAGTAGGGGGCGTGCGGTAGGCAGCTGATCAACGATTCTCTCTCATCATTGATGTTTCTATCTCTCTCCCCGCTACCTTCCTGTCTGCAATTAATTAAAAAACATTTATAAAAATAAATAAAATAAAGTCAGGGACTTAAAATTTTTTACTTGTCTTAAAACAATTTCTTCGAATTACTTAGTTATATTTATGAGAACTTCCAGGCACGTGGGAACACATGGCCGCAGATTATAACAAGGTACCACGTGATACTGCTTAGGAAGGTGAACCATATGTAGAACATGACAGGAAGAGTCCTCTCCCAAGCCATGTTCCATTACCTGGTAATCCTTATTGATTTTATGCTGCATGATTAGCATGTTTCTAGTCTTCTCAAGCTCTTGCACTGTCTCTGCATGAGTTGCCTGCAGCTCCCTCATGGAACGTTCTAGATCTTTATGACTGTTATTGTCTACTTTCTCTAAAAAGGAAAGCTCTCCATTTCTTTGTGATTTCTGAGCCTAAAACGAAAACATGTTTTATTATTGAAAACAAGAGCTTCTAAAATGTAATCATGTGATTTAATATAGATATAGCAAGGAACAATCATTAATTGAAAACAGATATATTTCCATTTTCCACCAGGAATAAAGTAGTCCTGGCATAGGAAATATATTTGGACAGACATTTGGAACAATTATAGAGAATTCGAAAAGCAGTTTATTTCTTCATGACATAAAAAAGAAATCATGTACATTTATTTCGATTTCGATTTCTTCATTTGATTAAAATCTACACTGTGATGATCTCAAAGGAAAGAAATGCATTTTCTCATGTTTTCCTGTAAACAACAGAATATCCTAGAGCTGGAAAGTATCTTCTGGTAACACTTATGATTCAGTATTTTACTTAAAATAATAGTGTTGGCCCTAGCCGGTTTAGCTCAGTGGATAGAGCATCTGCCTGCGGACTGAGGGTCCTGGGTTCGATTCTGATTAAGGGCACATGATCCTCAGTTACAGGCTCAATCCCCAGCCCTGGCCGCGGGTGTGTGGGAGACAACCAATTGATATGTCTCCCTCCCATCGATGTCTCTCCCCCTCCCTTCCCCTCTCCCCAAAGATCCACGGAAAAATATCCTGGGTGAGGATTAACAACAACAATAAAAACAGTGTATACCCAGGTCTCTCAGGAGAGAAAATTGTTGATTAGTTTTATCATCAGGCATGTAAAAATGTTTGTCACCGTTGGACAAAGGGCTGTAGACAAGCGTCTTTAAGGTCTACTTAAATGTGATTTCACTAAATGTCACCTGACCCCTTTCCTGCGTCATTCCCTCTCCACGTGAAGGTTATAGAGATGGGTCTGCACTTTGCCGGGACAGTTCCACGTAGACATGAAACTCATCGGGAGGTGCAGAAAGTTACCTTTATGAGCAGAAGGGCTTCACTCAGCTCCTCAGCATTAAGATCACTCTCCTGCAGAAGACAGAGCGAGTCAGAGCTCACAGGGAGATATGAAGGGAAAGCACAGGAGACATTCCAACTACGCAGATCAGCCCCACGGATGGAGCATGAGCTGCCTGCTACCGTGACGTGATCAGTGAAGTCACATATTTGCATCCCTTTTCTCTCTAGAATAGTGCTTTCTCTGCGCCTAAGGCATGTAGAGAGAAATCTGGATTTACATCCTACAGAAGAGAAGGGTTCACCTGGTTGTAAAACTGCATGCGGTTTTTAAGGTCATCGAGCTGTTGCTTTTCTTCCAGACAGCGTAACTGCAGCTCTCTGTTCTCTTGAACGAGTTTCTCATTTTGGTCTTGAAAAGAAAGTCGACACAATTGGAAAGATATGAGAGAACACGGCAGAGGAACACATTTTACACTGACACAGCAAGCTCCATCCAGCGACGCTCTGGGCAGAGAGGAAATGAGCTAGCACCCAGCGAGGCGGCAGGAGCCGGACGCACGCACACGCTCAGATGTCGGCCATATGATTCACTGCTTATCAAAAACGTAAGACGTAACTTCGCAGTATTAATAGAAGGAAATTGTGGCCTCTGGGACTTCAAAGGAACATTCGATCTAAAATACTTAAGAAAATATGTTCCTAAATCTGCGATTTTTACTTACTTATTAGGAAGGGTCCTGAAAGGCATGCAAAAAAAAAAATTATCTTTTGGTTTTTGGAGTTCCTTGAATTTTCTTTTCCTAATTTAACAAAGTATTTTTATTCAAACAAGATAATTTCTCTGGTAATAACCAAAGCCATCATTTTAATAAACTAGACTTTTAACTAATCTGTTAAGATAGGAGCAGTGGATTCCCCAGCCAGGGCAGGGGGGTGTCAGTCATAACTCGTGTGTGTTCTTTATGGGCTCATGCTGTTAACGAGAAGGACATGGACGCAGAGCCATCATTATGGGATGGAGGTCCGTTATGTTCCCCTAGGCAGTCATTGGCCATGACCCACAAACAAGGGGCTTAGCGTAGAGCTACTGAGGACAGTAAATCCACAGACTAATTTTCCACTCCCTGCATTAAGCATAAAAAAAAAAAAGGCACAGTAGCTCGTTAACAAATGTGTTCTCTCGGCTCGTTCTTAAGTGCGCTCGTCAGTCGCCCTCTTTGTGGGGGTCAGGCATCCTCCTCCTGGGCCCCCTGGGGACTGACCCTAAACCACGTCATCCCAAGTGTCTCCACTAATTCCATCCTGCCCTCAAAGATTTATGTTTGTCGTAAGTCCTCAATTCAAGCTGTACGTTTCTGTTTCCTTTCCTTCAAAAAAGGGCAAGTCAACACATTTGCCAAGAATTCTCTACATAAGTACATTTGCACACTGACTGCATTTTATACAAAAATATGTTCCTGACATTTATAATGCTTTCTGTTCCCAAGCTAAGAAATACTGCATGTAAGTAAAAATGGTAAAATATACAGTTAAGAAATGGAAAAAATTCAGATATTTCTTTGAAATTGAAAAATCACACACATACACACACACACACACACACACACAACCTGTGACTCTAGGCAGGGTATGAAGAGGCCTTTTAATATCAAATATATAAAGTTTTTCTTATTGATAAAAGGTTAAAGGTTATCCTAGAGCAGTGATGGCGAACCTTTTGAGCTCGGTGTGCCAGCATTTTGAAAAACCCTAACTTAACTCTGGTGCTGTGTCACATATAAAAATGTTTTGATATTTGCAACCATAGTAAAACAAAGACTTATATTTTTGATATTTTATATATTTAAATGCCATTTAACAAAGAGCAATTAACCAAAAAAATGAGTTCGCATGTCACCTCTGACACGTGTGTCATAGGTTCGCCATCACTGTCCTAGAGTATAAGTTGCTAATATTTAGGGAACAAAATGAAAAAAATTTAAAAACATGGACAATACTTGGAAAACCTGAAGGTGAAGGTGAAGGTGAAATGCTTGGCTGTAAACTAAAAATTAGGATGAATAATAACTATGAGTTTTCAGGAGACAGACTTGCTTTTTGTTCAGAGAGCAGGGTAGGGTGTGGAATGCTTTATTTTATGTTGCGGAGGCTAAAACAACGTCTGAGTGAGTGAGCAGGTAGCAGAAAGGAGGTAATACAGTCAGGAGGACGGAAAGGGCACGGGCGGAGGCTGTTTCTGTGGTCATGGAGCCAGGGCCTCTGAGGGCGAGCCGGCGTGGGAAGGACAGGGCTGCTCCGTGCTCACCAGGATGACGATTTCTGAGCTCGAGTTTCTTAACTGTTTCAATTTTTCAGACGAGGGCCCTAAGAATGGCATTCTAATAGGCACAAATAAACTTGTTCCAATATTTCTTCTTTTACTGATTTTTGTTTCAACAACTATGTCCTCATGTGTTCACTGATATTTAAAAAAACACTATGGCATTATTAGTAAGAAAATAACTTAGTGGGAAAAGATATGGAATATCAGTAACTTTTTCCCTGTTGAATTTTATGTAGAATTATCCACTATATTTTTCCTTTCTTAAACTGTTTATTGGGAGACGATATAGTTCAAAGAGGAAATAGACTTGCTGAATTACAATATGAAAAATCAAAGCACCCTCTACAAGATGAAAAATAACCTCCTTTATGTTAGGATTTTGACAAAAAGCATGTTAAACCAAACGGCATTTTATTCAAATGAGATAACATTTCCCTCTTTAAAAATGATGTTCTTCAAGCACAACACTAATAAGCAGAGTGCAGAGAACCATTCAACTAAACAATTTTCAAACCCCTTTGTGTTAATATCTTCAGCTGTGATCAATATAAGCTCACGTATTATGCTGAATTATGCATTTCAGCTAAAGATAGAAAGGAACTTTCGAAGCCGGCCCTTACACACATGCAGTTAATTTAAGCATTAACCAAATGCAAGCCGAATTTACATATCCTTCCCCCACATATTCACACAATCTGAAACTAATTTGTACCTCGAATAAAGAGGTGAGTATTCTTAAAAATAATCTGCCAGTTAGATGAATGACTACAAGGGCCAGGGAAACATCTTCTGGCAAAGAACCACTGGATACATGAAAAGGTAAGTGTGTGAAGAGACTTCAAAGCAAAATTAAACAATTTCAAAGTCTGTTATACAAAAAGGAACTTTCTAAACATTAAAAGATTTCCTTAAATAGGCAATTTCAATTTTTTGGTTTAGTGTCTCCCTGGAAAAAATGGTTAAAGGCTGTAATATTTTTCTTATAGTCTATTGTAACTTTTCACATAAAAACACACGCACTTAAAATCATTAGATCTATAAATTTCAGGTGTTCAAGCAAAAATAAAATAACACTTGCATTAAAAATAAAGATTTAGTTGCAGTAATTTTTCTTTAGAAAATAAATGAATAACTGTACAAAGATTTGTTTAGGATCTTTTTATACTTAAAAAACTAAAGAGATTTAAAAATTCATCAATAGAAGATTGTTAAACAATCATGGTGTATCCTCACCCTCAAAAACTATGACAGCCATTATAAATGATGATGATGTGAATGTATATTGAGACTCAAGGGATGATTTCAAAATATGATAAATAAAAAAGCATGTTATAAAACTGTATACATATACGAAACTCTGCAAGGACATACAAAAATATTAAAGGAGATTATCTTCAAGGTTGTGAAATTGAGATATTTAAAAAAACCTTTTTATTTTGTTTACTGGAATTTTTTACAGCATACTTGAGTTATTTTTATTATTAAAAAATCTAAAAGAAATAAGAACCAGTTAAAAAAAAAGATGAGACATGGACTAGTTTAAATAAAATAACTTAGCAATTGTAGCTTTAATAATTTATAAGAACCCTCAGAATTGCTTTAGGAACAATATACAGGTTTTTTAAAAAGGCCACAGATTCTAAACCCCTTACGAAGAGTTTCTTTCCAGAGATCAATATGGATGTCTACAGACAAGAGTTCTGGAATTCTTAATATCTAGGAAAGTACGAAATGCACATAAGTAAGCAACCTTTTCTTCATTTCTGCTTTCTTTAGGAATGAGAAGTGTCCATGTTTTTGGAAAAGAGAAAGGGAATGTAGAGCACTTGCACTTCCCTCAGTGAGCAAGAATTTACTGAGCAGCTTCTAAAACACGCGCTCTGTTAGGGACTCAGTTCTGAGCTGTAAAATCTGCAGCTCAATCTCTGAAAACTTTAAATATTCCCCTGGTCGGAAATCATGTCACCGTTTTATTCCACTCACAATCTTCGAGAGGAACATTCATAAGGCATCTTTCATCAGATTTAATTACTGGGTAAATAGAAGTGTCTTCCTGAAATTAAGACTACATCAGTTATTAAGTGTGTTCTGTTTCAACCTTTTTTTTAAGATGCTAAAAATAAGTCGGAACATAATTTTTAAATGTTATGATTTATAAAGTGCCAATTTCAGAAATATTAAAATTGGGAAGAAAATCTTTCCTATAGTTAACAAAATATGGCATTGTGATCTAAATCGATACATAGAGTACTGACTAGATATGTAATTTTTTTTTCTCGCTGAGCCTGCATTAAACTTTTAAATGTTCTCATGCAACAAAATTGCAAATGTTCCAAAGGAACAGCTAGTGTGGGTGAGCACCAGCTACGACATTTGAAGCAAATGATTCCATTTCCCTGCTGTGCCTTTGTATGTAACGTTTATGTGCAGAATTCAGAAGTCAAACCTCTACAGTTAATTATAGTTATTTTCCTTCTATGAGACAAGAAGAGTGAGATGAGACTCATAACATGAATCTTATTCATGATTACTTAGCAAGGACACCTTTTCTTTATCTTTTTCATCATCAGTCCGTGTTTTTCCTTCTCAATATGAAAAACGATGTCAAGCAAACACACGCCCACGTGACCTCCCTCCGTGCTCCTTTTCTTTGCCCACCTCCCCCCACACGGACTCGAATTTTCACAGTAGGGACATCTTGACAAGCCTCTGGTTGTAAGTTCAGGGTCATGGTGAAGAATTAGATAGCTCATTATCTGAGACCCTCCCTGCCGGCCTAGAGCAAACAGGAGCTCCTGCCACTGCCTCTCACACTGCTTGCTCTGACTCCCAGGGTGCTGGCCACTGCTGCCCATACTACACTCACTTAACTGCCATGTTCCTCCCTGCCGACTGGATGCTGCCTGCGGACAGCGCCTCACTCCCTGCTGGGTCCCAGTGCGAGCAAATCCTGGCGCTCAGTGAACACTTGTGAACTGTTGAAGAAAGGCTCAAAATTTAGGAGAATTAATGACGATCTGAGTAGGAATGACTCTGAGAAAAAACAACTCCTTTGGCCCAAAGGCTAGGATGAGTAAAAGGAAGGTTGGAGCCACCAGCACACTCGGGGAGCGGACGGCTGCTGACACAGGCCGTGTCTCCCGTCCACGGCCGGGGGCCTGGCCAACAGGGGGCCCCCCCGGGAGCCCGGATGGGGCCAGTGAGTAGCGGGGTGTACACAGGCCTGAGTGTGCACGCGGCGGCCGTTTCACAGGTACCTCTTTCGGTTTTTAGCCTGTCAAGGATTTCCGCTTTGTCGGTCAGGTCGGACTTCAAGGCCGTCTCGAGCTGCGCGATCTGCACTTTCAGCTGCTGCTCCTTCACCTTCCACTGCTCCTCCTGGGCAGCACCGAAGGCACTGCAAGACACACGGACACGCGAGGCAGCTCAGAAAGCAGCCTCGACCGGAAATACGAGAGAAGAGCGTTTAGTGGCACAGGGACCACTGTCATCATGTCTCAGGAATTAAGTAAACATGTGCTGGTCTGCTGCTGGTGAGACCCAGGCGCCTTCCTCAGGCTGCGGTTAGGGAACATGAAAGGGTTTGTGGGATGAGCAAAGGAACTGGCCTTAATTTAGAGCTCTCCAGTCAGAGTTGGCAGCGAGCGGCTTTTGTGGGACCAGGGCAGGAATTCCGACACTGTACGTGCTCCAGAGGAATCCGCCTCGCCAGACCTCAGCCTCGCCGTCGGACCGGGCCCTGCTCCCCGCCACAAACCCTCTTCCTACAGGGAATCTAGAATCTGGAACATGTAACGAGCCTGTGATAATGACAGTCACAAAATACTGGCTGTAAAGTGATAGCACAGGGAACCGCAAGGCAGCGGTTCTGATGGTAGGTAGTGATAAGGCAGTTTTTGTCCTAAAAAAACAGAAAGCAAAGGGCTGAAGAACAAGTCTTGCTTGTAACACATGATTGGGGTGAAAACCCAGAAGAACACCCCGATAAGAATGACAAAGGTGGAATGATTGTCCCTCAAGGAAAGTGCAGCAGTTTCATCTGTTGTTAAAGTCTACCAAGGACCAAGGTTGGAAGAACTGACTGCAATATAACTAAATGGTAAACAGAAGGAATACACTACACATTCGTTTAGGCCAGCGGTTCCCAAATGCTACTCATGCTAGACCAGCTCCACACAGAACACTTGGAGAGATTTAGAGATGAAGATCCCAGGGCCCAGGAATTCCTCCTTTCACAGAGCGCCCAGGTGATGGCCAGGTTTGGAAAAACCCATCTTGATCTGTATTTCAGCAGAAAACTATTATCTGTGAAGCTTGATATGACTGAATAATTACCAGCAGCTTTGACCTTTCTTCTTACTTGAAATCCAGTAAATGAAACAAAAATTTATCAAATCTGCTTTTGTACTGATGATGAAGAAAATGAAAGCTGTTACTGAAAATTGCCCTTAACGTTGCTCCCAGCTATAGTCTTGAGGTTTTTGTACCAAAAGAGATACTTTTCTGGGAGGCATAGCTTTCAAAGGAAAAACTGTGCATTCATTTTACATTTTGAATGCTTTTACTGCATTTAAACTAACATGACCTTAGAAATGAATGGAATTCTAGAAGTTTTTCTAAATAGGACATCTGTTTCATCTAGCAGTGTTCTCCTTTCACATATGGAACCTGAAAAAAAAACACGCATGGATCTGATGTACCAGTATTTTTAATTAATTTTAAAAAGATACAATTACCCAGACTTAAATGAAATCCAAGCACAATATGTACTTTACCTACTAACGTAAAGAATATTCCTTTACATTTTCATTTTTAAATAAAGAACAAATATGATTTCTTTGTCTGGTGTAATTATATATCTCAAAGGCATATATATATATATATATGCATGTCAGTGTGTATGTGTGTGTGTGTGTGTGTAATTATTAAAAACATGTACTACTCGGAAAAAAATTAGCATGATGAAATAGGCACAAGTATACATTATATCAGATGCCAAAAATTAGAAACAGTAGTGTTCCAATAGCATTAGTACCAGCAAAGAGATCACCAACAGTTAATCTGGCAGGAACATCAGAAGCTGTGTGTGTTTAAATTAAGAACAATTTAGCAGCCTGGTTTTTCCAAACCCACAAAATACTAGTGTAAATCAGCGTAAGTCAGTCTGAATTTAGTCCACTGCTATCTTCCCTCTAAATTTAGGATTACATTCCACTGGAGTTTCATGAGGGATTCCTTTTGAATTTACTGTATTCCTCTGCGCGCGGAGCCATCTGTGCAGCTATAAATGGTGAGCCACATCTGGCTCCATTTTCTCGCTGAAGGCTGTGTACATGATTAGATCTGCATATGAGCGCAGCCTTTGCGAGCCTTTTACTCATGAAAATGTCTTTGTACATTGCCTACAGTGACAGCTGAGGGGAGTCACAGTTGGTCATGGTGCACATTTCACTGTTACCTTGCGTTGCAGGAGTGACAGAGTGTCAACCTGCAGTGCAATGCCACTGGAGCTTTGGGTCAGCACAGCGGAAACACACGCCCTGACCAACCACAGGGCCGGATGGAAATAGAGCTGAGCAGTTCCTCTCCACCCTGGGATTGTGGTTCTTAGAGGAAAATGCCACTTATTCCAACCTCCCAGGGCATCCTAAGGAGACGGAAGTTTCAGCTCTACATCACCCCGAAAGAAGCCCACAGGTCCTTTAGATGGGGCCTCCTGGAATTAAATCCATATCTACAGCAGGGATAGTTCACTTGTTGAAGGAGAAATGATGGCCCAGACGCGCTCGGGTTGGTTTCTGGGAGGCACACGGTGCTCATACATGATCACACGAGCGTTCACGATTCCTGGCAGGCTGCAGGGACAGCTCACTTCACAGAGACGAAGCACAGAGTCGGTGGGGGTCAGCCTTGCTCCTTTAAGTTTTGAATATTAGGTGACCATCACATTGCAGAAACTTGATTCACCCAATTCTTAAAACAGTTAATGTCATCTTCAAAAATCAGACCAACTCTTTTTTAAACTATCGGCATTAGATTAGTCTCTCAGGGAGTTCATACCTCACAATCAATCACCTTTACAGATTCTCTGGGTCCAATCTCAAATGGACTGACTCTGAGTTGGATGGTAGTGGGTGCAGGAGTTCCAAAGGGGGAGGGAAACCTATGTTTTCTGTTTTCCAGGTTATTCACATACAGGATTGCTGCAGGGCTCTTGCATTCATTAATCACATCACCCTAAAGCTACGCTAACTTCAAAAATGGGATGCAGCTTTACTATTTTACTGTGTAGAGTTTCTCTCTAACCAAATAAAAAGATGTAATTGCAAAAAATTTATTCTGGATTTTTAAACTGACATTTCTTAAAGCTATGCTTATGTCTTGGCATTGTATCCAAAATGTTTTAACATATTAAAAAAAGGCTCATTCCCAATACTAACATGAGGGTTTTATCTTACCAGATGATTCTCTAATATGTCATCTGTCAAGTAATAAACACATTCAAAATTTCATTTGAAAATGGAAGATGAGAATGCAATCTGCAAATCACATTTTTCTCCTGACAATGGGCCAATTTTGGATAACAAACAAATGCTCCCCTTTTACAAACATGCTATCACTATGACTAACCAAACCGAGAGTGTGTGTAGTTTTGGATGAGCGCTAGTTGTTGGCAATGATGAATAACAGTGCCACGGAACACAAGAGCTGTAAAGAATCTTAGGAATGATGCTGATATCTGCAGTTTATGGAGTTTTTGTTGAGTTTTGTAGTTTCTCCAACTTCTGAAAACATATATTTAAAAAAAAACTGTATTACAGAATGTTATAGTTCTATTTACTATTATGTGTGTGCTCGCGGGGTTTTGTGCTTAAGTGGCAGGATTATTTTTTTGGACACAATGTTATGACACTCATTACACACATTTACTTCCATGTGCCTGACACAACATTCAAGTGTAAGCAGCATAATGAAGTCTGTTTAACGTAACAGAAAAAAAAATGTAGCTCAACCATAAAACATAAAAGAAAAAAGACACTCAAAGTTATATTTACACTCTTAGATCATCTTCTAATACGAAAAGATACAGTTTCATGGTGATAAAGTAAAATGAGAAAAACATGTCTTTCTCAAAATTCCACTTATGCATTATTCCCACATAAGTTTTTTACTCCAAAAGGTATGTTCAGTAAATCCCCTAATTGGGAAGAAGTAGAGAATGTATAGGTAATGGCCAAATGGCACTTATTTTCTTGCTTGGAGACTATGTTAAAATATTTGAAATGATAAGGTATT
Source organism: Myotis davidii (assembly GCF_000327345.1). NCBI lineage: Eukaryota > Metazoa > Chordata > Mammalia > Chiroptera > Vespertilionidae > Myotis > Myotis davidii. Next base: position 2,257,195 of record NW_006300373.1, read on the forward strand.
GAAGATAAAATCAATACAAAGTTCTGAATCTGACAGTTTTGTTACTCCACGAATGTTTCCCTTTCTCATACACAATTTTCCAATCCAATTAAAATCAGAGAGATAGTGAGGCATGGGGGGGGGGGCGGAGAATCAAGTTTTAGAATCAAAAGAATTGGGTTTCAGTCCTGCACCGGCGTCTCAGCAAAGCCCCGTGACTCTGTAATTTCCTCACTTATAAAACGTGAAGATAACATTCTCTCCACCATAGAATATGGTGGCTGTGTGATCTGTATACTGAAACTTGGATTTTTCAAACACACGTGGGTATAAAATATTTGGGTATAAAAAAATATAAACTTACATACTGTTTCATAGAGCTGGAAATATAAAACAAGAGGTAGAGGAAATGCTTCCGGTGAAATGAATTAGGGGTCAGGAGAGGGACCAGAACAAGCACGAGGGCCACGTGACCTGGACGAGGGTTTACGGCAAATCCCACCAAAGATGCCGAGCCAGCCTGTCCTTGCTGGGGAGCCGCAGATATTATCTGACTGGTGCTTGAACCTGCTCTGTGTAACCCTCATATAACGGGCCACTGTGCAAAGATCAACACCGTCGTCAGGCAACAGAGATGACACATACCGTTGGAAGGATGCCTAACATTAAGTTACATTTCTTTTCAAAGTAAAAACTAATAAGAACCTATCACTACACTCCTTAGATAGGATTTGTTAAAAATATACATTTAGTTTACAAAACATAAAACATAGTTAAAAAGTTAAAGATCTATCTGTAGATCCTCTATTTTCTGATATTACAAAATATGATCGATAGAAGCAACTGTTGCCGAAACCGGTTTGGCTCAGTGGATAGAGCGTCAGCCTGTGGACTGGGGGGTCTCAGGTTCGATTCCGGTCGGGGGCATGTGCCTGGGTTGCCGGCACATCCCCAGTGGGAGATGTGCAGGAGGCAGCTGATCGATGTTTCTCTCTCATCGATGTTTCTAACTCTCTATTTCTCTCCCTTCCTCTCTGTAAAAAGTCAATAAAATATATTTAAAAAAAAATAGAAGCAACTGTTGATATCAGCTCTAACATGTATATTTCAATGTGTTTAAATTTAATTTCATGGGGGGGATGAGGACACATTTGTAATACCTTAACTAATAAAAAATTTAAAATATCAAAAAAAATTTAATTTCATGTACAGGTGCATTTATAATTTATTAGTATCATATACTAAACACACACACACACACACACACACACACACACACACACACCCCTGTGTCACCTAACTAAACTTAGCTGTGGAGTAGAAATCTGTTTCTAACATTACAAGAGATTTTTTTAAATACCTGAATTAGGAAGCAGATAAACAAAATTGAAACAGTTCTTTCAAATTTATCTTGAGATAGAAATGCTGTGCTACTCTTCGTAAGGCACAGAGACAACTGTAAGTGAACACTTTCTTTTCTTATTATTTTATTTTTCTTTATTGATTAAGGTATTACTCTCCTTAACCCCCACCCCCCTGGTGTCTGTGTCCATTGGTTAGGCTTATATGCATGCATACAAGTCCTTTGGTTGATCTCTCCCCCTTACCTCCACCTTCCCCTACCTTCCCTCTGAGGGTTGCCTCCACCAAGAGGCTCACCCTCAGCTCGCAGGCTGGGTAGCCCATTGGAAGAAGCAGGGACTTGGAGAGACCTACAGAGGTTCAAATACAACCTCTGCTACCTCAGAGCTTTAAGGGCGAGGGCAAGGTCTTAATTCTGTTTTAGTTTCACTGTCTGTAAAATGGGCATTTACAAAGCCTACATTTCCAGGCTGTTGTGAGCAATTTACAATAGTGTAGGTAGAGCGCTTAGCACAGGGCCTACTCGCTTATCGTCTGTGTTCAATAACAGCAGTTGTTACTGGTAACAAAGCAATAGTTTTCTAAGTTAACACATCACCACTCAGGTTAAAGGACTTATTACCAATGCCCCCAAAAGCTTACTTACTTTTATAACATATATATTTCTTGCAATCATCTGTAGCTAATTTTTAAATAAATATTAGATGGCCTGATACTCAAGGCTTTGACAGACAAGATCTCAGACAAGTGAATGAGAGAACACATGGAATTCTGACTTACCTGTTATAAAGTTTATCATAGTTTTCCTTTAAAAGTTCCCGTTCCTTTTCCAAGTCATTAATTCTATCTTGCAGCTAAAATGAAAAGAAAATTACACATTAGGAGATTCTCATATAAAACTGCAGGGGGTAGAAACACAGGAGAGGCAGCTAACATGGTTCAGTCTTGATTTTTAAATTGCAGCTGCTAACTAGGCCACTTATATTGTCTGTATTTAATTTAGAACTGATTTTTTTCCCCAGTTGTTAAGTAAACATGAAATTAATATCTCTGTTTTAATTTAGTAGAAACGCATGCACTACTTTATGGCAACCTGTGCCAAAACTCAATAAAGAATGCGTTAAGAGCTTGCTGTTAATCTGGAGAAACACTCTTTTCGTTCCTCCCCAATGAATCCCATTGTTATATTCACTTTGTATTAATTTCCAATTGGCCCATAAAAAAGTAAAAGGATTAACTTTTCTTTTGGTTCGTGGTTTACAGAAATGTGTCAATCACTACTGACTCTGAAGACACACTTTCTCATGTCACCTGGAACTTACACAAAGCCAGCAGCACATCCTGTAGATATATGAATGAAAAAATAAAATTGCAGCCCTAGCCAGCTTGGCTCAGTGGATGGAGCATCGGCCCGCGGACTGAAGGTTCCCAGGTTCAATTCCAGTCAAGGGCACGTGCCTGGGTTGTGGGCTCGATCCCCAGTCGGGGGTGTGCAAGAGGAAAAAAAAAATTTCACAAAATTGCTGACGTTGCAAAATACAACACCCTTCTCTTCAGAACCAAATATATTCCTATGACTTCGTTTTGGTTTTACAAATGACTAATAAGCTTACAACTGAGGAGGCCGAGTTCCACTCGTAACCCGTTACCAAGCGTTTTCTTTCTCCTCAATGACTTTTAATTCTCACGTAAACGGTGGCTCTCAGCACATGTGCAAGTATGTTTAGGCCCTGACTTGCCATGCCCGTGACATGTTGACTACGCTTTGCTGTGCTCACAGTGCCACGCATGTAGTTTAGATTTTTAAATGAATAGAATATTTGAAATGTCTCTATTTTACCTTCCCAAGCTGTCAGTTACAGAGCGGTCTTACGCAGCGGATGCGAGCGCCCTGGAGGCTTACCTCTTCGATCCTTCTCTCGGAAATCGTCACGGAGTGCAACTGTTTCTCCAGACGGCTGCACTTCACACGCTGCTCTTTAAGCTGCTGGTTCAGCTCATCTCCATTCGCCATCAAGGCATCATGGCTGATCCGGAGAGTTTTTTGCTTCTAAAAACCAGAAGGAAACTTTTAAAAAGTATTTTTGGATTATGATTTGAATAAGTGATTACAATTCTACAAATAAATTTACTCCTGAAGTTCATGTTACACTTCAAAGAAAGCAGAGTATCCCCCCTTGTCCCTGGGGACATGTTCCAAGACCCCCAGTGAATGCCTGAAACTGGAACAATAAACTGCAATAAAAGTTATGTGACTATGGTGTCTCTCTCTCTCTCTGATAACCAAGATGGCGCTTAAGTGACTAACAGGCAGGTGACATACACAAGGTAGGTTTGCTAGACAAAGGGATGATCCATGTCCCAGGCAGGGCAGAGCTCGAGGGCCTAAGATTTCATCACATGACTCAGAACGGTATGCAACTCAAAACGTATGAATTGTTTATTTCTGGGATTGTCCACTTAATATTTCTGGACTGCAGTTCACCATGGATAACGGAAACCGCGGGAAGCAAAGCCGCAGGTCAGGGAGGACTACAAGACTGCTTCCTGTGAATTCTGCCCATCTGGAACGTTGGGAGTTAATCAATCCCAGAACCTAGGTTAATGATGCAGCGCAATACATCCCTCCAATGGCACTTTCCTGGGGGCCACAGTCTTTATTAAAACGATTATGGGGATAAATAGTCCCAAGTACTGTCAACCTAAATAGTTAAAGTTTAAATAAACACCCTGATAGTTGACTTGATGGGTACTCAAATATTCTTCTGATAATGGTAGTGACAAAACAAAGCAAAACACCACATCAAAGAGAGACTTCATAAAACCTGACTATTGGCCTATTCATAACTTTGGTCTATCTTGGTATATCATAAATGCTTAGAATTGAAGATATGTGTAGACACCTGTAAACCTTCAGTGCTATGTGCCACGTAAATGCAGATAAAAGGAGTTAAAAATAATTTTTCTTGGCATGAGATTATTTATGATAAATGTACTTGTTATTTTAAGATGACACAGATATTTATAAAAAGTCCAACCAGTTGGTTATTCCTTTAGGTATTAAGTTATAATAACACATAATATATAGAGTGAAATTATACAAAATTGGGAAAATAGTAATCTTTTAAAATTACGTTTTAGTATTATGACTATTAAAAATATACACCTTGTCTTGAAATAAACTAAAGAGGCCAATAAAAAAAAATATACACCTTGAACACTATTTTTGGAGCTTTGTGCATATGTATCACCAAAATAAAATAACTGATCACAGTACCTCTTGAAGCTGAATAAATTTTCCTTCCATTACTGAAAGAGCATTGCTTTTCTCCACCAGCTGCTTATGAAGCTTAATCATCTCTACATTGTCCCGAATGTTTGACCTTCAAGGATGCGTTTAAGAAAAAGAGAGAGAGAGCGAAAAAATTCAAGGCAAGAGAAAAAACAATCTGTGACGCAATCACAATGTTCCGTGGAATGTTCCCTGGGAGAAACGTACACACTTGCAGACCAGTCACCAAGGTTCTCCGTGTGTCACGCACCTAGGATTAGGTTTATTATTTAAAATCAACCAATCATCATTTCTGAACTTTATAAACTCACAGACTCTCAGAATGTGGAGGAAGCCCCAGATGTGATGACTCGTGTCACCTACACCACGACTGATAACGTGGATTGAAGGGCATTTTACAGTGTCTGAAGACGGTCCTAAGGACAGTGTTAGCACAGAAATGGTTCCACCAGACTTGAGGCTTATCCTCCCTCTTCCCACAGATGAAAAATGTGCGTACAGCACCCATCTTCCCACACGCCCTCCAACAAATGGTATCATAAGATTACAATTGATTGGAGTTTCCTCCTGGAGTTTGAACTTTTCAAAATATTTCCAAAAAAAGTGACTTAGCGTTTTATACTAATAATGCCTAACGCTGGCATTTAAATATGTTGCAGATGTGCCGTTCGCTGTAAGAGATCATTTAACGTCCACAGGGTATATAGAAATTCTATATGTGCAAGACTAGTTTGTATTTTTCCTACCGAGATTAAAGCAAATGTAGAATTTAACAGGAAGATCTTATTAAAGGTTAATCATAGATCTAAATGAATACCTGTTTCAAAAGGCATTTCTTTTCCTGACAGAGAAAGGCTCCTTAATTTAATGCATTTTATATTCAAACGTTTCTTAAGAATTGTGAAGCTGGGTTTTACACTTCATTTTTAAAGGAAAATAAACGTTAAAAGTTTCAATTCAGAAAACGTTTTCAGTATTTAGAGTAAGTAATTTTGCTTCCAGAACTTATCTAGTGTACACATATTGGAAAAATTGTCACAACGCCCTACTGGAACCAGAGACTGGACTACAAAGCTCACACATCTGTAAGCCAGCTGAGGACTTGAAATACTTAATTTTCCTCTTTGATATTTGAAAGTTCATTGCATTTTGGCATTGGACAGTCAGTTGTCCTCACACAGAAGATACACAAGTCCAAGAGGCTGGCTCTTGCTCCGGGTACAGTCTTAACACAATGTTAAATCATTACGTGTCTAAGCATGTTATCTAGTAGTTCTGAGCACACACTCAACAGTGCCCTCATTACTCTTCCCCTGGGTATTATCTTCACTCTCAAAAGAGATATTAAAACATTAAATATGGAGAAAAATATATTTTGTTAAAAAATTCACATTTTTTCATATTTAGAAGTCAAAATAAGATTTATCTTCCCCCCCGCCCCAAATTACTTGGTTTGACCACTCTACAGTGAGTGCCATTTATTGATATGGGAGAACAGAATACTATTCAAATCTTTCCTTATGTCTTCAGCTGTCCCTGATATTTCATTTTTCTTAGTTTTGAGTATAATAATATTTTCAAGAAGATATGCAGGTTGGGGGAAAAGTAGGTTTACACTTGTTTGTATAGAAAATAATACAGTAATTAATAAATTGTAATATAAGAATAAACTCTGTGTTTTGTATACTCACAAATATATACTTTTGCCACAACCTGTGTATGTCAAATATCTATATCATAAAAGGCCCGTGGTCATCATGCCGTAATGGCAGAATGACCAAACAACTGGCGAGGCGGGGCTTGTGTGGGGCTGGCGGGGCTCGTGTGGCGGAGGCAGGGCCCAGGGCTCGTGCAGGGTGGGTCTGGGCCTCGAGTGATTTCACGCGCTGGGCCTCTAGTATTTAAATAATAACGACTGCTTCATGATGTTAATAAAGAATTAAACCCCAATAACCCATTAAGGCACACAGAGCCATAGAAATCACAGGTTAATGTTGAATTTTCTTTGTATGGCAAAGGCCTGTAAGTATAGCCAGAACTTTCAGTGGCTTAATTGGTGGTTTCTCGAATATTTCCCTAAACTCTTTGGAGTTTAGACTTTTCAAAGTATTGCCAAGAAAAGGGACTTAGTATTTGCTGCTAATAATGCCCAACAAGTGGGCACCAATGACAACATGAGTAGCAGTTCCCGCCCAGCAACAATGCGCGGTGCTTTAGATAAAAGCCAGCTCGCCAGGAAGGATCCCGATCTGAGCACCTGCCAGTGGTGAACAATGGCTTTCAAATGTGAGTTTGAGGGCTGTCGACATAACGGTCGTTGTGACTGGATGTTCTGAGGGCTGACAGTGAGAAGGACGACTCCCTGGCTCGCTGAGTCAATGATATAATAAATAAAAGATGAAATCAACCATTTAATTACTGCGGTCTGGCCTTAAGAAGGTGGACAGTGAAAAATAATCTCAAACCTGATAATCAACTCAACGCTCTTACACAGATGAAATATGGTGAAAGAATAAGGGTGGGCGCTGACCGGCGTGGCTCAGTGGCTGCAGTGTCAGCCCATGCATGGGAGGGTCTCCGGTTCGATTCCCGGTCAAGGGCGTGTACCTGGGTTGTAGGTTCGATCCCAGGCTCTGGTTGGGCATGTGCAGGAGGTGGCCAATCAGTGTGTTTCTCACATCGATATCTCTCTCTCTCTCCTCTCTTTCTCTTGCTCTTTCTCTCCTCCTACCCCCTCCTTTCTATTTTCTCTAAAAATCAATGGAAAAAGTATCCTCAGGTGAGGAGTAACAACAACAACAACAACAAGCGAGAGAGGAGAGATGGCAGGCCAGGCCGCAGAAAGCTGATGCACAAGGAATGCGAACCAGTCGTTGGTAAGGGCGGTCCTAGGCCTCTGCGCGGGGAGCCAGGCCCCAGGCCGGCTGCCTCTGCAGAGCGGAGGCAGCTGGTTGAATGAGCAGAGGTTTAAGTGACCTCCCCTGGGTGCATGCCCTGGGATGGGAACATCAGGTCTTCAGGATGCTGACATTCTAACCCAGCGGTTCTCAACTTGTGGGTCGCGATCCCTTTGGGGGTCGAAGGACCCTTTCACAGGGGTCGCCTAAGACCATCGGAAAACACATATATAATTACATATTGTTTTTGTGATGAATCACTATGCTTTATGTTCAATTTGTAACAATGAAAATACATCCTGCATATCAGATATTTACATGACGATTCATAACAGTAGCAACATTACAGTTATGAAGTAGCAATGAAAATAATTTGATGGTTGGGGGTCACCACAATATGAGGAACTGTATGAAAGGGCCGCGGATTAGGAAGGTTGAGAACCACTGCTCTAGCGGGAGAAACAGTGCACAGTGAAAACAGCCGGCTGAATTCTGACAGCCCTGCACCGGCTCATACGTGCTGCCTTACACACGGTGAAATGATCTGCAAACAGATAGCAAGCATGTCAATTAAATTCGCTGTAAAAATAAAGTTCTCAACAAACAGTTTCAAAAAACCCCCACTCTGAACAATTAAGTTGGAAAAATACAGGTTCGTTTCTCTCTTCTTTTGAACAGACACGTTATTTAGAAAGATGATAAAATCTTCTAAAACTATGGAGAGAGTTGTTGGCCCATCTCTAGATTGAAAACAAACTGAAATAAATTAGATTTTATGTTGAAAAAAGTAACACAGCTCAACAACCTATGTGCCAAGTTTCGCTCATAATTTGAAACAGTCGAGCAATAAACTCTGAAAAGGAACCTCTGATGGAAGCCCCGAGAACACTTGCCTGCAGCCCTGCTACCGGTGCCACTATCAATCCAGAAACCAGAGCTCGGATTCGAGGGGGAGGAGAAACTCCACATACTGTCGCTTCTAATATGCCATCTTACGGAGAAAAAAATCCCTGCTTTGCTGAGTTTCTGACACTTCCTCTCCCCATCCCTCCTTCCCCCCTCCCCACTCCCACTGACATTCCCTTCTGGCTGCAGTGAGGACAGTGAATGCTTAAAACACAGCCGCTTGACTTTTGGAGGTAACAAAGTTACGATCTAGTAGTTACCACCGTTTAGAAGCGAAGGCTCTGGAGTACAGAAGTGAGGCTATGAGAGTCTGGGAAGTGCTGGCGTGAAATCTGTGTGAGAGGGAATAGAGAGGCTCTTTTTTGAGTAACAGTTTCAGGCTAAGTTTGGGGGATAAAGTTGAAAATAACCTTAGGATAAAAAAACTCTACTTTTTTTTTTTTTTAAACACTGGCAGACATTCTGCAAGTGGCTTGCTGAAAGAAATGTAGGTCACTCACAGCTCCAGTTAGCACTACAGAGATAACCATCGCTAGCAAGGCATCCCTTGTGAATAGGATTACGGGGGCTGCTAGGAAGTTAGGGTTCCACTCTCGCTGCTACTTGAGTTCACAGCGAGCAGAAAGCCCTGATGGAAGACTGCACACAGGCCAACATGTCTGTGCAGGTTTACCCGGATCACGTCCTCCTTGTGGCGCTGGGTCACAATATGAATCAGACGCGGTCTTTTCTTCCTCGCACACCCACGGAGGATGGAGGGGACAGGCACGTGCTCTCTGCGTGCAAGGAGCCAAACTCCCCTGACCGCGGGGCACACGCCGAGGGACTGGGAGGGGCAGCAAGCAGTAAGCCCTGGCTCATCTGTTATAGGGACTGTTTTGAGGCTCAAGCTTAATGGATTCCAACTAGTAATGGGAATCTGAGAATTAGATCCGATACATCAAAAAGCCCAACGGGAAATGTAGGTTAATTGCCAATTTAGTTGCAAAAGTGAGCCAAAGATTTTGTATCGTTTTTATTTCTTGATGGAATTTTACCTAGACAGCGATACAGGTTATTTCACCATTATTAGAAGCAATAGTTGATATGATATAGTCTTCGATGAATTAAAAAAAAGAATTAAATTAATGCCACCTATTTAGTAGAAAAAAAAAATCTGTCATAAACACAAGGTCCCTAGGAGTTAAAGTGGCTGTTGTTTTAAAGGTAGAAGAGACCTGTACCCAGTTCAGTCTCCACCTCAGGGTTGAGGGGTTACCTGAGGCTACGAGACGTAATGAATTCCAGAGTCCCTAAGCGAGGGAGCCAGCGCTCACGTCCAGGTCCGAGAGGAGCCTGCCCCATCTTCTAAGTGCTCCTTCCTGAGGTTCCCGAGTTTGGCTTGCCCTCCACTCTCATGGACGCACGCACGAATACGTTACTATGAATTGTGACAACTTCTGTGGTTTGTATAAAGCGCTGAGAAAATACGTCAAGTTGCTATCACCTAAAAGATCTTACATCGTATTAATAATAAAAAGCACCGGGATAAAAGAAAAAGGAATCTGAGTGATACTTTCCATTGGGCGAATTCTAAAGTATTCAAAATAGTAAGAGCTTGGTGAATGTATTTTTAAAAAAGTGACAGATCACCGCCCCGTATAATAATAATGTTTGCATGGTTACCCTGGCCTTCGTTACCCTCCCATCCCAGGGCCAGATGTGCCCTCTCAATTAGGGGGTGGGGCAATCAGACCAATCCAAATTGAGGGACATTTTGCAAACAGCTATGAATGGGCTCCAGAAGACTGGGCAACCACTCTAGAAGCAAGGAAACCTAAGACATGACAGTTAAATACAATAGATGAGCCTTGATTGGACACTAGATGAAAAGAAAGCAAAACAACCAAACAAAAAAACCCCACTATTTATTTATAAATCCTCACCTGAGGATATGTTTTTTGTTGCAGCCTAAGTATGCGCCCTGACTGGGAATCGAACCCACCACCTTTTGGTGTACAGGATGATGCTCCAACCAACTGAACAACCCAGCTAGGACAAAAAAAAAAAATTAAAACCCCAAGAACAACCTCAAAACACAAAAAACCCAGCTATTTAAACAAAACAGCTATTTAGGACATTCTTGGGCCAACGGGAAGTTTGAAGATGGACTGACTATTAGATGATGCTACTCCGGCACTCACTGTTCAGTGCCCTGGATGTGACAGCTGCCCTGTAGTTACATGAAGACACTGAGTAATGCGCAGGTGAAGTGATACGTGCACTGGACTCAGGCCTGAGAGGGATGGGGGGCGGGGGGGCAGGTTCGTGTAGGAGCAGGCAGAGTGCCGGGCAGGCTGTGTCATTCACAAATATGCAAAGGGGCGAAGGGATGTGAGTCTTCCCACAGCTGTCCTCACAACTTCTCTATAGGTCTGCAATTTTCAGAATGAAAGAGGGGGAAGAACTTAAGAGGGAAGTCACCCTGTGGCGGTGCACGGGGGAGATGGAGCCCAAAGCCACGCTGTGTCTTCGCGGCGCGGCTGCAAAGGCTGCTTCAGGACCCGAGTTTGCTCTCAACCAAAGGGCAGAGGCAAGCCAGAATGTCTGAGACGTTTATGGGGTAAATTCCCTCCACCGGGACGTTATGGCACTTCCATGATTTTAATTAAGAAGATAAACACCCTCACATGTGCTTGAAAAAGAAACACAGTACGAACTAGCTACACAATCAGTAAGAGTATAAATAGTTTTGGAGTTGAAAAAGTCAATAAAAGGTAAAACCATCCTGATTTTAATGTTCACATACATGTGCTCACTGGTTACTGCTGTGCATTTAATCGAAGACGGCCTTTTTAATAAGCAGAAAATGTGCATTTTTATATTGTTTAAATTTTAATATGGACTTTTGTTCAAAACAACACAGACATTCAGGCTACTTGTAAATGATACAAGATTTTCTGCTAATGAGGCATTATGTAGAACATATGCAGAAATCACAGCTCAGTCTTCCAAAATAGACCACAGCAACAAGAAAAAACACGATTTTAATAAAAAGGAGCAGCACTGGGCTTTTACTTCAAAGCAATTAAGGGCTTTGGATAACCAAAAGTTTATGTCAGGCCGATGCCAAACCAAACTGGTCTATTAAACCCAGCCTGTGAGGAGTTTCTATAATACTCTGGGAGAGGGCTCTTGGCCATGGTACCCGCCCGCGCGCTGCAGATTACAGCTCTGCTGGGTTCATGTTTGAGAACAAGGAGTCCAACATCCAGATCAGACTTCTAGAATTTCAAATCTGAAATAATGTATCCGTGAAAGACAAGTTCAAATATGTTTTCCATTTTGTAATTTTTCTCTACAGTAAATTATACCAAGTTTTATATTCTCCCCAACATTTTTTTCAACAGTTTTCCATTAGTCTAAAAAAAAAACCAACCCCAAACTGCTGTTACACATAAAACTTTGAGCTATGTGTAAACATATAAGAAAAAAAGAAGACCTGAAGCCCCTTATTTGAAGTCATTTCTTTAGTTTTCAACAACTGTATTTCAAGAAACGACATGCCATTCACTTCAGGTACCTTTCCTATTCTAAGGAAATAATATGTAATTTTCAATTTTATAAAATCAGTGAGGTAAGGTACAAATTGGCTTATCACTTTGGCTTTGGCAAACAAAAGTACCTTTACCTGTAATTCTTATTTTGTCTTACTTATTATTTATTTACTAGAGGCCCGGTGCACGAAATTCATGCATGGGAGGGAGGGTCACTCAGCCTGGCCTGCGTCCTCTTGGAATCTGGGACCCCTCGGGGGATGTCAGGCTTAAACCGGCAGTCGGACATCCCTCTCGCAATCTGAGACACTGCATGCACCAGTGACCATACTTTCCATTTTCCCCATCTTATGGGTGGAAAAACTGAAGCAGAGAGAGAGACAGATAGATAGATAGATAGATAGAGAAACATCAATGTGAGAGAAATGATTGGTTGCCTGCTGTATGCGCCCCAACCAGGGATTGAATCTCCAACCTTTTGTGTGTGTGTGTGTGTGTGTGTGTGAGAGAGAGCGAGAGAGAGAGAGAATCCTCACCCAAGGATATTTTTCCATTGATTTTTAGAGTGGAAGGAAGAAGGAGAGACAGAGATAGAGAGAAACATCGATGTGAAAGACACATTGATTGGTTGCCTTCCACACACTCCCCCCGACCAGGGCTGGGAATTGAGACTACAACTGAGGTACGTGTCCTTGACTGGACTTGAACTCGGGACCCTTCAGTCCGAGGGACGGTGCTCAAGCTACAGAGCCACACTGGCCAGGCCAGCAGTTCAGTTTTTAAGGTAAACAGCTCTTGTACATGTAGGTGTCTCCTGCTGACAATATTTAGAGAAGAAACTGTGCGTACTGTGTGTTACTGTTTCTGTGCTGATCTAGTCCAGCACTGAGTGACTTTGGGATCTCCCTTTCATTTGCTACTGAACACTAGTCTGGACGATCAGACCCCTTTGGGAAGAGCAAACCGTGTGGGTGCCACCCCTCGGGAATTTAAGAACTATGACAGAAAGCGAAGCTGCTGGGGATGGGCTCCAAGCGTGGGTGTGGCCTAAGTGCAGACGGTTACCTTCAGATAATATCCTAAACACGGCTGTGGGCAGCTAGGATCTCCGCACTGGCGCTGGGGCCCGGCCCCTCAGCCTGCTCCAAACAAGGAAGCTTGGCTTGCTCTTC
>NW_006300373.1:2270365-2280287 GCF_000327345.1 Myotis davidii
GCCAGGCCTGACTCGGTTCTGCGCGGGAACATGAGTACGTCCTACGCACTCAGCGGGTTCACAGCCAGGGTTCAAATGATACCCCTCATATATATCGATTTCTCAAAACTATTCATGTTTCTTTTGCTCTGCACTTAGAAGAATATACGATATCACAAAACATATAGAATTTTATGATATAATTTAATTTTACACATGACTTTTTAGAAACAGAAATTATTGGAGATAGTATTAATCTGTTAAATCTCTAAAACTTAAAGTTTTTCATATATTTTTAAACCCACTTTATTTTTTTAAAACAAGTTTCCCAGTATGCATCATTTCTTAGCTCTTTCAAACAGTCCCACGTAGGCTTAGTTTGCTAAAGGAACTGAAATTCTGAACCTGAAATGAAAAGTGGAAAATCGTCCTTGGTTTGTGTAACTAAGATCCCAGCCATAAAAGCGTAGTGTCACACAAATCGCAAAGGGGGAAACGAGGGTCTAGGTCTGGTTTACAGAAAACATTAAGAGAGGAATAAAATAGATGCAGCAGATGCCACGTGTAGGCCTCATCTGGACTCCAACACACAGCAGAAAGACACCCTCAGGGACGTTCGACTATAAACTGGTTATTGACTAATATCAAGGAATCGTTGTTTTTGTTGGGTGTACATGCATGTGGTTTGTCAGGTGTATATGCATGGTGGTTTGTCAGGTGTATATGCATGGTGGTTTGTTGGGTGTACATGCATGTGGTTTGTCAGGTGTGATATGATGGTGGTTTGTCAGGTGTGATATGGCATGGTGTTTTGTCAGGTGTATATGCATGGTGGTTTGTCAGGTGTGATATGGTGGTGGTTTGTCACGTGTGATATGCATGTGGTTTGTCAGGTATGATATGGCATGTGGTTTGTCAGGTATATATGCATGGTGGTTTGTCACGTGTGATATGCATGTGGTTTGTCAGGTGTGATATGATGGTGGTTTGTCAGGTGTATATGCATGGTGGTTTGTCAGATGTGATATGCATGGTGGTTATGCTAAAAGAAAACTCCTTATCAGACAGATATATACTACAGTATTTACAGGTAAGATGGCAAGATGTCTGGCGAGGGCTAATAATTGAAGAAAATAAAGGTGAAGGGATGAAACATGAGTGACAACACGCTGATAACTGTTAAACCTGAGTGATGGGTACTTGGGGGTTTAATATACTAATTTATTTTTGGGTATGCTTGGTCAAAAAAAAAAAGAGAGAGGAAAAAAATAAAGAAAAGAAACAGAGAGAAAAGCCGTAAAGGGAAGAAAATAATTCAAGGAAGAATACATCAAGCCTTTTTGGAAGCACAACGTGAAAGCAAAAATGAGAGGACCGGTGTTGGAAGCAAAAACATCGCTTGTGAGGACGGTAGGGAAAATGCTGCGACCAGCAAACGTCGAAGATGAAGAGGCCGCAAGGAGACCGCTGAAGGAACCCCATCATCCCGAACATCAACAGAATCTGATGCAAACTTTGAAGATGAGGAAAGGTAACACGTTTTGGGGATAAAAATAATTGGGACCATGATATGGAATTTACTGCCTTTTAAGGTCAAAGAAAACCATTAGGTATGCCAGCCAGCCACACATGCCCAGTGGTGTCAGACCTGCAGTCCTGGTGAATGGGGCAATGTGTGGAGCCGACAAGGCGAGGCTGAGCGGTTAGGGAGAACTGCCCTCCGACTAGAGCTGCTGATGACCTAGAGCAGGCTTATATGAAGAAGTGATGTAAAAACATGACTTTTAAATAGACCTGACTTATCCTTCTATGGCACGTGACATTTTATTTTTCCCAACATCATCAACCCGCCCCCTGCAAACACTGCACTGTTGTCCATGAGCTCTCTCTCTCTCTTTTTTCAATCCCTCCACCCCCCCGCCCTCCCATCAGAGCTGTATGCCTGCTCTCTCTGAGTCTGTCTCTATTTTGCTTGGTAGTGCAGCTTGTTCTTAAAGCATCCTAAATGAATTGTGACTTTATCAAAGCGGTGTTTCTGTTTTACATACCTTTGATCTGTGGCCTGCTGTTCCCGAAGCTGAAGAAGCGATAACTCAATTTTGTTTTCTTTTCTCCGCAGCTGAGTTTTCAGGATCTCCGTCAACTGCTCTAACTCTTCTATCTGGCCTCTCTGTGTCTGAATAACATCTTCTCTGAAATAAAGAGCCGTGGCGTGAATGTGCAGTTTGAGGAAATACCCGCAGTATTTAAGATCAGTGCAAAGACAGTTAGTTCTTCCTAACAAAAGCAAGCAAAAGTTTGGAATGTTAGCTTAAGGGCCTCTGAACCCCAGGAAAACACGGGCAGTTTATGGGTGATGATCTGGAGGTACACGGGGAGCAATTCAAGACAACCTTTAATAAGATAACGCCCTAGGCAATGGATCGGTGGTTAGATTCAGTTGTTACGTATTTATTGTGCACCTATTAGGTCGTCCACAATCTATTCATCTTCAGCTAATTTCTATGCCTTTGTTCTTTCACATGTAGATTTCCCTTTATCACCTAAATTAACACTTCAGAGAGAGATGGCAAAAATTTGCAAACCGTAATTAAGTGGTCCCTAGCATAGGTTGATCTCTAAGGCATCTGGCAGCATCCCAGTGTGATGACCTCAGGAAACTGCTATGGACCTGGCTCTTTAGCTAACAGGTTAACAAGAGTAGGCCTAGTCTTTCAGTTTCTATTCTCTCACAATATAATCATCACCGTCTCTGGTATTTGGAATATTCAGAAGAAAAAATCATAAGCCCATATGATTCTTAAGCAACTATCTGAAAGTATGGTCCCCTGCCTCATTCAGAACCGGTACTTCCTCATGATCCAGGTGAGGGGTGTGACGAGGTGGAGCCTTATCTGCATTTGTGTGACGCACAGACACCGAAACCATGAGGCTTTGATTAACTGGAAATAAGCTCAACATGGCAGGGGTAACTTTCTTGAAACCATAGTATGATGAAGAATGCAGGACCGTGGAATCGTAGTGAAACAAAATCTGAAATCCATATGTATTTGATAACTTCAAACTTTTAAGCCACACCCTCCAATTTTTTTTTTTAACCGCAAAAAAGGCTAATTAATTCAGGGTTTTAAAAAATTGCCTGGGATTTTTCTAAGAATGAAAATGCTGCCCCTAAATGAATGGACTTTATGCCATTCCTTTGGGGGGAAATTACAATAAGGCGGACTATTCTACGAATACTTCCATCGCATAGGTGTTCATTTTCCTCATTTCAATGGGAACGTGTTTAATAATATGCTCTTATCCCACAGATCTAGCTGCAATTTGGTGGAGCAAATTATTTGTACATAAACCAATTTTATTTAAAATAAGGGAAAGTGAGGGATTAGAAAAACACCCCAAAGAAGGATCAATAAACAAAGTTCTAAAATGACCACAAAAAGAATACATACAAATTTCTTATTTCTCCTCTGGCTTCTTCAAGTAAATTGTTGCCATATTTTGTCAGCATGGGTTGATCTACATCTACATCTTGGAATCTAATACCTAAAAATAAATTAATAAGATTATAGATGTTAGAAAAGAGGACCCTGGCTTTGATGTCACGAGGAAATGTGTGATGTAACAGAATTGCTTCAGTGCTGAGAGATATGTGCTCTGCAGAACAGAGAATCAGAAATACGCTGCCAAAGGGACGATTAGCTCTGAGCCACCAGTTGGCACTGGATCAAACACAGCAGCAAGTATAGCCCATTAAACAAATTCTACTAAGAAAAACATTACCTAGAAATAACTCGATTCAACCTAGATTTAAAACTCCTGAAATAATTTCTGAAAGACCCAAAGTCTTCAATTCAGGTCTTTGCAATTCAACTGAAGTATGAAAGCAAAGGTTTCAAAAACGTATTTTTGATTTAGTAAATTTGATAAATGTTTCCTGTACTTTGGTTTATTCCACCTCAATGATAAAGTCCATTTATAAACAAAGGTAATTGGAGGGGAGATCATCAATAGGATTCCTCTAAATAAAACATTTTGCTGATGCACTTAAAATACAATTGCACAATAGTTATATGCAATTTCATGAGCCTGTTAAAAGTGAAACATACTTTTAATTACATGAATTAGTTTACACTTAGAGAATAATTAAATTATTAGAGTTTAAGGTAATAAAATATGACACAGAATTAAATTATTAGAGTGTAAGGTGGATAAAATACGACATGGAATTAAATTATAAGAGTTTAAGGTAGATAAATTATGACAATTTAGCTTTTAATGGCGCATAGTCCCAGGTACAATGGTACAGAAAAAATTCTGTCTCTTTAGAAATGTTTACTTTTAAAAATGAGAATTTTAATTAGAAAAAAATGGCACTATTATTTGCTATTTCCAAAATTTTCACCACCTTTTGCTGTAGTCTAGACTAAAAAACAGAAAAGACTCTGCCTAAAACATTAAAATAGTTTACTGTGTTAAAATTCGCCAAATATGTTATTTTGGCAGTGATGCTAATTCTTAAGCATTTCCTAAATCAATCATGGAAAAACTAAACATCACTAGTAGAATTAAAAACACACACACAATTTAGCCCATTTGGTGTGGCTCAATGGTTGAGCATTGGTCTATGAATCAGGTGGTCACACACCGTTCGATTCCCGGTCAGGGCACATGCCAGGGTTTGGGGCTTGATCCTCAGTAGGGGACGTGCAGGAGGCAGCCGATCTATGATTCGCTCTCATCATTGATGATTCTATTTCTCTGTCCCTCTCTCTTCCTCTCTCTGAAATCAATTTAAAAAAAACATATTTAAAAACAAAACAAACAAAAAAAGCCTATTTATACTCAAACTATTTCTTACAACTATGATTTCATGGTGAGTTGCCAATGGTTATCTTTTAAAACACATACACTTCATAAAAATCTTTGTTCTTCACAATATGAATTGTTTCTACATCACAGTGATCACACTTGAAGCGGTATTTTCATCCTTTATCCTGACCTGGCATAAATAGAAAATAATATTTGTACAGCAGCTTGGGGGTGAGGCCCGTGGGGCCAGAGAGGGTCTGGGGTTCTCACGCCACCACCCCGGGCTGCACTGTTTCTGAGAAGTCTGGCCTGATCCCAGACTCAGAGGTGGTCTTGAGGAGTCTGATAAGGTTACCATGGTATCCATCTCGATAATGATGCTTCATGTATACTCAGGAAGGCAGTGGTTAAGAAAGTATTCACCACTATGTAATGCTCTGTGCAGCTTCTATGTCTTGGGCTCTATAACAAACAGTGAAAAAGATCTGAATTACTGAGTACAAACACAAGGGGAAATTCAAGCGATGTAGTCATATTTCCAAAAGACTGCTGCTCTGTGGCTTTTTTTTCCCCATAGGGAGAAACTCCCACCAAATTCTTCTATGTAAACAGCCCTCAGAGCACTAGACGAGCTTGTGGAGTTAATCTAAACTTTGGGCGTTGTGTTAGTTGGAAAGACCTTGCCGACCTCAGAGATGAGCTTGACCAGCTACTGGTCACAGGTTCAGAGAGGATAAGTGACTTTTTTAAAAAAAAATATTTTCATTGATTTCAGAGAGGCAGGAAGAGGGAGAGAGAAACATTGATGATGAGAATCATTGATTGGCTGCCCCCTAACCAGGAATTGAACCGTGATCTCCTGGTTCACAGGCCAATGCTCAACCACTGAGCCACACCGGCCAGGGAAGGATAAGTGACTTTTCAAAGGTGAAATCTATTATTGCAGGGACATATTTTTTTATGTCCTTTCCACCTCCTAGCCCTACTTCTAATCGGGTGTTATCGCCCCATTTTACAGATGGGGACGATGAGGCCCGAGAGGTCAAGTGCGCTCTTCCACGTAGGAAGTGAAGAGTGGCAGAGTGTGTTTCTGGTCTATGATTCATCATGGCCGCTTGGTTGTACTGAGTTTACTGCCAATCCCACACAGCAAGGGGCAGGCTTGCTCTTTCATCCTGCAGCTGCCTCCTGCCTGAGAGGAGCCTTCCCCACTTCAAAGGCACCGTCCAGGGGACAGAGTGTTAACATTTCGGCTGGAAGGAAAAAGAGAACAAACTTTTCGCCCATTCTGTTCACATGGTTTTTTTCTCTTTCCCAATGAATTGAAATGCAGATTTCACATCATTTTCTATGTCCCGAAAAATGTTTGGTCTTTCTGTGAAGTGTCTTCCAAACGAAGATCAATTAGAGCTAACTTTTTATTTCCTTTCCCAGCAGCTGAAATTAAAAATGTGTCACCGAAAATAGTTACTGACTTTTTGCTTCATCATAAATACATTTGTCTGTGGGTGGAGAGAATTGGGATTTTATGAGAAATGTTTAGTTTTTTCTATCATGAGTCTTGTCTATGCAATTGAATTGCTTTGTAACCTGGGTAGGGTTTGGGTGGTTTATTTTCAAAATTAAAAAAGGGATTGTTCTATGATCTTTTTTTGGAGATGGAAGAGACCCTTATGGGTCACGTGCTTATATCCTTTTATTTGACAGGTAAAGACAACTCAAGTTCAGGATAATCAGAGGACTCGTCCAAAGCCCCCAGATAAAAAGTGGAGGAGCAAGAACCCAACTTTCAAAACTCCCAGGTACGTGCACGTGCCAGTACCATGCTACTCCACACCACGAGGAAGCTTTACACAACTCTGCAAATGTTATAAAAGGTCTTTCGATAAAGAACTTAACTGTGCTCAGAGATAGGCAAACTAGCTGGTTTTCCCATTTGCGTGTGTCAATGTGATATGCTCCTGTAATTTAAAAAAACACGAAAACTAAACTGAACTCATATTTCATATAGTTTCACACATATGTCGTACCAGTAAGAATGAATAGTTATGTTCCATGTTTACTAAATAAATTTGAGTGTGATCTACGGATTCTTAAATAAAATAATCTTCATATTAATATGAATTTTTTAAAAAATCAAAAACAGGTCCAAAAATGATATTTATCTTCCTAAAGAAACTTAGGAACACGAATAATACAGAAGTAAAACTGTGTGTGCGCCAAATGACCTACTGAAAGCTGTCAGCTGCGGATGTGTGGAAGCTGTTTTACCTTTCCTGGGGCCGTCCTGCGCGCCTGCGCTTTCGCTCGCTTTCCTACGCCCAGTGTTTACGCGGGGCTGCACGTCGCTGTA
Organism: Myotis davidii; assembly: GCF_000327345.1. Lineage (NCBI taxonomy): Eukaryota > Metazoa > Chordata > Mammalia > Chiroptera > Vespertilionidae > Myotis > Myotis davidii. The sequence goes on from NW_006300373.1 coordinate 2,277,510, forward strand.
AGGGGCTTGCCTGCCACCCTGGACCTGAAGTTGCTGTTTGGCTGAAATAAGCCTGTTTTTGAGGGCTTCCTTCTGCCTCTCCAGCTCGTGAACTTTCTCCTGCAGCTGCTCGATCATTTCTTCCAGCTCCACATCTCGTCCCAGCCGCTTGGGGCCGCCACCAACCCGCTCATATCTTTTCTTGTCATTAACTAGCCGTATTAACTTGGTGGCCATTCTAGGGAAATAATAAAAAGATGAAAAGGAATGTGAGAAGTCAGCATAAAATGCATTCTGTTGAAAGGAACATAATCACTGTGAAGACTTCAGTGCAGAACCTGAATAATAAATTTCAGGTTTTGATGTAACTATTACTGCCTGTGAAGAACCCTTTGATGATAATTGAAACCACTGGGCAACAATCTGCTTTATAGCACTGACAAATAACAGTTTCCTAAGGCTTATCATTTAAGGTTAGTAAAGAGAGGACACATATTTACTCCATATGTTCCTCAAATGCAATTTTTCACGCATGACCTTATGTAGGAATGCTGTATGCACTTAACTGTAGCTACAGATTGTGGATGTGGTGGGTTATATCTGCAAGCCACAGTAAGTTAAAACTTTTGGAAACTGTGTTAAGACTATGCAGCATTTATGTGATATGTTGTTTTCAGTTTCTCCAGGATTAAGACGTACTACAAATATAAAAGTGTTAGAATGCAGAGATACACACATATAAAAGCACAATGAAAAATTCAAAAGAAATAAAAATGTGCCATTAAACGTTACTTAGCGCTCAAGAGACATGCATGGTTAATGGGAGACAATAATTAGGCACGAAGAGTATTATTTTAATGCTACCTTTGGGTTTAGGCATAAATTGTGCTTCTGACATCTCAGGAAAAGTTTATACCTTTGATTCCTTTAAGTTTTGATAAAAACTGGTTAGACAGAACAAAAGACAGAAAGGGCACATGGGGGTGATGTAATACACACGTAGAGAAAACATGCCTGACAGTGAATGGAAAACCTTGGCAGGACAAGAAAGAAAAGGTGGCTTTGATGAGAGACAAAAGTTCAAGACTTTACAAAATTGGTCGCACATCTTCAATAGCTGACTCTATTTTATAGTGAATCTATTTTTATAAAGACCCAGACAGGAGATTGAAAATAAAAACTCACTTCATTTTTCTTTACATGGGGTTTGCTTTATTTTAGCATGGTTATGGACAGAAGCTTTTACTTAAGAGAACAAAAGTGAAATAAAAAAAAGCCTTAATAGCTTTGGGATGTCCTAGAACAACCCCTTTTTGCCCTGAGCGGAGTCCTCTGTAGCAGCGGTGGTAATACCCGTCTATCTACACTTGGGGCTTCTCGGCCTACAGCATGCGGCACGGGGAGAGCTATGCATAACATAATCAGTTAAGATTGTTTTCTCTCTCCCTCGAGGCACATCCATTAAACATGCTTTATAAGGGATCCAGGATAATAAAAACCAAGATCCAAGAGCACCACAAACCCCCTAGTGAAATCATCAATGAATTAGCTCCTTTCCACCGAATCCAGAGGATGACAGATCCTCAGGAAATCGGGGCCGGTATCCTAGCCCGAGAGAGCCCGAACCTTCCCAGCCCTTGAGGGAGTTCGGGTCCGGAGCCCCACCCAACGCTTAGCCCTGGGAATGTGGCAGCCATCTCCACGAGGTGCCAACTAGACAGCCGCGTTTCCTGTTACAGAGACCGAGAGAGAGACTCCATTCAAAAGAGAGGCAGGTTTAAGCTGAAAAAGCTGTCAACATCTACAGGAAATAAGTGACCGCACTCACATGGACAGAGCGGCTTTAAGTTCTTTCAGTCCTTTCTCCAGGAACAGCAGCAATTTCCATTGGTTTGATTATTTGATGCTAATGAACCATAAGTGATCAGGTAAAGTTTGAGTACTCATGTGAAAAGGTGGTTTATCAAATCTACAGTTATCCTAGAGTGACACTGATTTATACCGTAAGGATACATTTAAAGGCAGTTTTGCCTAGGTATCTAGGTAGTGTCAGGGGTGTGACACTGAGGAGGAATGTAGAGCTTTGGGTCACAGCGGTCAATAGATCATTACTCTCGGGTCTGAGTGAAATAAAATCCCAGGAGGTTAATGGCTTGAACATACCATACGCTAGTGGCAGGGAGATAAATAGAACACATGCGTACAACTTGACTCCCAGCCCAGTCCTTTTTCCATTAAACTACATGGCTCATTATTAAGTTGTTTTATATTTTCTGGCTAGGACAAATTACTAATGAGGTCAAGGTTGTGAATTCAATTCTTTTACTGACCAATTACGCTTAGAAAGAAAAAGAATTGTTTAGTGGTGAGAGACCACATTCCTCATTCTGACAGGCAGACATGTGTGTGTTACTGGCCAGAAAAGGCATCAGGCAAGTGGGTCACATGCCCTGAAAACAGACATCACGACTCAGAGTCAAAGCCCGGCACACAGCAGCCCGGGGGCACCACCGCGAAGCCCACGGAGTGGGAACCGAGCTAGAGTCACCTCTTTAGAGTAAATTCTAAACAGAAAGAAACCCACCTGCTTTCCTGGCTGTCCTACCTTTTCATTTAACCTAGAACGTGAGTATGAACACAGACCTGTTTCTGCTTCTAGAAGTGAAAGCACTTTTTGTTTCGAATGCCACCCATTCAGAAGAGAGTCATCATGTTTCTGAACAAGAGAGAATGAAGGAATATCGCCTCTTACAAAATCATCTGTGCAGAAATTTTTGCATGCAAATCGAAAGTGACACT
>NW_006300373.1:2280462-2292867 GCF_000327345.1 Myotis davidii
TAGAAGATGCTTCAGGAAGTGCTGGCATGGTCTAGAACAGTGGTTCTCAACCTGTGGGTCGTCCCTTTCACATGGGTCACCTAAGACCATCGGAAAACACATATATAATTACATATTGTTTTTGTGATGAATTACTATGCTTTCATTATGTTCAATTTGTAACAATGAAATTGGGGGTCACCACAACATGAGGAACTGTATTAAAGGGTCGCAGCATTAGGGAGGTTGAGAACCACTGCTCTAGACTAACTCAAGCGAAGTTAAATGTGTTCCAGATACTAAAGTAATGTTTTCATTAGTAAACTCGAAAGTTTAAGGACACATGCATTTTAACAAGTTAAAATAGCTAATTACTTTTTAAAACTTTCATTTTAAAATCAAGACGTTTAAAAAAACAGATGCTTTGGCCATTTGCTTATTAAACTATAAATATGAAACCCAAAGTTATTTATAGATATGATACACGCATGGCACACTTAGCTCGGAGCTCTCCCTTTCAAACAGCAACTTCGGGCATAATAAACACTTATAATCCTCTTGGTTTATTCTTACAGTTTTTAAGAGTCTCCATTTTTGAAAAATTGTATTTATTTACAACCTGCCTGGCTACAAAAAGGATTCAAGGTGGAGTTTTCAATTAAGTTTATAAAAAAGCAAATCCTCCAAAACTTTACAGTGAGGGAAAAAAAGCTCAAAGCTTTTTATCATAACCTTTTAATTTTATCCTCTTGCTTGCGGGCATGCTGTTTAAGTAACATGTTCTCATCGTGCAAACGCAAAAATCTGTCTTCCAGTTCCTCACGACTGATCCGTGACACGATGACCTGGTGAGACTTCATCGTCCGTGCTGCTGAAGTTTCTGCAAAAATGCCAAGATCATTCATAGTGGGATCACTTAAACTAGTCTCTAAGCATGGTAACTGTTGACATTGATATGAGATCAGATGCGCTCATCTCAGATGTTTCCCTTTGTGACCCACAATTAAGACTGCTTTTGAAAATATTATAGCATTGTTCACATCACTGATCGGAGGTCAGTATAAAAACCTTTGCTATTAATACTTTATATGCAATATTAAAGGATAGGAACAATAATAATAACCACTCAAAAAAGGATTCAAATAACCATTCTTTAAGATGTAAGCTGGAACTCTGATTCAATAAAGGATTTTCGACTTATATACTGAATGTTGAAAAAACTAAACTAGAAATTTTTTGTTGGTTTTTTTTTACAAAGAGTTTTTACAATAATCTGGTGAACATAACATGATCAAGATATTTTTCTGGGCCCCGGGTGTTGGGTTATAGAAAATAAACTATATAAGATTTGAAAGACCAAAAAAGAAAACCTTCACAAATTATTTATAATCTATCTTAAATATCTTTAAAGAACTTTTATACCTTTCAGCATGTGTATATGATATTTTTTACATATGCTTAAGTTTGGTACTTTCCATATCACTGTGAAGTCGGTCGATTTTCAGCAATCCTCCAAAAGAAACAAAGAACAAATGGATAAAGATTAAAGCCCTCTGGGGGGAAACTGAGGGCAGGAATTGAATTAGGGTATCAAATCCCAATACAGAGCTTTGCACACTTAAAATTTATTTGCATTTGAATCGCTGGCACTCTGCCAAACATCTAAAGCAAAGCTTATACATGTTTTACTTTTAACAATAAAAACTGTATAGTCAAATTTATCTTTTTCAATGAACAATGTGTTGACCACCTTTCGGTGGTAGTTCAAGGTGACCACTGGCACCCTTCTGATGAACAGGTGTGTGAACATGCCTTCATGGAATATATTTGATGTCACAGTTTCTCGGTGACAAATGCAGTGGTATGACTGCGGGGCTGACACACTGGCCGCACAAAGAAAAACACAGCTCAACATTCCTTAAAGCTATGCTTTCATTTCTTATTTTGAAAGTGCTTTTTAGCTCTACAGCAACCACTAAGATACAAAAGGATAAAGAAAACGTTCAATGTATATTAATTTGATAAATTAAAGTCAATATCACGTGGGTAAACAAACCATTTTGAGATACTCTACTTGAAAGACAAAAAATTTTTAAATATGGCATTTCCTCCCCTATAAAATGTAAATGTAAAGAAACATTTTAATGGCGAATGTGATTTAAGCCAGGCAATTCAGGTTGGAGGCCTGATACTCTCTGTAGTTTCTACTGATGTGTGGAATTTTAAAAAGATGATTTATAACAATTCTTTATCAGAACAGAGGGGGATTTTACATTTTCTATGAGCTGTTGATAATTGATGCATGCAGTAAAGTACCATATGTTGTTCTAAACACTCCATCCTCCTGTTTAGTCCAATCAAGAGCTATATAGTTACTTAAATGGCTTGGTTTGTATAAATATCAAAAATACTTTAAATTAAAAGTAAAGAAGTTACTGATCAAAGTTCATAACTGTAATAAATAACAGCTGGCCGTACCTTGTAACCCTCCCACTCGAAAGAGGTTCAGACCTATATCTTTCACGGGCAGGTCTCCTGCAGTCTCATCAGTTGGACCAGACATGGCCTATCTGTGGAGAAAAAGAAAATTCAAATAAAATCCTTCCAAGTTATAACATTAACTATGCAATGGAATGAACCAAATAAAATGAATAAGGCACTAGAACTTTAATGGACATCTTATTGCCCACATGTGCAGCTTGAAGAAGATGAAAGCTCCCATTTTAAAAGTAATACTACATTGAATCATGGCGACAGTGTTCCTTTCAACAGTATATTTCCTGTAGTTTGCTTAGGAAATGAGGTCAGATTATCATTCTTCCTTCTCCCATCTTCTTATTCCTCTATCTGAAACAAAAACAAACTCTCCTAAATTTAGAAACACCACCTCCCCTCCCCTCTTCCCCTTCCCTGTCCCCCAAAGAAAGCAGATATCTTGGAAAAAACGCAAGTCAGGAACTTGATTCAAATGGTTGTGCTGTTACTTGGTAGCTGGTCAAGTTACCTAACCTTGCTGAGTTTCAGCTCCTTAATTTAAAAATGGAAAAAAAAATAATACCCATCTCACAGAGTGATGCTGTGGGTGAGATGGTAAATTAAAAGCATCTACCACATTTGCCTGGGATGACAATATTACCTGAATGTTAATTTTCAGCTTGATGCGCAAATCATGGGTAGTTACAAGTTTTGCAAAAGAGGTTTCACAAATTCACCAACTGGGTTGGTTTTTGTTGCCACGAGGCCCGAGTCCCAGGGCTTCCTCCTTCAGCATACAGGCTGTCCAGCCAATTCTGGCATTTTCAGTTTCTATTCTTTACAGAGATGTACACATGGCTGAGTTTTGTATGTGGATGTGAGTGATCCAATTCACATGCCATGTCTAGTACGCTTATATTTTCATTTCAATCTACCCTGAAAGCCAAATGTGGATTGTCAGTGGAGATCCCCTAAGGCAGAGATTTCCAATCTCTAAAATGTTGGTCCTAGAACAGTGATGGCGAACCTATGACACGCGTGTCAGAGGTGACACGCGAACTCATTTTTTTGCTTGATTTTTCTTTGTTAAATGGCATTTAAATATATAAAATAAATATCAAAAATTAAGTCTTTGTTTTACTATGGTTGCAAATATCAAAAAATTTCTATATGTGACACGGCACCAGAGTTAAGTTAGGGTTTTTCAAAATGCTGACACGCCGAGCTCAAAAGGTTCGCCATCAAGTCCAAGCAAATTGCAAGCTTTTTGGTCTCGCTCGCCTCTGTATTCTCAGAGGCTGGCCCAGAGTTGGCACACAGCAGACATTCGCTAAATAGTTGTAATGAACGGTGTTGGTGGAGCGTCAGGGTGTGTGGACCCAGACGTGGTTGACAAAAGCTCCTACGCTGACATGTATATGCAGTATCTTTTAGGGGGAGGGTTCCTAACTTTTGTAATAACCGATCAAAGGCTGAGAACCTCTGCATTTTGCTGTGACACAAACAGCTAACGGACGTTTGCCTGGGTGGGCATCTAGCTCTTTTGCAGACAGCGCTACAGAAAAGGTCAATGTTAGGAACCAGATTACCCAGAAGTTTAAACCCAGGACATTTGTAAAAAGGGTACCTTTTCCATGAGAGAGTTATGGCGGCTTTTATAATAGTAATAAGGCTGATGATGGTGTTTGCATTTATTGAGTGCTCCCTGAGCAGTGCGAGGCACTCTTCAAAGTGCTCTGCTTACATGAATTAAAGGTCTCACACTGTCCTTGTGAGGTTGCTATGCAAATGATTCCTATTCTGCAAAGGACAGGGGGCACGGGGACCAGGCTTAGGTAACTTGCCCACATGGCACACATCTAAGAAGTAACTGTCTAGCCCAGTGGTTCTCAACCTTCCTAATGCCGCGACCCTTTATACAGTTCTTCATGTTGTGGTGACCCCCAATTTCATTGTTACAAATTGAACATCAGGAAAGCATAGTGATTCATCACAAAAACAATATGTAATTATATATGGGTTTTCTGATGGTCTTAGGCGACCCCTGTGAAAGGGTCGTCCGACCCCCAAAGCGGTCGCGACCCACAGGTTGAGAACCGCTGGCCTAGCCACTTTTTTGATTGTCACCAGTGGGAAGAGGGAGTGACCTGTTACTGGCATCTAGAGGTCAGAGATGATGCTAAACATCCCGCAGTGCACAGGAATCCCCAGTATCTGCCGCCCATGCTACCGAGGTTGAGAAGCCCCGTGCGGTGCTGCCAGGCCTCTCTGCCGCCCGGTTCCGCAAACCCAGGTACCCTGGCCTTGCTCAAGGCCTTCGCTGACCCTTCATCCTCTGGGGCTCAGCTCCAATGCCGCTTCCCTGATCATCACCCTGTGTTAGATGCCTCTTCCTCCCAATTTAGTCACTGTTTATTGCTGTTCCAGCAGTCATCTCTGTCTGAAATTATTTTGTTTTACTGGTTCATTTCTAGTTCGTCTTCCCTAATAAAGTACCAACGAGCACCTTGAGGCAGGTATCTGTCTAGTTCACACTTGGTGGGGTACAGTGCCTGGCACCAAGTGGGCACCACCGCGAATATTTCTTGAATGAATAAAGCGCTGAGGGTAAAATGCTAAGCAAAGCCCCCGCCTTTATGCAGGTAACAGGCTACGGGATAACAAGGCGGAAAACAGATCAGTACAAGTAATTAAACAATAGGCCACTCGGGAGGCTTACGGGTGCACTAAGCAGCTAGCTCCACACCCAGGTCAAATAAGCGAACTGTGTTTAGGATGGGAGCGCTCCTAAGGGCTTGGATAAGCACTGCAATTCGCAACAACTGCCCTCAGCGAGGGTTTAGGTCTGGGCTGCACATTTTCAAACCGGGGCTGGGCGTGGGGGCCATGGGCGGGGTGTGGCTCAGGCCTTGACGATGTGGGGGTTTCTCGTGCTAGGCTCCTTTTTTCACGCGAACAGAACCCCGGGACCTTCTCCAGGCCGTGGAGCGACCCCAGGACCCCGGCCCGCGCTGCAGGTAGGGAGTCGGCCACCTCTATCGCCCTCTCCTCCCCCAGGGTACTCACCGCCACTCTCTCCCCGCGGCTAGCTAACCGTTGCCATAGCGCCGCCGGCCGAGAGGAGCATGGGAAAAACATGGCAGGCCCCATTGCCTCCTGGGAAATGTAGTTTTCCTGGGGCTCCTTCCCGGCCAGTTCTCAGGGCCTCGAACTACGCTAGCCCAGCTGTGGGACCTGGGAAATTCTAGTGCTCTAGATCCCAAGGCGCTCGCGGGTGCCGCCGCGGTGCACCCTGGGAGTGGTAGTTCCCGCGGCTCTGGGGTAGCGTGGTGGCGAACGGGAGCAGGACGCCGAGAGAACTACACGCTGGAGGCGGGGTCCAGAGCGAGGGAATGTATAATCCTGGCGGTGGCGGAGAAGGTTGTAGCGGCAGCATGAAGCGAACCCCGACTCCCGAGGAACGAGAACGCGAAGCTAAGGTATGTGGGGCCCTCGGGAGGCTTGGGTCTTTCGTGCACTTGGAGCGAGGGGCAGGGAACCGGAGGGACTCGGCTGGAGGGCGAGCCGACGCGCGGTCTGAAGCCAAGCATGAAAGGGCCTTGTCTGCAAGGAAACCAGAGCCCCTGTGGGTTATACATTCGTGCAGGCCTGGTCCTATTGGATCCGCTCACAAATGGAAGACATCCATTTGCTTGTTCTGCACCTACCTCCTTGGGTGAATCCGTAGCTACTCTTGTGCCTCAGTTTACCGGACTCCCAGATGACTGTGATGGTACCCGCTGTGCCTTTCTCTTCTGCTAATAATTTCGGAGGAGTGAGGTCAGGTATGTTTTTTGGAACAGTTGTCTCAGTGGACCACGGATACGTTCTGTTTTCAGCACAGCAGATAGGAACATTTAACTACAATCCTGTTACCTACTGTTGGAGTTCAGCCTCTAGTAGTTGCCGTTCCATGGGATGAAAATAATAATTGCAATAGCAGTTTTTAAAAATAGCATTTATCACATGTCAGGCTTGCATTGAGTTCACACTGTTTATATTATTTCATATTCTCACCGCAGCGGATTGCAAGATAGATATGTATACAGATGGAGTATCAACAATCCTGTTTTACAGATGAAGACTTGAGTGCCAGAAGAATTGAGTGTTTTCCTTTCTCTCATCCCCCAAATCAAGTCCTGTTTGTTTGTCTAAATGTATTGGTAATCTGTCCACATTTTTCCAGTTCCACCTTGGCCCATGCTATCACCATCTCTAATGGACTGGTACAGTAGTTTCCTTATTGGTATGCACTCACAATATACCAGTGGTTCTCAACCTTGGCTGCACATTAGAGCCACCTGGGAATCTTTTTAAAATCCTGATTTCTGGGCCCCATCCTCTGGAAATTCTGTTTCTTTGTTACTAATGTTGTGGCCTCACCCCATAACAAAAAATAAGCATTGGTTATGCTTATATGCATGCATACAAGTCCTTCGGTTGATCTCTTAACCGTCCGCCCCCCAACCCTCCCCATTTGTATTTAAGTTTTCAGGTACCTGTACTAATTGATTAACATATTAGAAGTAAGGGGATCCCAGGAAAGGGAGAAACCAAGTTATGTTGGGGAGGGTCGATTTTACAGAGTTCCTCCTGCCACCCCGTCCCCCCCCCGCCCCCCCAAATCGTCTCCACAATTAAAACCACTCCAGCAATTATACTAGTGAGTCCCATTCCTCTTTTTAACATTACTTGAAAGGCAGTTCTCCTGGCTTGACAGCCCTGGCTCCATTTTAGAAGTGGCTCCATTATATTATTGTTTATATTTTCCCTCTCTTGATCAAGCTCTTTCCTTGAAAGCAATGATCAGAAAACAGCATTGATCAGTTATTAAAAACATCACTGGCCCTCTATTATCAGGTGACTCATTTTGAGTATTTCGTGTCATTGTTAGTCCCTGAGGCCAGGAGGGCTCATTCCTGGTATATCATGCCCCCGGTAGAAAGGAAAATAGTTTCTTCTTTCCTGAGGAGCCTTAGGCCACATCTGAGCAATAAGCACACCAGAACACAGGAACCCTGCGTTGTCATCATGCTTCTTTAAGAGCAGGGCCTGGGTTATATTTAGTTCTAACTTTATTTTATCGGAGGGGTTTTATCCAAGTGCATAAATAGCAAACTTCCTTTTATTGAGTTATTAGTTTTATAACTCATTAAACCTAACAACATTTATCTTTTTAAGTGATATGAAGGCAGCTGTCGCCAAAAAACAGGAAACTTTATTAATGGTTTTTTATTTGAAACAGCAAGTTTATCTTGAATCAGAAGTATTTACTTCTGTTATTTGAAACAGAAGTATTAACAACAGGGCAACCCCCACCTTGCTTAACTAGAATGTTTTCAAGGGCAATACTCTTATCTAATACTGCTGCAGTGGTCATTGTAATATCTGTCCAAGGAAAAGTATTCTTAAACATCCTCTGTAGTTTCTTACATGAAAACTAGAGGCCCGGTGCACAAAATTCGTGCACAGGTAGGTTCCTAGGCCTGCCGGCAATCAGGGCCCATTGGGGGCCTTCCTTCGTTCTGCACCACCCCCTGGTGGTCAGTGCACGTCATAGTGAGTGGTCGAACTCCTGAGAGGACAATTTGTTTATTAGGCTTTTATATATATAGATTTTATAGGCCTTAGTGATCATTTCAAAACATTGATCAATATTTTTAAAGGAGTGTCTTTATAACATTGGGCTATACAATATAAAGATTTCTAATAGCAAACATTTTTATAATAACAAAGTTAAGTTTGAATAATAGATCTAAATCAAGAACAATACCCGAGGGCCATCAGCTGAAGATATTAAATAACCAGGAGGTGTTAGTGGGTACTGTGTTGAATCATCTGGCTTGTGCTAAATCTGGTACCTTTATTGGCACCGACATCACTAGGTGATAAGCATCCAGGAGTTAATGCTTTTAGATTTAGTCACACATGGATTAGCTCAGAGTCCAGAATAGATAAACTTGCTGTTTCAAATAAAAACCATTAATAAAGTTTTCTGTTTTTTGGCGATCGCTGCCTTCATATCATTTAAAAAGATAAATGTTGTTAAGTTTAATGAGTTATAAAACTGATAACTCAGTAAAAGGAAGTTTGCTATTTATGTATGTACTCACTGCGTTTTTTTACCTCATTTTTTCAATTTTATTTTTTGCCTTTTGGCCTTTTAGTGAGGTCCTGAGAAGGTTCTTTTGGTCTCTATCTTCAGCCTGGATTATTCTTGATTATTTCACCCATTTGGCTGATGGTAATTTAGGAAACTAAATCTAGGGCATTTTTGATGATGGGCCAATGACTAGGGGATTTAAGAAAATTAAAACTTGGCCTGACAGATCCTACTCTGTCCCCTCACCCCCAAGTTTATCTTGATCTTTTTCTTGATATCTCTTTCAAGGTGTGGGTCAGGCTTTAATCACCATTTAGTAGTTTTGATTGTCTCTTCTAGACAGAAGGGTTAATTTGTTCCTAGCTTCCAAATCACTTTAAATACCTTCACTGAAAATTAATTAAACTAATGAGTAACAGTAAGTTCTTGTTACTTTCTATGATTTCCAGATCTCTTTTTAAAAAAAATTTTTTTTTTAATTGATTTCTGAGAGGAAGGGAGAGGGAGAGAGAGAAACATCAATGATGAGAGAGAATCATTAACCGGCTGCCTCTTGCACGCCCCCTACTGGGGAGGAGCCTGCAACCCGGGCAAGTGCCTTTGACGAATTGAACCTGGGACCGACCCTTCAATCCGCAGGCTGATGCTCTATCCGCTGAGCCAAACCGGGTAGGGCTAGATCTCTTTCTTAATCTTCATGTTGGTTTTGCACATGAAATTTGCCATTTGGGAAAAGTCTTAGACACTTATTTAACACGTTTAACACTTAGGCACTTGAAACAACCCTGGGGTTCGGTGAAGTCAGCACGTGTCTCTTTAATCCTTCCATCTCTCCAGTATACCTGGTGAGTGTCTCGCGCGGAAGAGACGTTTATCTGTTGAAGAAAGATGGAATGGTTGAGAACCTCCAGCGTCTGGTACATGTTACATGTGAACTCTTAGTAACATCACACTGGCTCCCTGGATCAGAGGATTTATTGTGGCTGCGTGTAGCTCCAAGGCCGTTTGCTTCAAGAAAGTAGGGACCCACATCTTTTTGGTTTTGATCTTCACCATTCTGTCCCCAGCACTTAAATGAACATGGTGCCAGGCCAGCCGTGGGCAAACTATGGCCCACGGGACGGATTCGGTCCGTTTGAAATGAATAAAACTATTGAAAAAAAAGACGGTACCCTTTTATGTAATGATGTTTACTTTGAATTTATATTAGTTCACACAAACACTCCATCCATGCTTTTGTTCCGGCCCTCCGGTCCAGTTTAACCCCTTCCCCGGCAGAAACGTGTATACTCGTTTTCACAAAATGTTCTTTTTCAGTCGTCGACGAGTATACTAAGAAAATATGGTAAAAAAATATGGTTTATAGGAAGACGAGTTACAAACTGTTTTCATAACCAGCATCAAAAATACTATATAGAACCAAAATAAAAAAATTAGTCTGAAAAAGAAACGTTTTTAACAAAAAAATTGTTGGGGAAGGGGTTAAGAACCCATTGTGGCCCTCGAGTCAAAAAGTTTGCCCACCCCTGTGCCAGGCCCAGAGTCAACCTTCCGTATTCATCAAGCGAATGAATCATGAGCATGATCTGTTACTTGTCATTAGGTTTCATACTAGATGGACCTGGAACCTGAGAGGAATAGTGGAAACTGGTTAAATACTCTACCGGTTGTCAGTGACTTCACATTCCATATCAACACCGTATTCATTTCGAGACGCAAGACTCTGCTCTTTAACACATGCGTTAGCAACGGCCAACAACTGTTTCCTACCGATCTCTTTCAAATTTAAACGGCTGGTTTCCCCTTCAGGTTTTGTGTACTTGGTGATTGTTAGTTTATTATGGTAGATTTCTTGGCAAATTTATATTTAAAGGGTGAGTTTGTGACTTCTAGAAGGGAACACCTCTGTAGTAGACAGTAGGAGCCCAGCGTGCAATTCGAAATCGCGTGGCGCCCCCCACTGCCTCTCAGGCCCTTGAAGCAGCCAGGGCTGCTGCTGATCAGGCCCTCCCCCAGCGCAGGCGCCCAGAGGCCCCTGCTGCCCCCGGCAGGCTCCATCTCCAGTGTGGGGTGTGCAGGGGGCAGCCTATCCATGCTTCTCTCTCATCATGGATGTTTCTTTCTCTCTCTCTCTGCCTTCCTCTCTGAAATCAATAAAAATATATTTAAAAATATAAGGCGCTGTTTAGAGGAGAATTTAGAGCTCTGTGAATGCCGTTCGCTCAAACCTTATGTTCTACAAACCGATTCTGTAACATTTTACAGCGTTTTCTCACCAGTTGATTTTCCGATGCAAGCCGGGAGGGCTCTTGGGGACAGTTGAGCTGGGTCAGGGCGCATTGAGGGGACTAGGATTTGCGTAGCTAGGAACCCGCATCCAAACATTCGTCCCTGGCGCAGGGTTTCTGCTCTCGGCCCACGCACGTCTGAAAGCCGAACCTCGCATCGGGGCTGTGGGCTTGCATTTCTGTTTATGCTCCACGCACCTGTCCCGTTGCCATGCCATCGCTTATGCGCCCTGTAGTTTTGGGAACGACCTGCCTGCAGAGCGACTGTACCGTCCTCTGTGTCAAGGAGCTGCCATGTAGACAAGTGGCGGTGGAGACCTTCACGGCTGGTAGAAACCAAATGGAAAACCGCGTGTGGAGGAAGGACCGCATCAGGTTGCATCTGGTCTGAAAAGGAGATGCGTTCCCAGGGCACGAATATGCTCCTCACTGCTGTGATCAGAACATTCAGAGCTCTGATTTCCCGTCAGCCCCTCGCCTGCCCGTGGCCACCGTCACTTAGTGAGGGGCTCATCCGAGGCCCAGCCTCCAGGGCCGGCACTTCTGCAAGAATAATACAGCGTGGGCTGATGGGCCCCCTTGGCTCCCTCCGAGGAATTGGGCGTGATTCACGTCCCGAGGCCGTCCTCATACGGATTTCCTGTTTCCAAGGGCAGTGTCCATCATCTCACTGTTTTCCAGTTGGCCATGTTTTGAAAATAGAGATGGAAAATTGTGCTGATGAATTAATTTTTCTTTTTTTTTTTACTGTCAGCATGAACGTTCCGCGTTGTTTTGCTTGGGAATAGCACCCGGCAAACAAACAAATGCCAGGGTTGCAGCGTGCGTGCGTGAACTCTGGCCCGTTGTCATGTCACTCGTGTTGTTTAGGTAAACAGCGTGCCTGCTTTTCGCCGAATCAGCAGCCAAGACGCTGCGAGCGATTTCCGTGTTAGTCGCGGATTTGGCCGGCAACACTATTCATGAGACAATAATTGGGATAGCGTAGTCATTGTTCTCCTAAAACGCGATCCTGGGGTTGGAGCCGGCCTGGCAGAGGAGTCGCCCATGCACACCGAAAGGCAGGGCCGGGGCCTGGTGGCCGGCACGGCCAGCTTTTAAATTCATCAGCCTGCTGCTGCTTAAGTTGTCCCAGCTGTTAATGCCGGAGCCATTACCGTAATGGACTCGGCAAATGAAGGGGAACGAAGACACGCACACTTTATTACCAGAGGGGCAATTTTCTCTTCATCTGTAATAGCAGCCGGGCCTCATATTGATCAGACCATCAAGATACTAATCCTCTGTAAAATTACTTGTTATAACTGAGAATGCGCTCACCCAGATCAGTCTGCGTCCTGCCTGCCTGCTGACTATTGAATACAGACCGGGAGGCGGTTTATTTTTCATGATTGAAAGTCTCTGCCCCGGAAACGGGCGGCGCTTCATCTCGGCGACAGCCCAGGGTTGTCTTTTTGTTTTAAACAGAACATCACCCACTTAATTAAGGAGCGAGCGGCTGCCTCGCTGCCTGAGTTATGC
>NW_006300373.1:2292952-2308260 GCF_000327345.1 Myotis davidii
CTCAGATACCCTTGTGGCAACATACTTATTCTTTTATTCTAATACATTGTCATTGCTTAAAGCATCCCCGTGGCCTTCTCTGTAGAGTTCATTCAGAAATTAGTCCTCTGTGTGCCGGGATTGTGGTCGGGGCTGAGTCAGTACAGTCTTTGCCATTGAGGACCTCAGCTCAGCAGGGAGATATGCCTACGGACAAATAATTACAAGCACGCATGATTAACGTTCAAATCCACTTGTGAATGCAGTTCCTGGGAGTGGATGCCACTTAGGGGCACAGGATTAAAATCCGGCCCTCGGCTTTTCTTGCCTTATTACCAAATGCAGAGTTGTGCAGTTTAATCACACTTTCAGACTTGTGTGTGAATGATTGCTAGCTGTTTGAAAGAGACCGAATCCACCCCCCCTCCCCCCCAGGCTTTGTTTACTGCCCCCTGGAGACAAAGGAAAGCTGTGTAGAAGTGTTTGATCAGTGACCAGATCTTTGGGTCTCTATAGAGTTTCCCATGGAGACCACTTTGAAGGAAGGGGATGGTGTTTATTTGCTGGTTTATGTCCTGGCGTGTATAGTATAATCAGCCTTGTTGTTTTAGAGAATAGTTTGTCGGGGAGACTGGAGCCTGTCCTGGTGAAGGGCATGGATTTTGGAGCCAGGCTGCCTTTTTTTTTTCTTTTTTTACCCCCACACCCTCTACTTACTGGCTGGTAGATCTTGGGCAGGTCACCTGATGTCCTTGAGCCTCAACCTTCATCTGTAAAATGGGGCTAATAATAGCTGTGAAGATTAAGAGATTGAATATGTATAAAGCATTTAGAATCGTGATGTGCATATATTAGTATTCTAGCATTAAGCATGTTAATACTAGAATTCTAGCATTAAGAATTATTTTAGTATTAAGAATATTAAGTAATAGTCTGGTATTAAGGATAATGATAGTTATTGGCATATATAAGTGTGCTGTGGTCATTAGCTACTATTATTGCCATGGATGTGGCTAGAGGCAATGACATTATTTTATTATTTTCACGTGTGACTTATGAAAGACAGCTTTGTAAATGTACAACCACAATGTGTATGGCATATAAGACAGTGAAGAATTCCTTATTTAAAACATTTTTCTGATTACATAATTATTTATTATTTTAGAAAAATTTAAAAATATAGAAAAAACAAACAAACAGGAATTTAAAAGGGCTCCTGTAATCCTCCAGGGATAACCACTGTGTTACTTAGTATACACACTGGTATATTTCTTAAAATATTATTATGCCTATTATAGGTACAATATATGCAGTATGATCCCAATTTCATATAAAATATATGGACACATATTTATATAAGATGTATTTTTAAACAATAGGAATCATAATGTGCCTATTTTGTACTTTGCTCTTTATTGTGAATATTTTCCATGTCATTACAATTATATGGTATCTCATCATTTAGATTTTTTTTTTGTTGCTATTATAAATTATCCTTCAGCCTGGCCGGTGTGGCTCAGTGGTTTAGCTCTGACCCATGAACCAAGAGGTCACCGGTTCGTTTCCTATTCAGGGCACATGCCCGGATTGTGGGCTTGATCCCTAGTAGGGGGTGTGCAGGAGGCAGCCAATAGATGATGTTTCTCTGTCAAGGATGTTGATATCTCTCTATCCCTCTCCTTTCCTCTCTGTAAAAAAAATCAATGTAAAAAAAATCAATCAATCAAATTATCCTTCAGCGATCTTTCTTGCACATAAATCTCTGTGCAAATCTCTGGTATTTTCCATCGGGTCATAAGAAGAAGGTGGATTGTCAGGTTAACATTTGTAAAGGTTTTGGTTTGCATTGTCCAATGCCACCCAGACAGTGATGCCGGTTTCTGCTCTGCTCTGCGGGTCATCATAACATGAAAATATTTGCCAGGACGGAAGCAATGCTGTAGGAGCTCATTGCTGAGTGAATTTGTGTCTTCTTAATTATTAAATGTATGGTTGAATTCCCTCCTTCCGTGTTTGTTGGCCAAATATAGTTCCACTGTAGTTCCTTTGTTCATTTTACTAATATTTATTTATTTCTTCTTGTTGATTTATAAGAATACTTCCTAGACTAGGGATATTATTTATTAATCACGTGATGGAAATATTTTTTCTAGTTTGTTTATCGCTTGACTTCTACTTTTTGGATTTTGTTATTCAAAAGTTTTCCTTTGTGTCTATATGGGGGAAATTTTCCCACCTACGTATCTGATTAATGGCCACCTGTATGCCCTTCCAGTGATTTTCTGTTTTAATTTTTTTCCATATAGTTCTTTAATGCACCTAGAATTTTAGTATGATATGGAGTAGTTATCTATCTTTTTCTTCCCAAATGGTTAACCCGTTATTCCCACTACATTTACTGACTCATTTGAATGTCAGAATACTCAGATGCGCTTTTTATTCTGTTTCTTTTGTTTGTTATTCTCGACACACCATTCTAATGGTCAGAGTTTAATGATACCTTTCAATGTCAACCCCACCCATCCCATCCCCACCCACCCACCTGCCCATCCACCCCACACAGGAATTCACCAACTCCAACACTTTTCATCGTGTTGTGTAGACTTCTACGCTTTTTAAAAAAGTTATTAAAGTATAGTTGGCCTACAGTATTTTATTAGTTTCAATGCACAGGATAATAGTTCGACATTTATATATCTTACCAGGTAATCTGCACACTACGTCTAGTACTCATCTGTCACCAGGCCACGTCACCACACTGTCAGTGACTACATTCCCCTTCGCCTTGTCACTCATCCCTCCACCCGCCCTCCTCTGGCAACCATCAGGTTGTCCTGTGTTTCTAGGAGCCCGTTTTTGCTCCCTGTTGTTTTGTTTGTTTGTTTCCATGGCTCTTCACTAGAGATAGCAGCTGCTGTCCGCGAGGGAGCCCTTCGCTGTAGTTGGGAGGCTGGCTTCTCGGATTCTATCTGTCGTTACCTAGGTCATCTCTGCTAAGAGGCCCTCAATCTCTCTCTTGTTTCTTCAGTCGTAAAATGGGCATTATCCTCAACGCCCCTCCCTGCTTCAGCTGAGATGTCAAAAGATAATGAATGTAAGAGAATATTAAGCAGTCAACATGTTATATAGATAGAAAAACGATGTACTATAGAAAGCTTTTACTGGTGTCTTATCCACCACTCCACCAGCCCCGTTCCCCAATATAGAAACGATCAAGGTCTTTGGAGCAGAAATTGTTATTATTTTTTTAAATATGGCTCTGCCCGGTTTAGTTCACCGGATAGAGTGTCGGCCCTCAAACTGAAGGTATGCGGACTTTGATTCCGGTCAAGGGCACGTACCAACTGAGCCATGCAGGCCAGCGCTGGTAACAGGCTGTTTTTAATTCCAATGCAGAGTGATAATAGTATTCTGTGTAATTGTTAAATATTCTCTTTTAGAACAGCATTCACTGAAGGACATCATATCCACCAGGGTATGATATGGTTGACTCATAACATTTCTTGGCAAATGGTAGCACATAGAGACTGAAAGTTGTGTTTTTTGTTTTTACTTTACAGAGCATTTATTTACCCTCAATTGTTTCTAAATTTTTTATTTTACTTTTTTATTTCAGAGAGGAAGGGAGAGGGAGAGAGAGATAGGAACATCGATAATGAGAGAGAATCATGGATCGGCCGCCTCCTGCACGCCGCACACTGAGGATCGAGCCCGCAACCCGGGTCTGTGCCCTGACCCGGAATCGAAATTTGACCTCCTGGTTCACAGGTCGACGCTCAACCACTGAGCCACGCTGGCCAGCCTACCCTTGATTTGCTCTCCATCAACAATAGAAGGCCTTTTGTTTGAAGTGCTTTGTGTATGTATATGTAAGGCAGACCACCGGAAAGCCTTAGCTTTTGGCGGTCCTTTAGCCAGCGAGCGCTGTGCGTTTCAGAAGAGTTTTTCTGGCTGACTCCTCTGGCCATTCCATCTCCTGCTCTTCCTCCTGTTTTTATTTAAGACTATAAAGTTACTTTAGTGTAACTGCTGCTGTCACCTTTGCCCTCAGCTAATCAAATAGTTTACCTTCAGGGAAGCATTTATCTCCCACTTTCATTATTATTATTTTTGTAGCTGTAAAGATAGATATTTTATGTCTGCAGAAGGCTGTAACGGTGAAACGAGGTATCGATCTGCTGTATTTAGCAATTTCTCTCCACCTCGCCATCAATAGCGTGTCAGCCTCTGTCTGTACTGTGGTTGACCTCACAAATAGCTCTTTATGCTCCCATTGGATTCAAATGATATAGTATGCTGAAAACTAAATCAATGAATGATTATCAAGTTTTTAGTATTATTTCATGACCTGGAGGCAACTGGTACCCCTGGTGCTGAACAGTTGGGTGCACAATGAATATGGCAAGGTGAGTGTGTCTGGCTCTTGCTCAGCCGAGAGCGGGGAAAACAGGGCCAGCTGCCTGGGTTAGCTCAGACGTGCAGACTAATGATCTTCAAGCGCTTAGGGCCTTCAGGGAAGCATCTCGCCCTGCAGAATCAGACACAGAGAAGAGCAGTCCCTCCAGTCAGCTTTGTTCCCTGCGCCCCCCAACCATGAGCAGGTAGCAATGCGTCTAAGATTATTTGAGCTCTAAGCATGTGGCTTTTGCTTTCATTTACGGAGGAAAGATAAACACAATTGGATGCCGTGTCATTGTACCCCTGAGGACCTGACCGAAAGGCACCCCGTAAGAGGAGGGAGAGCCACCTCGGTCCAGGTCTCATGGGACCCCTGGCTGCTGTCAGTGCCTAGAACAGATACCACGTGTGGGAGTTCTGCTCCTCTCCTGGTCTGGGGAGCGTTGAACCAGCAGGAGCCACTAATTTGACTGCTTGTGAATGCTGCCAAATCCAGCAATAACATCCTATATGATAAAAGCCTAATATGCAAATTGTCCCCTCGACCGGGAATTTGGGAGTTCTACTGCTTGCTATGACGTGCGCTGATCACCAGGGGGTGGCGCGGAATATGGTGGGCTTCGGCAACCCGGGCTGGCAGCAGGCAGCACTGGAGGTGCTGCTGGCCCTGATGGGCCCTGATGAGAGTGGACTGTGGTGGGATGGTGGAGCAGGTGAGCGGGCGGTGCCAGGACAAGGTGGGTGTGAGCAGGGCCCGCTCACCCTGCTGATTGCCCTGCAGACAGCGACCAGTGGTAGGAGTGAGGGGCAGGGCCGCCGCCTGGCTCCCAGGTACTAAGGGAGCCAGGCAGGAGCTCAGTTGCCCTGCCGATGGCGACCATTGGTGGTGGCGTGGAACAGGGCCGCCGCCCAGCTCCCAGATGCTGAGGGACCCGGGTGGGGCCCCGATGACTCAGGCAGAGTGGTCCTGTGGGGGCCTTGGGGCCCAGGTGCTGCCCAGGGCCCAGAGGTCAGGTGGGACCTGCCCTTCCACACCAGACACTCGTGCTTCGATCACCAGCCAGGCCTAAGGACTGCACCCGTGCACGAATTTTGTGCACCGAGCCTCTAGTTTTTATTATAATCTTGTTGAATCACATATATTTAATGAAAAAACCTTGTAGATATTGACATTTGGGCTATGTGGAAAAGTGGGCGGGGAGTGATAGTGGGTGAATGGGGAAAATGGATCACGTATGAATCAACTGCATTTGTCTCTGAGAAAGTGCCATTTTGGTGTATTCCTTTGTCCATCATCCCAGTTCAGAATGGTGGAGTATCGAGGAATTCAATTTATTGATTGACAAGGACTCTTGAGGAATTCATTTATTGACTCATTCCTCAGACCTTTATTGAGAATCTCCTATGTTCTGGTTAGGGAGATAGGAGATGAGGTCTCGCCCTTCCTCTTCATGGGAAAACCGTCCTGCTCACTTTCTCAAACCTGAGAATCGTCTGCCTGCCTTATTCCTGCCAACGGCCATGCCCACCCCCAGAAGATATTTGAAGATGGAAAGTAAATGGTGGGTTTTATGACCACAGGTTGATGTCCAGCCAACTTCTGTGTGTCATCTGCTTGGAAGAAGGAAGTGGGGAGCCCTTCAGGCAAAGTCACAGAGCAGCAAGGCCGGAGGAGGGAATTTGGCCCAGCCCTCCGACTATGGGGCTGACAACAGATTTGGGTATGACACCCTCTTTTCCCCATGGTGGAGACCATGCTGACATTTTAATAAATCAAGCTTTGGGCTTTGGTCCCCGTCAGCCTGCTCAGCGATCCGCCTCTTCTAAATTCTTGGTTTACTTCTGTTGCTCGTTATGAATCTTCGACCGGCTCATGAGCTAATCTGCTCTTGAAGCCATTTAAATTTTTGTTCCGAGTGCCATTAGAGGACCCCGTGCTGGCCTAAGAAGTTCTTCTTTTCATTTGCCCTCTATCCGTCCACATTGAGCTTTGAGGTACCGCCCAGGTCTCAAGTGAAGGGACTGCGGGAAGAGGTCCCTGCCTCTGAATTCGGCCTCTGCGATTTTGTGCCCCATGGAAGCCTGAATAAGAAGTGAGGAATTTCCCCCTAAAATGACCCCTCAGGAAAGAGAAGCAAGCCAGTGGGAGATTGATGCGTGCTCATAGGTCACGTAAAATAACTTCCGCGTGGCTCCCCATGGCTCTGTGTCAGACACTAGCTGAGCTGTTTTTGCCCGCGCGGAGGACAATTAGTTGACCTCTGTACAAGCTTTAATAATGGTGTGTCTTAGTCCTTCTTGTTCCTCACTGTTGAGAGGTTATCTTCGCTCCCCAGACTGACTTACGGAAGTGATAGTGATCAGGGCTTAAGGAGTGACTTTAGTGCTGCAGTCGATGTCGCCCAGCACCTTTCTATAAGGGTCATTTTCAAGTTCATGCCACTAAAGGCTGCCTCTGATGAGGGCTACTTATGGCTCTATTTGTGGCCGGAAAGCCCATTGTTGGTGAAAAGGCTATAAGAAGATCTGTCCAACTTAATTCTGGCTCCACGCCAGTCACTTCTAGAGACAATCACAACGGCTTCTAAAGAAGAGGAGACACTCCTGGTTACTCAATCAAGATCAGGGGGAAATCTCTTTGTCAATATATGTTAATACACACATCTGAGTGGGGCCACGGGCATCCACTCCATACTGAAGGCATAAGATCTCAAACTTAGAATTACACATGGATGTGTTTATGTCATGTGCTAAACCCTGCCTCTTTTGTGAGCAGACCAAAACAAAAAATGTTTTGATAAGTCACTGTGTACTAAAAATTACACCTCTTTCATGAAATGAAATTACATAGACAGTTATATTCACATGCTGTCATAGTAAGATGATAATATTAAGATGAAATGATATATTTTTTCCGATTATTATTTTTTTTTATTGTACACACTTCTGAACATTCCTGGAAAACGGACGCCTGGATTCTTCGGTGCCATTTTTAATTGTACACTTTAATTGTACACTTAGAAACTCCCTACAAGAGGGATAGACAGATTTCACATTCTCTTTCACTTCTTCAGGATCGGAGATCGTGTAGGTGTCTGTGGCTACCTGGGCGTCTAAAACATGGCATGCTTGAAAACACGGCTGAGGCCTGATGCTTAGCGGTATACTTTGCATGCTTTTGTGACTTGAAACAGGGAAAGAAAAGTCAAATCGGAGACAGCTGGAATGGCAGGCTGTCGGTGTGGAGCCTCGTGAATTGGCAATGGTCTCATTTAGGACCTTCAGATGCGTCTCCGCCCGGACAGAAGGAGGAGGCTCTGCATGTTCCAGGGGAGACAGCCACTCCTCGCCGCCCGCAGGAGGCAGCCGTGCGTGACAGTTGCCCTCCGTCGCCGGCTTCTCGGAGCTTCACCTCTGACCCGCCGCTTAGCCGCTGCGCAGCGGTCGGAGCAGGCCGGCGATGGCGGTGAGTGACGGGCATTGGCCTGAGCGCGCCCGTCATTATCGGGCTGTCAGGGAGGTTTCCATCCGGCGGCCCCTCTGTGCAGCAGCCCGCAGTGCTTAGCTTCCGAGGCTGTCAGCCACCATCCAAGGCGCATCCAGATCGGAGGCCTGAGTGCGTACACCTTCCATCAGAAGACAGGAAGTCTCCCCTCTTCTTTCCCTCATTTCCCCTCTTTTCTTAATTTTTTGGTGAAACAGATTCACATGACGTGACTTTCCCAGGGCCAAGAGGTTGAGTCTGCTGCCACGGTGTGAAACGCGCACGGCTGTCTGCTGTGGTCTGCGTGTTACATGGATGGGAGCCTCTGCCCGTCGCCTCTCAGCCCCGTCCTGCGTGTTCTGTCACCTTCAGCCGTCGGTTTAGGTTTCAGGGCCCCATGCTAGCCCCGTGGTTCCGGGGTGAGCGGACAGGATGAGGCGTTTCCCTCGGTCTTTCCGTGATGTTGCAAAGGGATGGGGAGGCCAGCGCGCGTGATTTGTGCTGCAGGGATGAGAATTGAAAATAAATAACGAAGAGGTTGTGTATGATTGTTATCTCATTGAACATTTCCCCCCCTCATGGTAAAGAAACTTGGACATGGGGAGTTTAACTGGCTGCATAAGCCTTAGAAGCTCCGGAGGTCTGTCTTTGGCAATATGTTTCTCAGAGAGAGAAAAGCACGGCCGTGCCTGCGGACCAAAGGGTCCTGGGTTCGATTCCAGTCAAGGGCACGTACCTCGGTTGCAGGTTCCTCCCCGACCCCAGGCCCTGGTCTGGGCTCGCGTAGGAGGCAACCAATCGATGTGTTTCTCTCACATTGATGTTTCTCTCTGTCTTTCCCTCTCTCTTTCACGCTCCCTAAAAATCAATGGAAAAATATCCTCAGGTGAGGATTAGCAAAAAAGAAAAAAAAAAGAGAGAAACACAGCCGTGAAAGCCCTCTTTTCTCCTAAGTTTGAAACTCTGCATTAACAAGCATCCTGGGGTGGGGGTGGGGGGCCGGTGTGAAGGAAAGTGCACCACGCTCTTCAGGTGTTTGGGAAGTTCGGGTACCTGGACCTGGCTTGCTGCCAGCATTGTGGGGTGGGTGGGGTGGGGAACCTGGAAGCCTGAATTCTCGTTTCCCTTCTGCCATCTCCGGCTGTGTCTTCGAGTGCAAGTCAGGTAACCCGTCCGTCTCTGTTCCTTCAGATGCAGAAGTGGGGGCACTAGTTGGTGAGGATGACAGGCATCCGTTTTGACAAGTGCTTGCGTTTGTCAGAACTCTGGGCCCTCCAGAGGCACCTCCCGATCTCCTGGTCCTTTCCTCAGCGGGAAAGACTCCCTAAATAGCCAGCAGGCGATGCTGGGGCAGATAGAACGCTCTGGAACTCAAAGCAGCCCATCGTTGTGTTGCCACTCTTGCCCCCTCCCATATTGCTGATTTCAGTTAACTAAGCACTCACACCGCCAACCTGCGGTGCCCGTGTCGGGGAGGAACAAGGCTGGTCTAACAATCAGATAGATACGAGACAGGTTGGCGAGGGGAAGTAACCCGATATAATACGTACATGTGCATGGGAGCCTCACGGTCACAGAGCGTCAGAGACCCCACATGCAGGAGAGGTGCAGAGGCAGAAAGGGAAGGTGGGCGCAGTAGACATCCTGAGCGAGGGACGAGGCAGGTGCCTGGGGGCTTCAAAGGCTGCAGGTGGGATAAGGTCCGACATTTAGTGAATAGATGTGGCCCCGCCCTCTAGGTCAAGAGCAGTCATCTCTGATACCCTCTTATTCTGGGCCAGGGCTCTAATTCAAGTACTTCTTCTAGGTGGTTTCAGGAGGGGCAGGAGTTTCTCTTGTGCCCTCTGCTAAAGTGCCCTGAGCTCCAGACAGTCCGCTGACAACCACCCACGCACATTGTGGAGTGATGTGGTGTGAACCCCTTCTTCCCTCCCACCCAATCATTCATTCATTTGCTCACTCTGCAAGTATTTTTTTTAAAGAATTTTTTATTGATTTTTAGAGAGATGGAAAGGGAGAGACAGAGAGAGAGACGTCTGTGTGACAGCGAGAAACATCGATCGGCTGCCTCCTGCATGACCCTACCAGGGATGGAGCCTGCAACCCGGACGTGTGCCCTGACCTGAAATCGGACCGGCAGCCTTTCTGTGCACAGGACAATGCCCAGTCACCAGAGCCACACCGGCCAGGGCTCAGCAAGGATGTTTTGAGCTCTTACTATGTGCCAGCCCAGTTCTAAGTCCTGGGGTACAGCCACGAACCCGGCCGGCAGCACCTGCCTTCCCTGAGCTCAGATCCTGCAGGGAGAGAGGGAACAGGAACCAGTATCTCCCTTTTGGGGGCTCCCAGGGCTGTGAGGGAAATAAAGCCAGGCAAGAGGAGGCGCTCTGGGTGGATCCTCAGGGAAGAGCCCTCGTGGGGGATTCCTTCTGGCAGAGAAAAGCCGGGCGGGGCTTCCCCACTCCTGCTCCTCCTCCACCGGGTCACCAAGTCCGGCCTCTGTCCTGATGTCTTTCCTTCCTGCGTCTTCATGCCAGTCCCGTGTCCAGGCTCTTTCTGTCTCCTTCCCTTTCAGCTGTGGTTTCCCTCCATCAAGTTCTTTAAAAGTGTCACGTGGCTCTGCCCCTGGTCACATGTTAAAGTCAGGCCCCCCTGGCCTTGCCCTAGGCCAGTGATGGCGAATGTTTTGAGCTCGGCGTGTCAGCATTTTGAAAAACCCTAACTTAACTCTGGTGCCGTGTCACATATAGAAATTTTTTGATATTTGCAACCATAGTAAAACAAAGACTTATATTTTTGATATTTATTTTATATATTTAAATGCCATTTAACAAAGAAAAATTAACCAAAAAAATGAGTTCGCGTGTCACCTCTGACACGCGTGTCATAGGTTCGCCATCACTGCCCTATGCGGTTCCCATGGATTGAGTTTCTGTTATTATTTGGGGCCTGCCCCTTGCCCTCCGCCCCCATTCGTATCACATCACACCTGATACCCCTGCCCGAAAAAAGTGGGGCTCCTGTGCTGGTCCGCTAGCCCCATCTCTCCTCTCCCTGCACCCAGACAATGAGGAGATGACCTTGTTTTCAGCGGTAGCCCCCAGGCTCCTGATTGCTTTGTCCCTAGCGGTTACCTCACTGTGCCTGGTTAGCCACTTACCGCCCAGTCTGTGAGCGCCTTGAAGACAGTGCTGTGTTCTCATTCGTGTCTGGTATTTGCAGGATCTGCCATGGTGTCCAGAACAAAACAGACGCTGGACGGACTGTCAGCTGGTCGAGATCTGCTGGTTGAGGCCTTGAGGTGTCACATCACTTTCCAGTTCCCGCCCAGAGCCCCAGCGGGAATGCTGAGGTCTCTGTTCCGGGCCAGGTGGAGGTTACGGCACCTAAGGGCAGACACTGCTTATCATGTCAACAGGCACTAAAAGGCAAGGACCTGCTCTCCTTTCTGGCTGGAGAGGATGGGAGGAGAGGTGCCCGAGGCAGGGTACACCCTCACCTCTCAGAATAACAGCAGGCGGCAAAAACCACAAAAAGGCCAGCAGAAGGCTCACATTTTTTTCTCCTGATGTCTAGGGGCAGAGCGAGCTTTGTTAACGGTAGAAGGAATGAATGGGGAAGGAAAAATAAAAGAGTCTGGTTTCCTAAGATTTGAGGACAGGAAAGGACTTCAATCACAACCCTCAATCAGTGTATTGGCAGAGCCCCAAGACCTGAAACCCTAGAGGGGGCTCCCCTTTCTGTTTGTTTTTGTATTTATTTTAAAAATGTGTTTATTGATCTCAGAGGAAGGAAGAGGGAGAGAGAGAGAGAGAGAGAGAAACATCCATGATGAGAGAGAATCATGGATCGGCTGCCTCCTCAACACTCAACCATTGAGCCACACCAGCTGGGGCACTATTTTTTTTTTTTAACAAGTCTATTGAGATTTCATTTACACAAGGACAGTTTACCCATTTAAAATGTACAGGTCAATGTTTGGGGCTTGTTGTTATTGTATATTTACCGGGTTGTGGCATAGTCCCCCCTGAAGTCTAATTGTGGAGCTGTCTCCTCTGAGAGAAAGCCCTTCTCACCGGCTGTCCTTCCCCATTCACGCTGCCCCCTCCCAGCCCCGAGCAACTTCCTGTAGACTCCCTGTGCTAATAGATCTGCCTTTCATAGATACGTCATATAAATGGAATCAAAATAGGTGGTCTCTCGGGGCTGGCTTCTTTTACTCAGTATAATCCATATGTTTTCAGCATCCATCCATGTTGCAGAATATATGCATCCTTCATTTCTTTTTGTGGCCGAACAATATTTTATTCCATGGATGGACCACATCTTACTTACCCATTCATCACAGGGTGACATTTAGGTGTTTCCCTTTCGGGGGCCATGTTCAGGAATGCTGCTATAAACATTCGTGAACCAGTTTCTGTTCAGGCATCTGTTTTCATTTCTCTTGGGTTATATACCTAGGAGTGGAATGACTGAGTCACATGGTTCCTCCGTGTAACTCTCCGAGGATTTGCCAAACTGTTTTCCAAAGCGATTGCATCATCTCACATCCCCACTAGCCACGCACACAGGGTTCCCCTGCCTCACCTCCTTGCTGACACTTGTTATGGTCCATCTTGCACCCCATTTCATTCTCATACGTCTGTGAGTCAGCCAGAGAAAAATATTCCGTCATTTCATAGATGAAAAGTCCAATATGCAGATGAAATGAGATGCCTTGTCTGTGTGTGGATGGGGTGTGTGTGTGCAGGGGCAGGCATATTCAGAAGAATAAGTCATCTAAAAGTGCTTTCAGGGTTTTTGAATGAGAGACTTAGAGCTATGGTGGAGACCCTATTCCCCACCCCCACTTTTTAAAAAAATTACATTAGTATGATTGCATTAAAAAAAATTAAAGTATAATTCACATAACGTAAAATGAACCCTCGTAAAGTGTATGAGATAGCAACTCTTCTTCATGTGTATGTCTTAGTGCTTCTAATAGTAATATTGTCTTTAAGATATGTGCATATGATTAAAAACACCTTTGTTTTTTGTTTAAAAAAAGAGGGAGCCTGGCCAGTGTGGCTCAGGGGTTAAGCGTTGACCTATGAACCAGGAGGTCACGGTTCAATTCCCGGTCAGGGCACATGCCTGGGTTGCTGGCTTGATCCCTAATGGGGGGCAGCCGATCAATGAGTCTCTCTCATCACTGATGTTTCTGTCTCTCCCTCTCTGTTCCTCTCTGAAGTATATATGTGTGTGTGTATGTATATATATATATATATACACACACACATATATATATATATATTTAAAAGAGGGACAAATACAAAATTTGATCTTCAGGGAGCCATCCAAGATATACAAAGGAACAAGAATACAGGGACCAGAAGCCACTTGTTTTAAAGTAATTAAGATAATTATGTTGACTTTCTTCCGTGGAGAGGATACAGCCTTTTCAAAATGAGAAAGATACGCCTGCCTTGTGTTCCAGCATGAATATTTAGCAGTGTCCTCTCTAACCCTAGGATCACCCGGTAAATGTTAACAAGAAACATAGACCTGTGTTTTCCCTGTCTTACTGTTTTTCTACAGGAGTGGTGACAGCTAGAATGACTTTATGTCACTGAGCCCACAAATCTGAATGTTACATGTGTAGTTACCTGGGTGGATGTGCAGTGTAGTTTTTTTTTAAAGATCTGGACACAGTGACTGGATGTCAGCAGTTACATCTGTTTTATAATCCCGAAGAATTTTGCATACTTATAAACATATATGGAGACAGAAATTGCAAATAAGAATTTTATAATAAATTACATTCCCTTGTTATGTCTCTGCTAAGTGAGTAGAATATTTTATGAAAATGTGAAACTTCTTTAAAAATTAAAAAAAATTGATTTCAGAGAGGAAGGGAGAGGGAGAGAGAGAGAGAGAGAAAACCATCAATGATGAGAGAGAATCACTGATTGGCTGCCTCCTGCACACCCCCTACCAGGGATCGAGCCCACAACCTGGGCATGTGCCCTGATGGGTAATGGAACTGTGACCTCCTGGTTTCATAGGTGGATGCTCAACCACTGA
Source organism: Myotis davidii (assembly GCF_000327345.1). Classification (NCBI taxonomy): domain Eukaryota; kingdom Metazoa; phylum Chordata; class Mammalia; order Chiroptera; family Vespertilionidae; genus Myotis; species Myotis davidii. The sequence goes on from NW_006300373.1 coordinate 2,306,880, forward strand.
GCCACACCTGCTGGGCAAAAAGAGGTTTTCTTGATTGTAAAGTCACCTTGGTTACCCTTACTTGCTGTTTAACTGTAGTCCACACGGAAACATCCCTGACCACTAGGTGTCCCCTTTTGGTCCTGTCCTTCCTCCTGGGCCCCCGGCTTTTAGAAGAACCCTAAGGAAGATGAGACCTCAGGAGACTGAAAAATGAAGGGGACCCGCACCCTGATGATTCCAGTTGCCCCTACTTCTGTTCCTCCCTGCTCCCTGGCTGGTATTTAGGTAATAGATCAATTCTTTGGAAACCTACTGAATGCTTGATGCCGCTCTCTCATCACTGAAGGTGGTAAAGTGGGAGGAAAGAACGGCTGTGTTCATCTTGATATGTTAGGTAATGAAGTAATTGTAACGTTTGCAGAGAACTTTAGGAATAATTTTAATGCAATTTATTGTCATGGGACTAATGTTGCTAGGCAAATAATGATTGCATTATGAATATTAATTTTCCTGTTCTATAATAGAATCATCCTGGCTGTAACTAACATGGAGGATCCTCTGTAATCCTCACAGGAACCCTCCTCGGTGGCCACCCCCCCCGCCCCCCCTTTGCTTTTAGAGATGAGGAAATCGAAACTCAAGAGAGTTTGGTTAATTTGCTCCACGTTTAATAGAGCTTGGTTGCTTTCAGAACCTCCCCCCCCCCACTCCATTTGGAAATTGTTACAGCATTATAGCAGTGAGTAAGTGGGTAGAGTTTGACTTAAGTCAATAACATTTAAAATTCCTGTAAAAGAACTCAGCGGAGAGCAGCCCTGGAAGCTGGGCTTGGCTGTGAGTAGAGAAATCTAGTTGTGTCGGGAAGCGATCCGGGTGCCCTGGATGTGGGCACCCTTCAGGAAGGCTGCGGGCTCTTTGCAGAATTACAAATCGCATACACGCAGGGACCACTTCCTCTCACTCGCCTGCACATGCCTCTCCCATTAGCAGGGAAACAGCAGGACGCTTGACAGCTCCGTGCAGGCCCGGAGCTTCGTAGAACGGAACATTCTTCTTCTTCAATTAGGGGCTCGCTCAGAAGACGGGCATGCAGCGAGGCCTAGGTGTTCCTGGAGACTGCTGGCTGAGACCTTCTCGTGTACCTGAATTTAGATTCTGCATTCATTTCCAGATTTCTCTGGTTGCCTAAAAAAAAAAAAAATCACCCATCCAGCTTTCTCTTGGTGCCGAGGAATGTGATTGTGGCTCAGTACCTCTGCAGTGGACTCCCCAGTTGTGGCGGTGGTTTCTGCAGACCACGGTGGGATGTATAACAAATGTGAGATGAGAGAGCTTTGTCAGGGCGGGAGCTCGTCCTCTGGAAAGCTGGAGGGGGAAGTGGGAGCCCTCCCCAGCGCCA
>NW_006300373.1:2308298-2314718 GCF_000327345.1 Myotis davidii
CATCGCCCCCCTGCCTGCAACACCCTCTGTTCTCTCTCTTTGTTCCCCTTCCCAACTCAGGTCCTGGCAGGGATCTGTGACATTTCCGAGCAGATCAAACGAGCCCCTGACACCTGATGGCCCAGTGTCTGTTGTTTACAGTTGCTTTCCAAGGACACCTAGACAAGATGGAAAGCTTAACGCGCTGTAATTAAATTTGCATCTGCTCTGTGACAGGACTCAAAGGACTTTTCTTTCCCTCCACCTAGGAATCTCATTGTAGAACTCCTACTGGCTTTGACCCCGCAACATCTGAAAAGGCAAGACGCGGACAGGTAAACAAGCATTGGTTCAGTCGCCTGCCTGTCATGATAACGATGCATATTCAATAAGGTCCCCGCTAGCCCTTTCTGCCTGGGCGTGCCACTCTTCACCCGCTTGTGTAGCCAGATTTAGAACGGGTCTGAAATGCAAGAACTGTAGCTTGGAGGGATTTTTTTTTTTTTTTTAAGTAAAATCTTTTTGAAAGAAAACAAACATTGCCTCACAATCTGGATGGGTTTAACACACCCTTTGGGTTGGACACGGCTCACAAACGCTCATGAATAATTCAGCAAAGGCAAACACAGTCTGCTGGTGGTACCCAGTGTTATTCACACGCGCTAATGAATAATTCCCTTTGGCTCTTCTGGAGCCGCGCTGAGGAGTGGCATCTGAGGCTCACACGGGTTATTATTGGGCGATTTGTCAGTGTCCTTGGGGCATTGTGAGCCAGTGTCCAACTCGGCTCCCCGCCCCGCATGCCTCCCAGATCCTTCTGGGAAACGCGCAGCTCCCTCTGTCCCAGGTTTTTAACCCTGGAATGTTGCTAGGGGAGAGGCCATGCGCTAACAGGACTCAGCTTCCACTGTCGTCTCATTGAGTCACTTCCTTTCATGGTTTCATTCAAATAAAGACGTGCTTGTTGAGCACCTTACTAGGTACACAGTACTGAGTGCGGCATTGTGGGTGTACAGAGGTAAGATAGTCTTTATGTGCTGTGTCCTCCAGGGGAGGGGAGGGTGTGAAGGAGAGGCATGGGGTCCTGGAGGGAGGGGCTCAGGGTCTTTTTTTTTTTTTTTTTTTTGTCAAAATGACCAGTTAGCGGTTGGATTCTCATTCTGTTCTCAGACATGCGTTTCCGTGCATATGTGCTGTCGGTAGCATTGTGTGATATTGCTTTACATCAGTGGTTCTCAACCTTCCGAATGCCGCGACCCTTTAATACAGTTACTCATGTTGTGGTGACCCCCAATTTCATTGTTACAAATTCAACATCATTAAAACATAGTGATTAATCACAAAAACAATATGTAATTATATATGTGTTTTCCGATGGTCTTAGGCGACCCCTGTGAAAAGGTCGTTCGACCCCCAAAGAGGTCGTGACCCACAGGTTGAGAACCGCTGCTTTAGATACACCTACAGTTTGATTCATCTTGGAACTGTTTATCAGATAAGCCTGATAACATAACCCCAGAGATGAGTAGGCAACCCCTGTTCATTTCTGCTGCACTGAGGTCAGGAATGTGCTATGGTGACGTGGCTTTACCAGCCTGGAGAGCCTAAGGATGGTGAACGTGGGTGTATTTTGGCATGAGTGGTCTACATACCACACCTTAGTGGTCATGCTAGTGTATGACTGAGATCCTTGAGGCACACCCAGCCTTGGTGAGGTCATTTCTGGCGTCCTGCATCTACTTGAGCTTTTCCTATAGAACTCTTAGCTCTTGCTCTTCTTTCTGAGCACACTGGGAAGACTACAATTTCCAGCTTCCCTTGCAGTGAGGTGGGACCATATGATTAGTTCTGACCAAAGAAACAGAAGCAGAAGGGCTGGGTATCATTCTTAGTCAAGACATTTAAGAGCTAGTGTGCCACTTGCATGCTTTCTCTATCCCTGCCACAGTGACTTTGGGGACTCTGTGTTCCAGGTGTTGGGGTCTCCAATAGTCTGATCCATGAATGACTGTGTGGAGTAGAGCCCAACTCTGCTTCCCATTGGCCCACACTGGACAGTAAGAAAGTTTGTTTGTTGTATTAAGCCCCTGAGATTTGGAAGTTTGTTCACCATGTAGCTTAGACCATTTGCGTTAATACAGAGGGATTAGTACAGGAAGAGATTTTATGTGGGTGTGTTACTAGGACCTGGTATTCCACAAGATCCCAGCTAACTTTGCAGAATGTAGCTTCAGTGGGGAATTGGAGGGTAGGTGCCACTTAGGGGCAGAAAAAGAGTTTATTTCACCAATTATCAAGGCTCCTGTGGAAGAAATAACATTGGTATTAACAGAGTCTTGGAAATAAGCAAACAATTAGTAAAAAAAAAAAAAAAAAAAAAAAGCCAGAATTGAATTGAGGCAATTATAACACGTATTTTTGAATTTTAAATTTTATCCAGCATGTGTAGTTGGTAAAGTTACACATGTAATTGTTCTCTGTGGGTATAGTTTTATACCCATTCTGGCCTCTGAGCTAAGAATGGTTTCTATGTTTCTAAAAGATTGTAAAGAAAAAAAAAAAGAAGACAGAATATTCATTAGGGGCCATATGTGGCATACAGAGCCCGAGATATTTGCTCTGTGGCCCTGTCGAGAACAAAGTTAGCTTTTTTTGGTTTATATCTTAACATCTCTACATACAATTACCAACAAGTAGCCCACTAAAATTGGAATTTCTTGAGAACCAGAAGGCAAGGGTTTTATGAATTTCTGTCTGTCACGGTGCATGGAGCAAGGTGCACGTTCAGAGCACGTTGACTGGATGGAGTTGCACACAGAGCACAGGAGGTGAGACTTTTCCAGGAGGAGGCCTGAGGGGAGAGCATGGCAGGCCGCCGGTTGGGACCAACAGAACGTTTCTTCTGTTTACTGGGCTGGTGACAGCTGTGGGTTCGTTTTGACCTAATGTGTATGGACATATATGTACTTTTTACATTCATTTTTATTATCAAATAGAGGTCGTATTTTGGAAGGTTTTGAAGATCTTACCTTGTACTCTGGCATCAGAGTATTGTTAGAGTTTTCTGGTTAATGTGTTTGGCGTAGATGTTTTGGTTTCCCCTTTTTCCTCCGGTGACACTTACATTAAAAATATTTATGCATGTTTCTGTCTGTTCACTCATTTGCTCACTCATAGGTATGTACCCACAAGAAATGGAAGCATGTCCACACAAACACTCGGACACAAATGGTTATAGCAGCATTATTCGTAACAGCCCCCAAATACAAATCAACCCCAAAAGGCCTTTGGGGGCTGAATGGATAAGCACAATGTGCTGTAGCCACACAGTGGAATATTATACTGCAGTGAAAAGGAATGCGGTTTTGATACACACTGCAGTATGGATGAGCCTTAACAGCTTTATACTAAGTGAAAGCCAAACACAGAATACAAAATGTTGTATGAATCTGTTTATAGAAAATGTTTGTAAGCAACAAGTCTGTAGAGACAGAAAGCAGATTAGTGATTGCCGAGGGCTGGAAATGGGGTGAGGTGGGGATTGAGAGTGAATGCTGTGATATGGAATGTGCTATGGTATGATGACAAAGTTCTAAACTTAGATTGCGTAGGTTGTGGTGAATTGTTTCAAAGTTCTGTGAGCATACTAACACTAAAAACTATTGAATCGTGCATTCTAAATGGGTGAATTTAATTTTATGTGAATTTTAACTCAAGGATATTAGCAAAAATTATTATGCAGTGGATGGCTCATTTTCCAGTGATGCTGCTGATTTTATACCCTTTCATTCAAGCAACGGTCAGATTGGAATCTCTTATATTTTACCTTTCTTAATTAAAATCTCCTGGAAGCAAAATTTGATTTATATTAAGCCCCCTTTGACACAACTATCTATTTACGTGAATTTATTCCACTGAATATACTGGCATACATGTACAGAGGCATGTACACTAATTTTGTGGTGGCATTATTGGCAGTGGCAAAACAGAAACAACCTAAATGCCCATCAGTAGGGGACAGGTTAAAAGATAAAGGGAAATGTAGCCGGTGAACTACCCCAGCACCACTGACAGGAGACTATTCTCTCTGTGCCAATATGAAACCATCTTTTTAAAAAATATATATATTTTATTGATTTTTTACAGAGAGGAAGGGAGAGGGTAGAGAGTTAGAAACATCGGTGAGAGAGAGACATCGATCAGCTGCCTCCTGCACACACCCTACTGGGGATGTGGCCGCAACCAAGGTATATGCCCTTGACCGGAATCGAACCTGGGACCCTTCAGTCCGCAGGCCGACGCTCTATCCACTGAGCCAAACCGGGTAGGGCTGAAACCATCTTTAATATACTTAAAGTAAAAAAGCAAGGCGCAGAATACTTGGATTTCCATTTGTGTAGGATGCTTGCAAAAAGATCCATTATCTCTGGAAAGATTCAACAGTAGTTACCTGTTTAGGAGAGAAAGTTTGGGTGGGAGAAGTAATAGGGGAGAGACAGCCTTTTCCAGGGTTAGACTTGTTTTGTACACTTCTCTCCATAGCAGCAGCATTCGTAATAGCCAAGAAGTGGAAACAGTGCAAACGTTCATCAGCAGATGAACAAAATGTGGTGCATCCATATATGCATGTAAGTAGAATGTCTGCGTCAAAGGAGATTCGAATCTAAATCACTTTTGCTTTTGGGAATTTTAACTCGAGGGTAGTTAGCGTTCAAATATTACCTTGAAGGTTATTTTTGTTGATTTCTATATTGCAGCTTAGCAACCAACCTTGCCCCTTTCCGTCCATGTGGAATCATTTGTTTTAAGACTCATCCCCCACCCCCCAGCGGCTAACGATGGACACTTATATGGTCTTGCTGTCATTTTTACAGTCTTCTTTCCCAGCTGCGTGGTAGCGGTGTATCTGCAGGGCGGGAAGGTGGCTTGCAAGGGACAATATCAGATCACCCACAATTATTTTAATGTCTCCTGTGATATAAAAAATGAACCTTATCTCTCTCTATATCTATATATAAAAGCCTAAGCAACCGTTATGACCGGATAACCAACCGGTAGCTATGATGCGCACTGACCATCAGGGGGCAGATGCTCAACACAGGAGCTGCCCCCTGGTGGTCAGTGTGCTCCCACAGCCTGTGTGGCTTGTTGGTGAACTGGGTTAGGGAGTGTCCATGGCTTCAGGTCACCCTGTGGTGATGCCTCTGATGACCCCTCTTCCAGGTAGGGCCTTGGACACCTTTCACAAGGTTAGCTGGACTGGTATCACCGTTATTAGCCAGTGATGCCACCTGTGCCGTTACATTGGTGAGGGACCACATGGCTTTTTTGAGCCAGACTGGGGCCCGGGGAAGTCCAGAGAGCTTTTGGCTTCTCCGAGACGGCACGGCTGCTTCACACGGAGCTGGGTTTGTGGCCTAGGATTCCAGGCCCAGAGCTTTCTCTCTAAACGAAACCGACGTTCAAGTTCCAAGGTGCCGTGAATTTAAGGGGGAGTCTAAAATTAATGGTGGATTACGGTAAACAGCACTCCATGAAAACATCTCAACAAGGAAATGCTTTGGGGAAAAATAATCCTTGTATATTTTAAAAATTGTATTTACCTTCATTATACATCAAAGGAACGGACAAATCTCCTTGTGAAATACTGCCAGCAGGCTTTCAATACCCCTCCCGGTCCTTCTACACCTTCCTGGTAGCACGACAACCTCGCTGGAGGGATTGCTCCATCACGATGTCAGCTCGGGTTGGACTGAAGAGGGGCTTGTGTTAGAACAACCCCACCAACCCCGGTTCCGGTGGCTGTCGGCCGGCCAGAGCCCGTCTTTCCTCGGAAAGGCCTGTTACTGTTGCTAGTTGCTGTGCACCACATGTGCCGGCGGAGTAATTATGTTGAGCCGCCCGACTATGACCAAGATTAATAGCTCTTGAAAGGGCTATAATGAAAGGCTGCCCCAACTGGCTTCTCCATTCTTCTTTATTTATTCTGCTCTCATCCCTGTCACCTTTGGGCACCCGCCAAATGTCCTTTATGTGAGATCTGCCCCCTGGATGCGAAAGGCCTCTCTTTCTTAATGGTGGGAGGTGACTGGGCTGCAGGGCCGAGCGAGGTGGGCAGTTGACCCGGCCCAGAGGGGAGTCCCTTCGGGCCTGTGGGTGTCCCAGGAACGGGACACTCACTCCGGAGGGAGAGAGACCGTGCAGATATTCCGCTGACTGGTCCTGACCATGGAGGTGTACCTCAAGGGTGGCAGGGAGTCGCTCCAAGGTTTCATTGTCAAATCCATACTTCAGTGGCTCTTCTGTTTGAAGCATTTGCAAGTTTCTTATTTTGCTGAGGAATTTAAAAAATATATATTTTTATTGATTTCAGAGAGGAAAGGAGAGGGAGAGAGAGAGAGAGCTAGAAACATCAATGAGGAGAGAGAATCATTGACCCGC
>NW_006300373.1:2315248-2317830 GCF_000327345.1 Myotis davidii
TACTAAAAGTGTAACTCCACCCCACCCTTTAAAAAAAATATGTATTTTTATTGATTTTAGAGAGGAAGGGGAAGGGAGGGATGGAGGGAAGGAGAGAGAAAGAAAGAGAGAGAGAAACATCAATGAGGAGAGAGAATCATTGACCGGCTGCCTCCTGCAGGCCCCACACTGGGGATGGAGCCTGCAAGCCAGGCATGCGCCCCGACCGGGAATCGAACCGTGACCTCCTGGTTCATAGGTCAATGCTCAACCACTGAGCCATGCTGTCCGGGCCTGATGAAGATTTTTTTTTTTGCCTGAAACCATCACTATTTCGACTTTTATCAAACTTGGAAACCTCCTTGTGGTAGAGACTGCACGTGAACTCCCAGATGCCTTCTCGCTGCCTCTATCATGGTTTTTTTGGGGCAACCACTGCCTGGAATACAGAGTGCATTTCCCAGCTTCCCCTGCAGCTAGGTGTGGCCATGTGACTAAGGAAGATCTGTCCTGCGGTTTCCCGAACAGAAAGCCCAGTGTATCCTTTGCTCCTTTCTGCGGAGACCCGTCCTTTCATCCCGCTGCCTGAAATGTTAAGCGCTGCGTTCCGATCGTCAGGGTGCGGGCCAGTCCTATTGGCCTGGTTAAATCCACTGTCATTTTGGATTTTCTGTCACTTGCAGCCAGGCCTAATCCTGGATAACACACGGTTTCTGCACGTTGCAGAAGAGGAAGATAAACCCCGAGCCCCGAGATTTCCTTCTCTCGTTCCTAAATATTAATGTCAAAATTTAAACAGATTTCTCACCCTTCCTTCTTTCAACCCCTACAAATTGAAACAACCTACAGAAGAAGATAATGCATTAATTTATGTGAGAACGAACGACATGAGAGATATATTAATAGGAAAGATACGGGCGAGATAGATGAGCAAGAAGGCTGGGACAGAAAATAACTCATTTAGGAAAATGATAAGCAGGACGGATCTCAAGGGCTTTCTGTAAGATGTGGTCAGGGCGCCCTCTCTTCGTTTGTGTGTGTGTGTGTTGGGGGGCAGGGGGCTGCTACAGCTTCTTTCCTTAGAGATTCAACTGCATCTCCTTTTTTTAAAAAAAAAACATATATATTTTTATTGATTTCAGAGAGGAAAGGGGAGGGAGAGAGTGATAGAAACATCAGTGATGAGAGAGAATCATGGATCGGCTGCCTCCTGCACACCCCACACTGGGGATGGAGCCCACAACCTGGGTCTGTGCCCTGACCCGGGAACCGAACCATAACCTCCTGGTTCATAGGTTGATGCTCAACCACTGAGCCACACCAGTTGGGCTTCATCTCCGTTCTTACGGGCTTGGTTTTTTTTTAAAATTTCAGGTTTCGAGTGTCTGAATACAGTGCTCCCAGTTCCCTTGCCTGATTCCTCTGCTATTTCTCTTTGCCAGGCTCCCTGGCTTTAGGCCCTCCTCCCTCTAATGTCACCTGGGTCAGAGACCATGTACCATGTGACCTCTCGTGGGTTGCAAGTGGTTATTAACACAAGCCTTTTCAAGGCGACGCCTCTTTTTCAGGACTTTTTAAAAACTCCTGAAAGAGAAAAGCAGTTATTTGGTTCACTTGTTCTCATTTGCATCTGTAAAGGGAGCCCAGCGGGAGGCTCTCTGGGCCACGTCTTCGCTGGCTGTTTCTTGCCTTCTCATGTGAAGAACGGCAGGATCTTGTCTTTTGTTCACAGGCGTGAAAGTCCATGGGGCTGGGAACCAGAACAGGGCGCTCTTTGTGCGCCCCAAGCATGCGAATGCGCGCGGTCACACACTAGTTGCTGTTTAACCACAATAAAATGGTGACCGAAGGAGATAGACATTTAAAGGATAAATGACAGGGCTGTTAATCACAAAGCAGGTCCTGTGGCATTGTTGTTTTTAGCTAATAGGTAGACAGCCCAGAGTCACTTTTACAGCTGAGTGAAATCTCTGTTTCCAACCAGTAAAAAAAAAAAAAAAAGAGATGTCACTGGATATTTTGAATAGCTGATCATTTTGTGTTTCAAAAAAGTCATTTGAACACATTTATTTAAACAGTGTTTGGAAACTTCTAGGTATTTCCCTGAAGTGTTTGCTAAGCTTGGCCATGTCATTCATAGAATGAATGAATATATATATATCTATATCTCAAGTATATTATCTAAGGAAAGAGCCTTTAGGGCTTTTATAAGTCTATGAATTTAGAACTTGATCCGTCTTTATCCTATAAAGCGTTATGATTTCTTTCCTGTTTAGGGATGTAAAGGACAACCCCTTCTTTTCTCTCCCCCCCCCCACATTCCCCATCTTATGCAGCTGAAATCTGGGTCTTTGGCATTTGGCCCTTTGAGAAGAGATGAATATGCCAGTGCTGAGGGTGAGGTGCTCAGATCCCCAGAGCTGCTTTGTTCCTGAGAGATGAACTGTACCAGGTGTCCCTTGTCCACTGTTTCTGAATGCGGGGTGTACTTTGCCTTATCTTACTGTTTCATTGCATTATTCCCAGGATACCCCCAAATAAAATGACTCCAAGTACTTTTCCCTGGATACCCCCAAATAAAATGACTCCAAGTACATTTTACA
>NW_006300373.1:2317917-2370362 GCF_000327345.1 Myotis davidii
CTCCCTCTGGGGATGATGGGGGTGAGTTGGATGAAAGCTACAACTCGGCCTCGGGTTAGGAGGGACAGCAGGGACTGGTGGTGCCCGTGGAGGAATGGGAGGGACGCGTCCTACCGAAAGGGGCCGGTGGCAACTTCTCTGGCGCGTGCGAAAGTGTTTGCAGATACTCTGATTTTTTGAAAGAAGTTGAAAATGTGGGTTTTTATTCCCAAGTTCTTCATTGTAAAGAACTGTGTCTGCTAATTGAAATTTAAAACCCATACGGTCCAAATATACCATATTTGCTTCCCCTGCCTCCACTTCGAAAATACACCTGCCTTCAGAGGTAGCTGGAACTCCTGACCTTTCTGGGGGTGGAGGTGTGAATCTGCTCACTACTTATTGGTTTTCCCCTTTCTCTCTCTTGACCCCTGCCCTGCCAGCAGGCTTCCTTATGTTAGCGAACACTCACTCCCTTTTCGCCTTCCCAAGTGTGGGGTTGATGTCTTTCATCTGCCCTGATCTCCTCTCTCATTCTCTTTGTCCCCGAAGATGTGTGGGTTTGTTGTTTTGTTTCCGCGTCTTCACAGACATTTCAGTTAGGTTTTGTGAGGGAGCTAAGCGCTTGGTTGGTATCTGCCATGTTGAGATGGGAGTTAACCTGCTGTGTCAATCATTAATTTGGGTATCAGAGGTTTTTTTTCCTTAAGGTTTATTTGGAAGTCAAAGTAAGAAAACAAAGTTTAATATGTCAGAACCCTTTGCTCCTTACATCTTCCTTGACCACTGGGCTTCTTTCGACCTTCTCTGAAACACCCAGTCCTTCCAAGACTCCTGCTCAATGTGGCAACGAATTCTGTGCTGTTTCGGGACTTCCTCTAGACACTCAGTGTGCACTTTGTCACCCACATGTTGTAGCCTGTGAACACCAGGCGATGTTTCAGTCTCTTAAGTATCTACTATGGCTTCTAGTGAACCTGAGTTCCACAAACACTTGCTGATCAGAGTATGCCACTCAAGTTTTTATTACTTCGCTTTTGTACGTGTTACGGATATGTGATTCTCTCTCAGTGTCTTCTCAGCCTATTGCTTAGAGATCGGTAGGAGGGAAGAATAATGATGAGTAGACTTTGGGAGTCTCATCATTAAGGTATAAATGTCATCACTACACTGCAGCTTCAGAAGTATTTTACTGACATGGTACAGTTCTACGTTGCATTTAGAAAGAGGGGAAGTGGGGGTAGTTATAGTGGGGAGGAAGGGGAGCCCTGGGACTGGAGTTCTGATATTAGGCTTCTGTAGAGAGCCTATTCACCATGTGTTTGCTTGTTGACTGTTACCTGCAACCAGCCACTTCCGTGTATTTTAGCGCTCTTGCCCTTTAGTGTTGGGCAGCATCCATTGTCCTGAGTCTGCTTCTCTTGTATAAGTAACAACGTTGTCATTTTCTCTAACGTCGACCTTTTTAATCAACAACACTCTCTAATAGTGCCCCGTAGTCTTTGGTTCTGCATCTCGGCGAGTGCTTGCTGGCCCCAGCGCAGTGTTTAATAAATTATTGAACTTGGAAGTACCTTTGAGAAGCAAGGGTTTTATGCGACTGAGCAGCAGACGGGGAAAAGCGCTATCCTCCAGGGTATCCCACAGCCAGAAACAGAGGCTCGATCAGACAGTGTAAGCACCGAGTGAGTGATGGTCACACCATGAAATATTTACGCCCGAGACGGGGCCTGGGTGGGGAGGAAGGAGCCTGTGGGTTTTTATCGTTTGGGGTTGAATCTGATGCCATACAACTCACTCTCTGATCTTAAAAGCAAAACAGAAAAATAAAAAAGAGAGAGGGAAAGAAAGGAAGAAAGGCAAATAAGGAATGAGAAGAAGAGTATTGGTTTGGTGATATTTTGTTGTTTGTGGGAGCTTTTCACAAAAGCAAGGCTGCTTTTGTAGACATTAGCCTTATGAAGAGCCAAGTTTTTTATGTTTTATTTTTAAATTTATTTTAGAGAGAGGAAGGTGGGGGAGAAGAGGAGGAGGAGGAGGAGGAGGAGAGAGAGATTAGTTGTTGCACTCATTTATACATTCATTGGTTGATTCTTTAATGTGTCCTGACCCAGGATCAAACCCACAGCCTTGGTGTATGTGGACGATGCTCTAATCAACTGAGCTACCCTGCCAGGGCAGAGCAAAGTTTTAAACGGCCCTTAAAAGAGACTAAAAAGTCATGGTTTCTTGCCGCAACAAGCTTAAAGTTTTAATTTAATCAACATCTCATGATTTGACACAATTGAGCCGCCCTCATTCTGTTATCTGTAAAAACAGAGGCTTAAATATCAAGGAACCAAGTAGCCTAATATGCTCTTCCTTTCACACAGAATTAGTGAGTTATTTCTTTTTCCGTTATTTTAAATTGTCCCGTGGTGAATTTACTTAATAAAGATGCACAGAGACAAATGACAGAAGGAAGAAGTGTCGGACGGCATACTTAGAAAAGGCTCAGAAGATGTTTATCCGAGCTGATGCCCTTAGAGAATTCCTAGGATCTTCCAGTATAGAGAAGGGCTGGAAGGAACCACTTTCTTTTGCCCCCTCTGCCCAGTATTTGGTACGTAAATGTTTCTTGTAGAGATAAGCCCTTTTAGATTTCATAGTATTATTGAAAAGATTTATTGTTGTTGAATAAAGGCTGACAATTAAATTTAATTTTACTCATGATTTATGTAACACTCCCCCACCCCCTCCCCCCGCAGATTGTGTTTGGGAGGTATCTTTATGTGATGCTTTTGCTTTTCAGTGGTCGCAAGAAGAACCAAACCGCGTGCTAACAAGGAGGCTCAGATTGACCGTAGACATGGGCCTGTCAGAGGGATCCTCTGGCTTCCTGGCCTTTGGTACCTGTCACGAGCTTCCCGGGTGTTTGATGTGCATTATGCTAAACCACATTATCTGTCCCCATGATCACATTGACCTAAATTGACAACTTTCTGTCACAGGTAAAGTCAAGGTTAATCATGTTGGAAGGGAAATGTTGGCGAGACTCCCCTTTGCAGCTGTAATAGCTTGTCTGTCGGTTATACATCAGGGGACTTCGAAAGGAGCGTATACTGTGTGTCACACGGGAACCCATTGCATGCAAAGGCGTTTATAGTCTAAAGACCCAGGATCGGTGCAATGTAATACAGGCCCATTTGTGAAAGGATGTATTAAGCCGCAAATGGAAACAGTTGAGGTGGATAATATTGGTATGTTTACTTATTTTTTATATGTTTTTATTGATTTTACAGAGAGAGGGAAGGAGAGGGTGAGAGAGAGAGAAAAACATGAATGATGAGAGAGAATCATGGATCGCTGCCTCCTGCAAGCTTCCCACTGGGAATGGAGCACGCAACCTGGGCCTGTGCCCTGACCGGGAATTGAACCGTGACCTCCTAGTTCATAGGTTGATGCTCAATCATACCGGCCGGGCCTTTGCTGATGCTTTTAACATGATAGGCACCAACAACAGCTTTCCAGGTGCCACCCATGGGTTCATTCAGCAGATATTAACCTGTCACATGCCCAGTGCTGTTCTATGCTCTGGTTTTTCAGGGGTGACACACGGATCCAAGTCCCTCCTCTCACAGAGGTTGACATTCTGTTAGAGGAAGGAAGGCAGTAACCCCTAAACCATAGTGAAGGTAACAAATAAATAAGACCTGTGTCTATTGGAGATAAACAGTGTGGCACGACAATGATTGAGGTGGATTTCGGTGTGAGATTCGAATGGAGGTTCTCATGGGCTTTGCCTGTAGGAGCAACAGGTCAGTGGCCAGAATTTAGGAAAAAGAGACCAAAGGGAGAAGGAACGAAGCCGGGATCACAGCAGGCCGTGGTAAAGACTTAGGTTTTACTCCCAGCTCCATGGGAGCCCATGGAGGGCCGTAATATGGACCAATCGGATGTGGGTGTGGGATGACCGGTCCGATTTGCATTTTACAACGGCCCCTCTGGCCGCTGCGTGGGGGAAGACTGGAGAGCCAGAGGAGAATCAGGGAGACACACCCGGGAGCCAGAGATGCCCAGGTGGCGATCCTGGTGGCAGAGAGAAGGGGGAGGATTTAGGATGCATTTTAGCTGGCGGGGATTGAAAGACTTGTGAGGAATCAAAGGTAACCCCCCACCTCTGTGCCTTATGGACCGGAAGGTGGTCATTTCAAGAGATCAGAAGATGAAGGAAGGGGCGGTTGGGGTGTGACAGAGGTGCTTTCCTTCGAACACAGTTGGAGAGTCACCAGCACAGAGACGGAGTTTTTAAGCCCTGGAGCCCTCCTCTGCATCAGGCATTGCTCCTTAGGCCGTGAGGAAGCCTCGAGCCCCAGCCTCCCTGACCCCAAGTGCTGTTCCCTCACCTCTTCTGCCCGCGGGATGCGGTGCCAGCCGGTCCCCGAGCCCCACAAGCGCCTTCCTTCCAGGCCAAGGGAGCAGATGACACACCCGTGAGCTAGATTTTCCACGACAGGCCGGTCAGGAGCAAGATAATCGCAGCGTTCCTCCTGCCACTTAGAATAAAGGTGTATTGACTTTCCGGGAGCAGCTCGGGTCCTAAGGCGTGATATTGATTAAGCGTCTGGTGAGAATTCGCAGGGCCGCCTTCTCGCCGGGCAGCCACAGGGCCTGTCCCCGCCGGGTCCGGCCTCGCTGCTGACCTCCGCGGTGCGAAGTGCTGTTTTTCTTAGGGATTCTCGGCCCTGTTTAGTCTCGGCACTGTCCAGAGGCATTCATTTTGCCTGATGGACGGCTCAATCCCACCTGGTACCTTAATCTGACCTTCCAGGTGGGGACGCTTTTGTTCTAAGGAGGATGGAAGGCCAGTGTGATGCTGGTGCTTTGGGACATCTGAACTCCCACGATTGAAGACTAGTTTTGCCACCGTTTGGCATTCGCGTTGAATGTTTTGCTCTGAAACGTCCTATTACGATGTGGTGACTGGGCATTCCTCCTCTGTTTTTTCCACTGCTGCTCTGGAGCAAGGCTCACTTTATGGGTATCTTTTAAAAACCAGGGCCGGTGCCTCTCTTCAAGGTGTCATGACGAAGCTCAGGGGGCTCCTCAGTGTTCACGTCTCATCAGGAAAGTGGATTTCCTGCGGTCCCTGTGGCGTGATGCGTCCAACAGGCTCCTTCTGCGGGTTTCATCACGTTTACGAGTCAGCTTCTGAGGAGAGCTGGAAAAATGTAATGACAGCCCAGGGATACATTGTTTCCCGGCCTAAAGTACATAAGGAATCCCCGGGAATCATTCAAAAAAGAACAGTTCCATATAAAAGTTCTGACTTTCTGTTGTAATAAGACATCTTTCCCCCTGTGTCTGAACATTCTGGCTGGATTGTTCTCGGGGTGGGTTTGAGGGGTAATAAATGAGTTGCTGCAGGCTGAGGCACGTAGGATAGCAGAGCCTGACACACAGCCGTGCGCGGCTGATGTTAGCTGCTGTTCACAAAGATGTCGGCTGCAAGTTCCTTCTCCGTCAGCCGCCACACCCAGCACAGGCCTAGGCACACAGTGTGATACTCAGGTCGATGCCCAGGGACTACCATCCCTGGCATTTTCTTCTACACCTGGAGTACCACAGCCGCTTCTCTGCCTGTTCTCAAACGACCTGAGTACCTGATGTCCTTCCGTCCCTTCTCCTTCACATGGTTACTCTCAAAAGGGGGCGCTTGAATTTTGGCCGTTTCCGCATCTGCCTAACTTCTTTGTTAGTTGCCAGCTAGGCCTCCGGTTTTAAATTCTTTGCAGTTTGAAGAGATAATAAGGCCCTGGCCAGGTAGCTTAGTGGGTTAGAGCCAAGGTTGTGGGTTCGGTCCCTGGACAGGGTACATACAAGAAACAACCAGTGAATGCACGAATAAGTGGAACGCCATCGATGTCTCTCTCTCTCTCTCTGGCCTCTGTTTGGCTTGTGGGGGCAGAGTCACTGTGGGGCGGTTTATGAGTCATCTGAAATACGCCTTCACCTAGACTTGTGGCCCGCTGGCGAGGCTGCTGCTTTTATCTGGTCTCACATGTCCTGTCCGTGTCAAAACTTGCCTCGTCTCTTTGTTGACTTTGCATCAGAGCAGTGCTCGCGGCCGGGTTTGAGGGTTTGGACTCCCCCTCAAGTGCATCTGCTCCCCTCCCCCCGCCGCCCCGAGCGGCTGTGGATCTGGATGTCGTCTTCTCATGTGCAGCTCATGGAGCCCACAGTGACGTTACCCCGGCTTCTCTGGGAAAGGACAGGTTTACTTGTCAGCTGCTCTCAGAGACCACGTTGGCATTCTTTGTGGAAGTGAGTCTGTGATTCCGGCTGACTTTTGGACTCACCTCTCCACATGGGCAGTGGATGCCTTTTAAAATCAGGACTTAGAGAGAGCTAATCTAACGGTCCTGGGTTAGCTGGCATTCTCTCTTTTTAATTTTGTTTGAGAGAGAGAGAGAGAGAGAGAGAGAGAGAGAGATCTATTGATCTCTCGGTTACCTCCCATATGCGCCCCAACTGGATATCGAATGCACAACCTGAGTATGTGTCCTGAACGGGAATTGAATCCGCCACATTTAAATATATATTTATTTATTGATTCCAGAGAGGAAGGGAGAGGGAGAGAGATAAAAACATCAATGATGAGAGAGAATCATCGATTGGCTGCCTCCTGCATGCCCTCCCACAGGGGACTGAGCCTGCAACCTGAGCATGTGCCCTTGACCGGAATTGAACCCGGGACCCTTCAGTCCACAGGACGATGCTCTATCCACTGAACAAAAACGGCGAGGGCAAACCTGCCTCCTTTTGGTGCGCTGGACGACGCTCCAACCAACTGAGCCACACTGGCCTGCGCTGAAGTTCTCTTTAAGGGCAGTAACGAACAGGACATGACACCCACGGGGAGCTAGTGTGGCACTATATTCCGTCCATTTGTCTTGCCTCTGTGTGACGGAGAAAGAAGAAAATCAAACTGCTCTGGAATTCAGGTTTTTGCCTCTCGGTGGATGACAGCATTCTGACGGAGGTGTGGATGCCACAGCTGTGCTGCTTGGGCTCGAGGCCTGCCTCTGCCACCCACGAGTCGTGCAACTTTGGGAAGGCTCCCGAGCTTCTCTGTCTCTCCGTTTCATTATCTACCAAGTGAGGATAATTACAGTCATTACCACCCAGGGTTATCATGGGGATCAGACGAGTTAATTTCTGTAAAGCATTTATAACCGGACCTTGCACATAGTAACTGCTGTACAGTGTTAGCGATTACTTTCATTAGGAATTAGTAATTGCACAAATAAAAAAATGAAGGTGTAAATCATTAATCAGGGCCATTTATCTGTGGGACTGTAGGCATCGTGTCGGGCCAGCACTGTGGGTTTATATTAGTTGGGGTAGGTTATTGTTGTAACAAAGATCATATCAAAATACTGAATAATGGCTTGAACATAATAACAATGTATTTCATGCCCATAAAACAGTGATCAGTAGTAAACAGAGACATCCCTATCTCTGCCTTTCATGGTCTTCCTCTCGTCGATTAGCGAGCTCTGCTGCTTCTAGAAGTCTTCAGAATGTATTTAGGACCCATCCACTTCTCACAACCCCTCCTCCTGCCCTGCTGCCCCAGCCACCAGCATCTCTCTCCTGGACCAATGCCATTCCTTCCTCACTGGTCTCCCGGCTGCTTTTTCTTGCCTCCCTACGTGCAGCAACCAACGTTGAGTCTTTTAAAAAAAATAATTCAGATCATGTTACTTCTCTGCTGCAACCTTCTTATGGTTTCTCAGAATGTTAAACATAGAGAGGTACTGTACCATCCAGCAATTCTACTTCTGGTTACCCAAGAGAAGTGAAAACGTGTGCCTGCACAAAACGTGTGGGTGAGTGTTTATAGCAGCATGATGCACAATAGCCCAAAGGTGAAAGCAGTCCTGTCAGTTATAAGATGATGGATGGATCATCCACATGTGGTCTAATCATACAATAGAATATTACTTGGCAATACAAAGGGTGATGTTGTGATACGTATTATACCGTGGGCGACTGTTGAAAACCGTATGCTCAAAGTGACGAGAGCCACAGGTGATGCGATTCCGTATCCAGAATGGGCAAAGCCACAGAGACAGGAAGTAGAGGAGTGGTTGTCAGAAGCTGGGGAGAGAGGAGAGAGGTGTGGCTGCTAACGGTACAGAGCTTCTTTTTGATGTAACGAAAATGTTCTCAAATTAAGTTGTGATGATTGCATAACTCTGAATATATGCTCTGCATTGTGCATGTTAAAACGGCAATTGTGTAGTATATAAATTATATCAGTATTAAAAAAGGCCCTTTTGGCTTTCTGTCTGATCTGACCCCCAACATCCTCTCTGACTTCCTCTCCTAATAAGCTTCTCCTCCTTCCTCCTAACCTACCCAAACCGGCCTCTGTTCTGTTCCTCAAGCCAGGCGAGTGCTGCCTGCCCCAGGGCCTTTGCACTTGCTGTTCTCGCTTAGAACCTTCTGCCCCCAGATATCTGCGAGGCTGGTTCCCTCACTTCCTTTTGTGTCTCTACTTAAACATGACATTCGCAAGAGGCTTTCTCTGATTATTCTAAAATAACACCATCTCATTGCCTGTTGCCATTCTCCGTTCCCTTGGCCCTCTTTTATTTCTCTCTGTGTCACTTACTGTCGTCTAACCTACTAGGCATTTTTTCTGTCTCCCTCCCTGAGAATATCAGCTCCATGAGTCAGTGGCTTGGCTTCGTTCATTACTGCCTCTGCAGCAAGCTGGGCCCGATCTGCTCACTAAACCGTTGGCATGAGAAAGACAGGGATTTCTGGGGCAGTGGCGATGTCTGGGGCATACACGAAACTCGTGTGCCAGGTCCAGTGTGCCCGTCAGATACAATGTTAGAAATTAGCAGCCTGGAAATAGCCTCGATGGGAACAGTGATTCTGGAGGAATGGAGCTCCTCAAAGTTACTGTCGCATCTCTCGCTACCGGTTGGTAAGTTTTCCCACCTTTTAAACCATCGGCGTCATGCTCAGATACACTGTTCCGTTCGCTGTTTTTCCTAATACGTCTTCTGGATTCAGAGCCTTTACTTTCACTTAAGTCTTCATTGACCACCCCCTGCTATCTTTTCTTCCCCTGGACACTCTTCAGGTTTCCTTTCTAAGACGTTTCCTGCCAGAAGAGGACTGGCAAAGTAAAGTCCATTTCCGTAAAGCAGCGGATGGAGTGGGAGCCTTTGATGGGGTTTTAGAGTTTAGGTTGAGACATCCCTACTTTGTGGGTATTGAGGAATGCAGAGGTGGGGAAAAAGAGAAGAAAATGTGTGCATGCTTTAAAAAGTGTTTAAGTTTGAGGAGCGCTCAGAATTCCACTTCTTCGCCCCCTCCTCCCCACCCCCATTTCCTTTTCCTGCTCCCAGGCCGGGGTGAAAAACATGGCCAGTTGCCCAAACTCCGAAAGTTAAAATGTGCGAGTCAGTAGGTGGCACTGAAGATCCGTCTCCGCGCGGCCCGGCCCGGGGAACACTCCTGGTCTGGCTGCAGCCGCCCGGCTTCGAGGTGTCAGGGATTGTTTTATTGGTGGAGGGCAGAGTGTAATATATTCATCTCCACCCGAGGCAGCCATTTAACGCCCCGGAACATGCCCCTCTGCTGGCCACGGCCTGTTAGCCGGGCTTATTTGGTGTAATAATTAGCAGGATGGCTCACTAACAGGGGTACTTACCAACACCTCTCATCCCCACTGCGCCCTGGGACGTGATGGGTCGCGCATTCTGCGGAAATAGCTGGGAAGGTCACAGCTTCACCTCCGTCTAAAGGGCTACTTTCTGCCCAGGACGGGTTTATATTAACCGGCCTCTGAGCTTCTTCGGACTGCACTTGTGTGTAACATAAACACATACCGGCTTTTATGTCATGGCCTGGTGAAGGTCGGTAAACACAGCACTGTTAATTTTCCAACCCCCGGAATGACAGAGAAATCAATGAGTAGCTGCCCAGATCATCGGGCGCCGCCCGCTCCCCGGACTGTGTGTGTCGGAAGGTGTCACAGGAGCCCCGGGCCGGCCATGGGCACCACGTTGGAGGTTAAAATCGGAGAAGAAAATGACACACGGGGTTTTTATTTTTTCTCCACGGTCGTGAGTTAGGCTTTTCTGTTTAATTCGTTGTGGCTTTCCGAGCCCTGCTAGGCTCCTACTGTTTCGACACCCACAGTTGTAACATTTACTTTAGAACATGGTCAGAGTTAACTGACGGAAGACCAGACTGGCGAAAATGGGTGTAAAGCAGGAAACACTGTAGTTGGACCACTGACGTAGCCCCTCTGGCCGTAGGCCGGCTGTTTGCCTTCTGTGTGCGTGGTTGTCCCCCTGCTTCAAACGGAGACCAGGACGACCCCCCCCCTTTCCCCCCTTCGGCTCCCCGACGCCGGGTAAAATGAAGCGAGACCTCTTCCCGATGCTTTTGCTCAGAATCAGAGTCCGGATAAATGTAAGAAGTTGTTGCGATTACTTAACCCCTTCCCCGGCAGAAACGTGTATACTCGTTTTCACAAAATGTTCTTTTTCAGTCGTCGACGAGTATACTAAGAAAATATGGTAAAAAAATATGGTTTATAGGAAGACGAGTTACAAACTGTTTTCATAACCAGCATCAAAAATACTATATAGAACCAAAATAAAAAAATTAGTCTGAAAAAGAAACGTTTTTAACAAAAAAATTATTGGGGAAGGGGTTAAGGAATCGAAGCGGCTTTTTCTTTGTTGATTCTGAGTTGGGGACATTTTGTTTTCGAGTGTTAGTTCTGTTCTTGGCAGCACGCATCAGATACTTTCTCTTGGCTCTGCCTTTGTTCAAACCCCCCTGTATCTCCGGGTGGAGGTGGAGGAAACAAACTGTCAGATGGGGAAGTAGATTCTTCCAGAGTCTTTGGGAGGACCAGGGAAATGGGTCACGGCTGAGCGGCCAGAGGTGGGCTTCTGAAACGACACAACCGACGGGCTGGCCAGGCGGGCTCTAATCCCTCGCACTCCAGAGGGCCAGGGATCCGGCACCATGACTAGGCCGTTGTTTTTCAATAATGTCCCACTGTGGCTGCATTCGGGGTACAGCAAGGTACAGCTGGCATTGGATAACCTACTAGCTTGGCTTTCAGGGTCTCCATCATCCGGGTCCAAACGCATGCTCAGTCTTGGAATGTTGTCGCAGAAATCTCCGAGGCTTCCATGACTGTTGCCTACAGAAAAGGCTCCAACACCAAGAAGATGGCCTCCATTTAATTTCTGCCTTCCCAGCAATCTCTCACAGAGCCATTTAGTTGTCAGAGCCTAATTCTCATCCAGAGCCCTAGCTGCAGAGCTGCAGAGCAGTCTGGGAAATGTAGTTTTAAACTCTATCCTCTGCAGCATAGGAAAGATTAGAAGGATGCTGAGTGCCAAACCATATATCCACTCTCCTCTCTCAGAATATTTAAAATCATGATCCTTACTTCTAAATCAGTATTTCATTCGCTGCCTAGCATAGCAACAAGCTTGGAGTAGACCCTCAGTAGATGTGTTGTTAATGACCTTGACTTCTTTGTTTCTCTGTATGGCGCCACCTTGTTTTACAATCTCGGCACCGCGTTAGATCCCAGATCTCTCCACCTTAGTGTAGCTCTTGGTTCTCTTCCATTCCCATTATCTTCTCCCTGTCCAGGCGCAGCCCACGCCTGCCCCCTTACCTGCCCGCTGGCCGCCGGTCTTGGCTTTTTTAAACACAAGCATATTATTAGTACATTAGTGTTTAAAACACAAAACAGCCAATCCCGTAGCATGCCTCCCTGTGTTCCTGTCCTCCTCAGAGCCTTTCGTGGCTCCTTATTTAGGACAGAACCAAGGCTGCTAGCTTGGCTTTCAGGGTCTCCATCATCCGGGTCCACGCTCTCATTCCAATGTTATCTTTCAAGCCTTCCCCCGCCCCCCCTCCACCACCACCTCATCGAACCGAATTTTAGACAAAAGGTCTGGTCCTGATGTCTGACAGAGTCCTGTCCTTTACACATCTTTAGCTTGTTACCTTTTTTTTTTTTGCTTTGCTGCCTTTACAGCCTGTGTTTAATTTTCTACTTTCTTCTTCCCGTTAATTCATGCCCTTGGTCACATTGGTGCATGGATTTTTTTTTCCCTTCTCTCCTTTCTTCACACAATCTATAGCATTGTTTACTTGGCCATTTTTTTTAAATTACCTGTATGGTTAGTTTTCTTTTTATGACTGTATACCCTCTCTTTTTTTATGTAGACAGTATCAATATTTGTCATGGATTTGATTGAGTCGTTGATTCCTCATGGTTTAGAGTTTGACTTGCTGGGGGAGAAGGGGATGGTCAACATGGGGCCGAAGCCATGCTCCAGCTGTGTGATTTTTGCCCCTTTCATTTTTAGTGAAAGGACAAATTAACTGTTTGCTTAGAGCAAGCGAATGCTGTGCTCTGTGGACTTAGGGTGTGACGAGGGCCCTTGGCTGGCAGACCCCGGAGCTGAGCCCCTTGTCCCTGTGTGCGGAGGCCAGGGGGGCTCCCCGCCCGCCCCGCTGCAGTGCCGTGTGCTTAAGGGCGGGTTGTGAAACAGCAATGGAATTTGTCTGTGGTTTCTTGCCAGAGAGGAGGAGGAGGAGGAAGAAAGGATTCTGAGTAAATCAGACATGCAAATTAGCAAGGCCCATGGGCCTCAGGTCGAGTCCAAAGACATTCAGCGTGTCCCCTCTTTGCTTTTCGCTTGTGCAGGGTGTGTGTGAAAGGGCGGCCATTCTGTATTTGCTTGAAGCCAGAATTCTCAACTTACTGGCTTCAGGATCCTTTTGTACTTACACCGCTAAAAAATGACGGAGGCGCCCCCACCCCCAAACAAAAACAAAACCAAACACACAGCACAAACCTTTTGTTTATATGGGCTGTATCTAGTGACATTTACCATATTAGGAAATAAAACGGAAGAACTTAAAACTCTTCATTAAGTCATTTAAAATACAGCAAAAAGAGCTGACCACATGTTAACAAAGATTTTTGCAAAAAGTAACCATTTATCTCCAATACAAAAAAAAAAAATGGCAAGAAGAGTGGCCTCGTTTTACAGTTTGGTTAATCTCTCTAATATCTGGCTTTGTAGACAGTGGCATCTTGTGCCCACTTTTGCCTTCAGTTGTTGCGGTGTGTTGGTTTGGTTGAGGTATATGAGCAAACAGCCTTACGTGGACACGAGTGGGAAAGGGGAGTATTTCAGCTGCTTCTTCAGCTGTTATATGTGCATCTTCTTCGCTATGACACCGAAGCTCGACCAGTCTTAGCTTCATGAAGGTCTAGTTGCCGTGTAGAGTCTGAAACCACATCAGCGACCTTTTCCTTCTCTGTGATATTTGTTATCTATTGATCTGTCATTGCACGCTGAGTGGATCTCTCACTCATGCAGGATCTTGTAGCGGCCTGCTTTTAGTCGCTTGGAAGATGATTCATTCACTGAGTTAGATCTTTCAAAGGTGGACACAGTTCATGATCCAGTACCAAAAGCCACATTCCTCAGTATCACCGCTGACCTTACCAGAACAGTCGCTGAAGTATTAGGAGCCCATGTGGTGTGAGGTGGCGAGTACAGATTCTCCATATTTCTGAACTCTGGCTTGAAAACTCAAGTTTTCCCACGGGCAGCCAATCTGGTCAGTTGAAGCGAAAGGCCCACTTTATTAATTTTTGAGAACACATCTGCCGAATCCCAGAATTGGATTATCCCTATTTGTTGGTCCGTCATTTTCTCAAGTAAAAATGGAATTCCATGAGAAAGTGAGTACTCCAGTCCTGAACTCGATCTTTGAGACGATTGTTTTGCTTTGACGTTTATCAGAAATACTTTGCGCACACTTCTCATTTTGTCCCGCACACTAGTAAAGAGGCAGCTACGTAACACCCAGGATTTAATAAAATTAACCATTTTTACTGCTTCATCAAGGACACTGACGGTTTTCTCCTTTTTATTGGAAGCTGGATGGCGAAGAATACAGTGGCTTGATTGGTGCCAACGCACCTGCAATTTTACCCACCATTCTTTTGAGCCATGGATCCCCATGTCAGCACAGTGAAAACAGCAGAAAATATTATTATCATGAAAATAGCGTTGCTCTGGCGGGTTCTGCCCTGAAGCCCTGCACTAGAGTAATTAGAAAGATCTGACAGTTGGAAATGCGAAGGATGGAGTCAGAGTTTGGTTGGTTCTATGTCCCGGGCTCATTTCCTCGGCTCTGGAACTCTGGGTGAGGCAGCCCAGAGGGGAACAGCTCCCTCTTATTCTGGGCTTGCTCTCAGCCCAGGGTCTAATTCCTGGGGCCTGATTTCTTTATGCTTTTGGTGATTATTCGTGTTTAAATTACACCATTTGATTGTTAGAAAAAAAGTGAATGACCAGTGCTGTTGGTGAGATGGCTGAGGTCACCATGGGACCGCCTACTTGGGACACTCGTGAATGGAGAGACTTCTCTAAAAAGAATCTATTTGGGGCAACATGTGAAAACTATTTCAGGCAGTCGGCCTCCCTCCCGTGCTTTTGATTGTTGTATTCGTTGGTCGGCTGGCTTATATTTATTTTTTTACATTTGAAAGGTCACCTTCCTTCCGATTCTCGAATCCCTGCCGGGCTGTCCGGTCTCCCCCACCGCAAGCATCACCCTTCTCTGGTGTGAACACCGCGGGACCAGAGGCCGCGATGAACCGCCCGTGTAACAGGAGAATCCCAATTTTCCAGTTCCTT
Source organism: Myotis davidii (assembly GCF_000327345.1). Taxonomy (NCBI): domain Eukaryota; kingdom Metazoa; phylum Chordata; class Mammalia; order Chiroptera; family Vespertilionidae; genus Myotis; species Myotis davidii. Next base: position 2,332,659 of record NW_006300373.1, read on the forward strand.
TTTTTTAACTTCTTGGGTGGTTGGGGCCCATTATTGAAACAATTATTACATTTACTCAAGAGTTTGTCTTTTCTGTTAAAAAAAAAAAATTCCATCTAAGTGGCTCCCGGTGAAGAGGAGGAGGTTGTGTAACCCGAGTCCACTCCTCGCCCGTCTTTATTGTGGGAGAAGACTGACCCCTTTGTGCGGCGCTTGGCACGCAGAACCGGTTTTAATGGAGCAGGCAGCTCCTTTAATAGATCCATTCTCCATTGTGTTTGGAATCCGGTGCTTTCCCGTTTACTCTGTACGCTCCGGGCGGCTTTGGAGGAATTGGGGGCAGGGGTGTCGGGGAGGGTTAGTCCTTTGGGGTCTGATGGGTAGTTTGATTCCCAGGCTGCTTCTTCGTGAATGTCCGCCAGGGAAGGCCATTGCCCCGTGTAAGTGCCTGATCGGCCTCAGACACACTCCCAGGGGTTCTGTACATCCGCATCCGAGCCTCATGGGGACTCGGATGTGCCCTGGGCCTGTGGACTTACTTCTCTCCACTTCTGTGACGGCGATGTAGGCGAGGTCACCATTGTCCCTTGCCGGGGCTTCTGCACCCCCAAATTAGTCTCCCTGCTTCAACGTTTCACAGCTGCTCCCCTGCCTAATCCATTCCCCACACATCAGCTGCATGTTTTAAAAAGGTCAATCAACATTTTTTGTGTCACCTCCCTACCTAAGGCCCTTCAGTGACTCTGCGTTGCACGCACACAGAATGAAGTTCTTGTGCTCTGGCCGAGAAGGCTTCTGTGTATCCGAGAACTCACCCAGCCAACCCCCCACCGCTTGCCCACTGTGCTGCAGGCGCCCTGGCCCCCTTCCTGTCCCTGAAGCCACCAGGCTGGGTCTTCCTCGGGGCCCTCTGCCCAGATCTCTGCTGTGGGCCTGGCTCTCCTGGGATGTGTCTGAACCTGCGCAGCCTGAGCAGCCAGCCCCCAGCAGCCTCCCTCTATGCTGTCATCCGTGTTATATTCATTAAATCACTCGCGCCAGTCTAGAGTGAGGTTCCGATTGTCAGATTGTTTGGGTTTCAACCTTGAGCCTGTAACTTATTGGCTGTGTGACTTTGGGCAAGTTACCTAACCTTTCTGAGCTTCAGTTTGCTCCTCTATGAAGTGGATATAATAATGTTATGTCCCTCTATTTGAGAATTAAATAAGTTAATACTTATCTCCTATAATAGTTTCTGGCACATTATATAAGCTCAAGAACCGTTAGCTATTGTTATTTTAAGGTGATTAGTATTATCACAAATTTGTTTTTTCTTCTTTGTATAGCTACTATCTCTCCCACCTAGAATATAATAAGCTTTATGAAGGAAGCGACCTTATCTGGGACATTCACAAATATACCCCTAGCGCCTATGCCAGTGTTTGATAAAAGTAGACCCTCATTAACAATTCATTTAATATTAAAATATGAAATAGCATTATCCCTACTTTAGAAATTGTGTGACCAGGGTTCAGACAGGTAAGGTAACTTACCCAAGGCCACACAGCTACTAAGTCACAGCCCCGGGATGGAGGTTGAATCCCGATCCCGCAAACTCAGGTTCTTCCTATTGCACCACAGTGCCCAGGTGGAATTTCTGTACCGCAGACTGGCAGGTCTGACCGGCGATTTTCAGGTTGCCTCTTTCTGTAAATCCCGAGATGACTCAGGAAATGGAAACAGCCATTCCTGTCAACGTGAGAGGTCCAGGCCAAGAGCTAGCCCCAGAGGAAAGCAAGTTCAGAAAGCGAGATGTACACAAACCCCCCGAATGCAAGGGGTGGCATCCGAGTGTCCCCGACTCCTGCCTGCGGGTTGGGCTGCCTGAGAGATTCCTGTGCTCACGACTTCGGAGTGGAAAGGGTGGCCGACGTCAGAAACCCCCTGTGGGGGCCACTGTCCTCCTGGCCCCTGACTCTCCTGGGTGGAGGCAGAAGTGGAGGCACTGATATGTTCTCTCCTGCCGCTCCTAGGAAGTAGGAGGCTCGAGTCTGTCTTTAATATAACGGCCCCTGGTCCGTGGGGGCTCCACAGACTCAGTCTTTTAAACAGCCCCCTTCCCCCCATTTTTTTTGGTAAGCAGTGAAGAGTATGAGAGCTCATGGCACAGAGGGAAAAATGAAGGCTTTGGAGGTAGGTGGACAGGACAGGGTTCACATTTCCGCCGGACCGCTTGGCTGCGCCTTAGCACTTAACGTCTTCAAACCTGCTTCCTGATCGATAGAGGTGGGATTTGTATGAAAAGAAGAAGTAGGACGTTGCCGAAAGTGCCTCGCGCAGTGTCTCCAGTTTGGAGCATTGCCCCTTTTGAGAATTTACTAAGAGCGATGAGCACTCTCCCCAGAAACATGCCCGTATACTCAGAATGTGGCCTTTCATTTTGTAAGGTTCATGGAACCTCTGACACCCAGGTTAGGCACCTCTGCCCTGGACCAGGGTCCTTATGAGAGGAGTGTGTGTGTGTGTGTGTGTGTGTGTGTGTGTGCGCACTTCCTTTCTTAGGAGCTAGACTAGTGCTTGGCTCCCTGCAGTCTCTTATGAATGTTTGTTGAATGAGGGAATTGAACTAATTTCTGGATTCCTTAATCACCTTGAACTTGATCTTTGGTTTCCTTTGCCCTGGGGCCTGCGGGACCAAGCCAGCTCCATAGCTCAGTGTGGGCACGCCCGGGCCATTGCAGCGTGGCACACAGCTCTGAGCCTGTGGTTTGCCGTGGAAAACCGGAGAGGTGGATGCATGAAATGCCTGGGAAGTGGTTTCTGTTTATCGTAATCGAGGGATGGTAGGGTAGCTCAGAGCATTTGGACGCTAGATTGGGCATGACCATCCCAGGGTGTGAAATTTTGCTGATGCCTCCTTACTAATCTAGAATAATAAAAGCGTAATATGCAAATTGACTGAACGGACGACCTTCCGGACGAAGCCGGGCTGCAAGGGCCGAGGCAGCTGCTGAGGCAGCCGGGGCTGTGAAGGTCGACTCTTGCACGAATTTCGTGCATTGGGCCTCTAGTAGAATATAAACATCTTAGGGCTAGAGAGAGTCTTAGGGATCATTTAATCTAATTCCTTCAGATCGATTAATTAGTTCAAGGTCACTCCATGGCTAGAGTGGCAGAACTCAGGGCATGGGACTGTCAACCTCTGCCCCCTTCCAGCCCCCAGCAAGTGAATCTTCTCCAGCTCCCGGGAAACAGTAATTTCCGCTGACTTCTGTGTGGTTTAACGGCCTTTGAGACCAAATGCAGCCATTTTAATGCTGAATAGCATCACTGTGTGAAGCTGGCTTATTTATTAATGTTTCTTCCCTGTCTTTTCCTCCAGCCTTTCTAAGTGTAAACCCCACATGGTCAGGAATCTTATTCAAGTCCATACCCCTAGAGTAGTGATGGCAAACCTTTTGAGCTCAGCGTGTCAGCATTTTGAAAAACCCTAACTTAACTCTGGTGCCGCGTCCCATGTAGAAATGTTTTGATATTTACAACCATAGTAAAACAAAGACGTATTTTTGATATTTATTTTAAATACTTAAATGCCATTGAACAAAGAAAAATCAACCAAAAAAATGAGTTTGCGTGTCACCTCTGACACGCGTGTCATAGGTTCGCCATCACTGCCCTAGAGCTTTCTTCATAGAAGGTGTGTAATAGGTTTTGGTTGAATGAATGAATGAATGAATGAATGAGGAGTTTCCCTGGCAGTTGTCTTAATAGTGTCCGAAGAGTTGGGATCTTACCTCTTTTTTAAAGTGTTTGCACTTTGGCAAACACTGATTGAACCGCTGTACATCAGACATGATTCCAGGCACAGAAATGAATGGGATAAGCTGCCCCGCTTCAAAGAAGTCATCGTGTAAACACAGGAGCAGCTTGCCAGATGTGGCGCCAGATGTGGCCCGCGGTGTTTTTTCCCTTTAATTTGAATGCGTGCTGACTTACTTCCTGTGCCTTTCCTTCACCTGCTTTGCTCATTTACGTCCTACCTTCTGATGGTCTTGGAGTTTAGGTGTTAGGATTTAGATACACCAAGGTTGCAGGTTCGATCCCCAGTCAGGTCACACACAAGAATCAGCCAATGAATGCATAAATAGGTGAGACAACAGATCGATGTTTTTCTCTCTCTCTCCTTCCCTCCTTCTTTCTAAAATAAAAAAATTAAAAATTGAATAATAATAAAAATAGAAGCAGTTAACTCCATAGGCAGTTGGAGTGAGGGGCCGAATCTACCTAGACACCCCTGCTTTCTAGGTGAGTATCGAGCATGAGTACTTGGTCTTAGAACCTGGACTAATACTCTACTTCAACGGCCTCTTCTTCTTCCTCAAAGGGTTTCATGTTTTGTGTGGTTTTTCAGTTCATACGTCTGTTCAGGGGAACTCTGCACATTCCAGTAGTGCTGTCTAAATACGTGAACTGTGAAAACTCCCTGAAATCACGTGGACAAATGAGTGTGAAACATCAAATAAATGAGGCCCGAACTGGTCATCGCCCCATTCACCCCTTCCTGTATCTTCCTGGGCCGGGTCAGCTCTTTGACAGACTCTGGCATGTGATGTGAGTGTGGCTCGCTTACACGTGACTTTCAGGAGACTTCTTTGTGGAACAAGGGGTAGGGATTTGTGGTTTCCCAGGATTCCCCTCCCTTGACTTGGCAGGGAGGCGGGCAGGCATCCCTCAGCAGACCTGAAAGTAGGTGAGCTGTCAAGGTGTCTCCGGTGATAGGCTCCTCTGGGCGGGACTCAGGGCGCCCCACCAGCAAAACGGATGGGAGGCCTAAATGATCTCACCTTTGGGCTTTCCTTATAATAATCGCCCCAAGTGCTAAATGGGGTGTGACAGACCTAACAGGTAATTGCCAAGTGGAGTTCATTACCAGGCATTGACTAGATAAGTGATGTTCCTTATGTTAAAAAAAAACAAAACCAAACTAAAGGGGAAAAAATTAGACTATATTTAGAGTTAGGATTCAGAGACTGCAGATCCCTTCACACAGATTAAACCTGTTTCAAAGCTGTCGGTCAGCTTAGTTCAGTTACCTTTCTCAAGGTGGGGGTGGTGGTGCAGAGTGAGGAGCAGTGGGGAGGGGTCGAGATTCAGGAGAAACTGTAAGAGAGGTTAGGATTGGTCATCAAAATTTTTTAAAAATACATTTTTATTAATTTCAGAGAGGAAGGGAGAGTGAGAGAGAGATAGAAACATCAATGATGAGAGAGAATTATTAATCGGCTGCCTCCTGCACGCCCCACACTGGGAATCGAGACCACAACTCAGGCATGTGCCCTGACCTCCCGGGTCATAGGTCAAAACTGAATCAGGAGTACACTGTACAGATTCCTCAGTTTAGGAAATTATAATCTGATGGGTCATCTTTTACATTCTTTTTAAAAAATATATATTTTTATTGATTTCAGAGAGGAAGGGAGAGGGAGACAGAGATAGAAACATCAATGATGAAAGGGAATCAATTGGCTGCCTCCTGCATTCCCCCCCACTAGGGAATGAGTCCACAACCCAGGCACATGCCCTGAATAGGAATCAAACCTTGACCTCCTGGTTCATAGGTCAAAACTCAAGCACTGTATTTGCAAAGCTGTGATATATTGCAGCGATGAAAGCGTTATAAAATTCATTTTAACCCTGCACCGTTCATTATTACCTGTGTTTTGTGTATATGTATTTGTGTGTGCTCATTTACATACATACAGCTATATGAGTGTGTGTGTGTGTGTGTGTGTGTGTGTGTGTATATTTATTTATTTATTTATTTGAGGCCTGATGCACGAAAATTCATGCAAGAGTAGGCCTTCCTTCCCCCAGCTGCCGGCACCGGCTTCCCTCCATCCCGGGCTGCTTTCCTCCGGCCACCGGCAGGCAACCAGGATCTGGGCTGCTTTGCTCCTGCCTCAGCTTTGTCCGGAAGGACGTTCAGTCTAATTAGCATGTTATCCTTTTATTAGTATAGCTATTCACTGACATACATAAAAAAGTAGAGATATTCTCTGAGCAAGGACTGTGTGCCAGGTTTTAGCCTGCATTGGATTTCCTGGGTGAGAGAGAGGCCCTGGAAATGGAACCGTGGGCATAACCTAGTGTATAATCTAACCAGCAGGCAGAGCTGTAATGACCTGCAACATGAGCTTGAGACCTACCAACTACTCGCAGGACACAGGCAGAAGCATTTACCCCTAATGAGCGGGGTTTTCTCCAAGAGCAACAAGTCCCGCCCGTGTGTGCAGAGCTGTCCCGGAGCCCGCAGACTCTGTGGTTTACACTCGATGTGAGTGACGTGCCTCTGCACTGTCAGCCTCAAAACCTCACCGCTGCCCTTGGCCTGCGATGAAGGCCTCCTGGCCTTGGGGCTCGGGAAGGCGCTCCTTTCCGATGGGGCCTCGTTAACATCTTCCTGATCCGAGTCCACGACGCCAGAAAAGCACACGCGATCGCTGTCTTTGGGGAGCAGCACGGGGCCTCAGACACGGCGTCAGGTCCTCTGCCATTTAGAACTCACATGTCAACGGCGTGTGTGTGTTTTGGGTCTGTTCTCCCTAAACTTTCTGAATTTTTCTATTTCTTTCAGATTTTTCTTCTTTTTTCTTTGTGACCTTCACACATAATGTCTGGAATGCATTTAAAAAACAACTGCGGTAAAACTCACATAACATAAAATTGACCACCTTAACCACTGTCAGTGTGCATTCCAGTGGCATCAAGTACATGCATGTTGTCCCGCCTCTCTTTGCTTCCTGTGTCATAGCACCAGCACCACCACCCATCTCCGGAACGTTTTAACCCCAAACTGGAACTCTGTCCCCATGGAACACGAACTCCCCCTGCCTCCCCCTTTCTGCCCCCGGCACCCACCATTCTACTTTCTGTCTCTGTGAACTGGACTATACTCGTCCCCGGACTTGGCAGATAAAAACGTGAGGCCAGCGCCCAGTGCTGCCATTGACTAGCCCCGTGATCTTCTCCAGGCGTGTGATCTAAGTCTTGGTTTTCACTTCATCACAATGGGGAGAATGAGGTCTCCCTTATCCTCCTAGGAGTTTTGTAGCGATTAAAAGAGTTAGCCATAGATGAAAGTGCCTGTTCCAGCCCGTCGGCAGGAATGAAACGGGCGAGGAAAGCAGGGGGACAGGACTCCAGCGCGAGTCTGGCTGGCGATGACATTAACTGGAGATGAAAAACAGGAGAAAGACTTCAGGAAGTCGGGGAAGGAAAACGTTAACTTTGATTCTGGGCTTTCTGAATCTCCGGGGCTGGTGGGAACTTGTATGTAATATCCTGGAGACCGTTTTAAGGGTGGGTTTGGGCTGGAGATGAGGATTTTTTGAGTGTTCTCTGCAAGGAACTCATTTTGAGAAGATGAGATTGCCTGAAGGAAGCAAGTTATCTGAAGCGAGGAAAGGAAGAAGGGTGGGAAATGTCTGCCGTTTGGGGCAGAGGAAGAAAGATCTGAAACAGACCGAGGAGGAGGGAGCAGAGGCTAGAGGCTGGAAGGGAGAGGGTGTCATAGAAACCAAGGGCAGCCCTAGCCGGTGTGGCTCAGTGGGTAGAACATAGGCCTTCGGACTGAAGAATCCCGGGTTCGTTTCCCGGTCAGGGCACATGCCCAGGTTGTGGGCTTGTTTGGTTTGTAACAGGAATTGCGCACACATTTGTCTCTGTACCATTGAACTTAATCTTGACAACAGCCCTGTGAGGTAGGTATGGTTACTGTATCCGTTTCCTTGATGGGGAAACCGAGGCACAGGGAGGTTAAGGAACTTACTCAAGTAACCTACTCCCCAGCTAGTGATTGGCAGAGGCAGGATTTGAGCCTATAAAGTCTGATCTGGAGCTGTAGCTCTTAAGCAGGATTTCAGGCTGTGCCGTCGCATCTTGCTGCCTAGTTGTTGGAGGCCACTTCGAGAGACAGCTGCTCATCTGCAGTTACAGGAGGAAGAGCTGAGTGCAAAGCCGGGCCTCTGTGAGTGCGTCTCAGCTTGGAGCGGGTTTTCCAGGGTAAGGAGATGACGCACGCGTCGGTTTGGTTCGGTGGCAAGCCTCGGGCTTTGCGGAAGGATACATCCATTAGAATTATCACTCACTGTTTATCGGACAAGCCAGCGTGCCCGAGTTGTCATTAGCGATCTAATTCGGAGAGGGAGCGTGAGAACATAAAATGCACACATCGGATAGGACTCCGCACCTGCTGATGAAGCACGGAGCTCTCCTCGGTGCCCCAGTCAAGAAAGTGCGACCACAGAGCGCGCGTGTGGACTTTCTGGAATCCTGCGAATGAATAAGTGAAAACCAAAAAGCAACACCTACTCTGCATTATAAACCTTTGAAATAGCTACCGAGTCACTGACTCGTCCAGGCATTTTTCTTTAACTCTCATGGTGGCTGGACAAAGGGAACGGTTGAAATCGCTGTGTCTGCCGCAGAGGGGTTTTTTCTTGTTTTCAAAGGAACCTCTCCGGCCTCGTGTAAGTCACCGGGGGCCACCCAAGGGGGTGTATTAACATGTGATCACGCAGCGGTAGAGAGCAGGGGAGTGGACGGTCGCGGAGGTCGCTTACTGATGTCATTCCCGCTCCCTGGCGGACATCTCCTTTCCCGGGGCACGTTGTCTGGTCAGGTTTAATGGTTCAAGCTTTTTAAAATGACAGAGGACTCAGAGGTGCTGTGGGTCTCGAGTGTTATTATTTCCCATCAGCCTGCTAGCGGGAAAGTGCCCGGTTCCATCACGCTCATGCCAGGCTGGGCCAGGCCCCTGGTGGGATCTCCAGGCGCTGACCCCTGGCCTCCGAGCAGACCAAGCAGATGTGAAATTACAAGGCGGGGCGGTCCCTGAAGACTGACCTACGGCTGGGAGAATTGGAATTATTTTTCATCTAAATGGGTGTGGCCAAGAGGAGAATTTTTCTCTCTCCTCTTGGAAATGCAGGGGATGCGTTATGAGGTCCTTGGAGCTGGAATGTAGGAGCAGTAGCACTGAAGGAGGTTGTTTTTTTTTTTTTAATTCTTTATTGTTGAAAGTTTTACATGCCTCCCTTTTCCCCCATTGACCTCTCCCTGCCTGCCCCGTACCCCGCTCCACACCCCCCTCTCCCACTGCGTACGCCCCAACCTCCCTATTGTCTGTGTCCATTGGCCATGCTCATATGCATGGATTCAAGTCCTTTGGTTGAGTTCTTACCCACCCCACCCCTTCCCTCTGAGGTTTGAGGGTCTGTTCGACGCTTCTGTGTCCGTGGATCTATTTTTTGTTCATCAGTTTATGTGGTTCATTATATTTCACAAATGAGGGAGGTCATGTGATATTTATCTCCCTCCAACTGGCTTATTTTGCTTAGCATAATGCTCTCCATTATGCGTTATTAGATCCTTGGAGCTGGAGTGTAGGAGCAGTAGCACTGAAGGAGTTTTAATTAACCTGTTATCTCTCTTTTATGGTCTGGAATGGTATTGCCCTTCTCTGGTATCCATTGACAATATCACGGGTCTTATGATCGTGAAGAGGAATCTTGGGTAAGTGGTTATCTCTGCTTTCAGTCGAATATTTGGAAGTGGCTCAAGGAAATTCTAGTTTACAAGGCTCCAAATGAAGTGAGAAGAAGTTAGAAGTGTTCCAAGTCATTATCCCTGAGTAAAGAATCCAACATTTTGTTTTGTTAAAGACACATGTTGCTTTGGTACCAATGTTACAGTCTTCAGATGTGGGAACCATCCTTCCCCCAGTGTGTCAGTCCTTCCCACAACCAACCCTTAATCTTTGTTTCTTTTGAGATCCTGTTTAGCTGCTTTCCATCATAGATACTTTTTCTTCTCAGGAAACTTTCTTTTCCTTTTGAAACGTGGACTACATTCTTAAATTTGATGATTGTAGGTGGGAACTCAATATCAAGTTGGTGAGACAAATAGTGTTTGATATTCAGATTATTACATGAAGAGCTTAACTATATATTCTGTACCTGTGGTTTTACTTATTTTAAAACATTTACCTTGAAAGAGTAATATGGAATGCCACGGCCAACTTTGTGCAATATTTGGGAAAGTATGAATTATAGTGAAAGGTGCTGTCTTAGGGAGGACGCGTTGTAAGTGCTGGAATATTTAATGTTACAGCTGGATACAAGAGAGGGGAACTCCTTTAGGAATGAATGAATTTGTTGGAAAGTTGCTCGTAATAAAAGAAGGAAAGAGAAGTGAAGAGAATTCTAATCAACTTGCATGAAACCCACATTCCTTGTCTTTACATGGATGCAAAGTATAGACTCTTAGATTTAAAACAGGATAAGATAAATACCCCAGCAAGAAAAAGAAAAAAACAGACAGAGGACAGGAACAGGAATTTCACAAAAGCGCTACTGCAAATGGCAGTTAAGGAATGAAGTTACTCAAGACCTGATAAACAATCAAAGAGGTGTAGATTAGAGTGAGCCTGTTTTTTATTTATCTATCCACTTGCCGAAGATTGAAGAGCTTGATAATAAGTGGAGTGTGAGTATGTGGAGAAGTGGGCATTGTCTGCCGGTGGGCAGGGAGTGGGTATGTTTCCCTGGAGGGCAATTTCACAATGTGAGCCGAGAGTCAACAGAGCAAACCTTTCCACCTTGGGAATCTCTTGCTGAGAATTTTTATCACAAAGAAATCACCTGTGCCTTCTTGTCAGATGGTAAGCGCACAGTTTGTGTATACCTTCTGCTCCAAACACACCTATCAGGGACAGATAACAAAAAACAGAAGGAAGGAGTCACACCTGGGCTTATAGACGAGGTGTCCTGGACTGGGATGAGCTGGGATGAGCTGGGTTGAAACGATGGTCCTGCAAGGGCTCCCAGTGTGGAAGCAAAACGTAGCCACTGTGAGTTCAGGTCCCGTGAGGTAGTAGGGACTAAACGTTTCCCCCTGGAGATGGGCTAAAACCAAGCTAACTGTTTGTGAAGCCAGGGGCGGAGGGGAAGTTGTACTTCTCACCAAAGAGACTGAGAAAAGACCACCAGGTCTCGGAAATAGCTTGTATGTGGAGATAAGGGTTTTGAGGGGCAGGATAAGATAGGTAAACCTTCAAGAATAGAAACTGAATTAGTCTGATTGACTGCGGGGGAGAGATTGTGAGGCTCGAATCATCATTTAACGGAATGGCTTGGTCCAGGACGGGGTTATAGGGATCCTGGTGGAGGCTGCTGCTCAACCAATATGAGGAAAAAGGTGAGCGTAGATGGAGGGAGAGAGGAAGGAGGGGAAAAAGCAAAGGCAAAAAAGTCCACTCAGAATGAGCCTTCAGAACAAAATACCAAAGTACTTGAAGAAAATAAATGCTAGTAAAGATAGCAAACAGAATCAGTAATGAGAACAAAAGATCGACGTAGCTGAGATTAATTTTATAGAGAGGTCAGTCAAAGACTCGAATAAGCATGTTCAGGAAATTCAAAGGGGTAAGTAAAGACGTCCTGCTGATGAAAGTGAGATTTAAAAATGCTCCAAAATATGTATATCATAGAAATAATAAACTTAATAGATGGTAAGAGCTTTAGACCTAACAATTAAAAAGAGAATTGGTGAATTGGAAGAGAATACTGAGGAATTCAGCCAGGATGTAGGGCAAAAAAAAAAAAAAAAAGATAAAAGATTTAAAAAGGGGAGCGAGAGAACATTGAAGAGAGTTGAGAGGTTCCACATATGACTAACAGGAGTTCCAGCAAAAAGAATGAAGGTCATGATGGGGAAGAAAAATTTGAGGAGCTAAGAGTTGAAAATTGTCCTTACTTCAAAAAAGACACGAGTCCTCAAATACTTTGAGTAGTACCATCTGTTGATAACTATGGAATACAAGGGATATAAAGGAAGAAAATTCTTAGGGGACTCAAGATATAACAACACATTATCTGTAAAAGAAAGATTCTTATTCTAACAACAGATACTAGAAGATGGGAATAAAATCCTCAGAGTGCTAAAGGAAGATTACAGTTCATTTAAATTTTTAAAACCCAGGTAGTCTTTGATTCAAGAGTGAGAAAAAAAACGTAGATATTTTCAGTGATAAAAAATAGACTAGGACAGTTACCATCCATAGACTGTCTAGGAAAACTTAAAAGTTGTAATTTAGTAAGAAGAACAGTGAACCCAGAATGCAGGTTTTTATTACAAGAAACAAGGATGAGCATAGAAATTGATGAAATGTGTTGGCAAATGCCCTTAATTATGGGTTTAAAATGCTACTTTTTTGGGGGGGGGCGGTTTTAAAATGAATACAAAACTAAAACAGTAACTAATGAGAATGTGAGAAGGAGGAGGTAAGCCATGTGTGATACAATGTTAGGGACTCAAAAGAACACACACTATGGGTATTACTGGTGTCTAAGAATAATAAGAACAATATGATACATTTGAGAACTTAGATGGATTGGATACCTATCTAGAAAAACATATATAACTTAAATTGCCTTAAGAAGTAGTAAAAAGTCTGACTAAAGCAATGAAAAAACCGGAATGACATTTTTAAAAGTCTATGTCCTGCGTGCCAACAGGTCCAATTTTGCTGGCAAGATGTACCATATTTAGGTAATGCTCACTTTTGCCATTCCCTGATTTAGAACAATTTTATTGGTGTAATTGACATACCATAAACTGTACATGTTTAATTTGTACAACTTGTTAAGTTTTGACATGTGTATGTACTTGTAAAACCACCATAAAAATCATGGTACCTCCCATATTCATTACACCAGGTACTTTCTCTGCGCCTCTTACTAATACTTCCCTCTTCCTCCAGCCCTGGCCCCAGGCAACCACCAATTGCTGTTTGTCACTGTTGATTAATTTGCATTTTCTAGAATTTTGCTAATACGGAATAAAACAGTAGGCACTCTTTGTTTTGGCCTGTCTTCTTTCTCTTAGAATAGTGATTTTGAAATCCATTCATATAGTTGTATATACCCACAATTCTTTCCTTTTTATCCCTGAGTAGTGACTTTTTGGGTGCTATACCACGATTTCTTTTTTTTTATTTATTCAATATGCTACGAATTTTTTTTTTATTCATTTGATGGATATCTGGGTTGTTTGCAGTTGTTGGCAATTACAAATACAGCTCCTGTGGACATTTATGTGCACATTTTTGTGCACAGATATAAGCTGCCATGTTGTAGGTACCTGTCTGACCTCTTTGAGAAGTTGGCAGATTGTCTTCCAAAGTGGTTGGACCATTTTATTTTCGTAAGAGCAGTGCTTAAGAGTTCTGGCTTTGAGAGTTTTGAGAATAGAAGTTCTTGGTGAAGTTTATCACTGGTTTTTCTTTTATGGATTATGTTTTTGGTTTCATATCTAAAAAAACGTTGCCTTGCCTAACCTAAAGACTCAAAAGAATTTCCCATTTTCTTCTACTAATATTTTAATTTAGCTGTTATATTTACATTTATTTTTAGGTTTTGCATTGATATATTTATTCATTTAGAGTTAATTTTTATATATGGTACAAGATGTGGATTAAATTTAAAAAAATATGGATATCTAATTCTTCAAGTAGTATTTGTTGAAAAAAATTTCTTTCTCCATTGAATTAACTTTGAATCTTTGTCAAAAATCAACTGACCACAAATAGGTGGGCCTATTTTTGGATTCTCTGGTATTCATTTATATATTTGTCTACTTTTATGCCAGTACCACACTTGTCTTGATTTCTGTTGTTTTATAATTAGTGAAGTCCTTCAACGTGTTCTTCTGTTCCAAAGTTGTTTGGCCATTTCAGGTCTTGGCATTTTTATATGAATTTCAGCAGTGTGCCAATTTTTACAAAAGAGCCTGCAGGGATCTTGGACTGGGACTGCATCAATTTGGGGACAATTTGACCTTGAGTCTTCAGATCTATGAAGATAGTTAATCTTTTCATTTACTTAGGACTTCTTTAAGTTCTTTCAGCAATGTTTTATTGGAATTTTTAAAAATACTAAACTGGAAAATCTTTTGTTAGGTTTATCCCTAAGTACTTTATCATTTTTGATGTTATTGTTTATGGTGTTATTTAAAAAGCTTAATTTCAGATAGTTGGTTGCTAGTATGTAGAAATACCTGATTTTTGTATATTGACCTTGCAACCTTGCTGCCCTTGCTGTAAATTGTATCCTGCAACCTTGCTGAAAGTATTAGTTCTAATTGTTTTTTTTGTAGATTCTGTAGGATTTTCTCTCCAGGTACTTATAGCATATGCAAATAAAGACAGTTTTTTTTGTTTGTTTGTTTTGTTTTTAATCCTCACCCCGGGGATATGTGTTTTTATTAATTTTTTTCTTTTATAGCGAGAAGAAGGGGGAGAGAAAGAGAGAGAGAGAGAAATATTGATGTGAGAGAGAAAGGTCGATTAATTGCCTCCCTATGCACCCTGACTGGGGAGCAAACTCACAATCTAGGTGTGTGCCCTGACTGGGAATTGAACCCACAATCTTTTGATGTATGAGATGACACTCCAACTGAGGCACCCAGCCAGGGCTAAAGACAGTTTTATCTATTCTGTATTTCTCCTAGTCTAGATGCCTTTTATTTCTTTTTTCTGGCCGTATTACACTGCCTAGATAGAACCTTCAGTACAATCTGTTTTTTTTTTTTAATCTTTATTGTTGAAAGTGTTAAAGCTGTCTCAAATTTTTTCCCCCAGTGACCCTCTCCATCCTGCTTCTGCCTTTCCTCTTAAGTAGTCTTGCTCCGAGGGGTGATAGCAGGCGTCGTTGCCTTTTTCCTGATCGTACGATGAACTCTTTGAGGCTCTCCCCACTTGGTCTGATGTTAGCTGTGTGGTTCACAGGCCTGTTTATCAGGGTGAAGAACTTCTCCAGGACCGACGTTGGGCACTGACTCATGTCCTTGCTGCAGGAATTCAGTGACCCTGCGGTTTTTCCCTCTGAGCCTGATAATATGAAAAATTCTGTCGATGTTCAAATGTGAAAACCACCCTGGCATTTCTGGGATAATACCCGGTCATGATCTATTACCCTCTTTATGTGTTGTTGGATTCCATTTGCTAAGATTTTATTAATAGCTTGTGTACTCCTATTCCCAAGGGGATATTGGTCTGTAATTTTGTTGTGATAATTCTGCTTGGTTTGGGGATTGCATTTCATTCATTTTCTGCAGGAGTTTATGCAGATGGATATTGGAGCTTTCTGAAATGGTTGGTAGAATTCCATAGTGAAGGTTTTGTGCGTGGAGTTTTCTTTGTGGGCAGTTTTTAAGATACAGATTCAATTTCATTATTAGATAGAGGGCTATTCAGATTATCTCCTTCTTGAGATAATTTGTATCTTTCAACGAGATTTTCTGTTTTGTCCAAGTTCTAAAACGTATTGCTATAAAGTTCATAATATCTCCTGTTATGCTTTCAGTTGGTATATTGAGGCTTCAGTGTGCTTTTTTCCTTATCAATCTGGCCAGAGATTTTACATTTCTCCAGGAGCTAGCTTCTGGCTTCATTGATTTTCTTCTCTGCTTTCTATTTTATTGATTCCTACGCAGCTCTTTTATAATTTTCTTTCACCTGCTTGCTTTGGATTTCATTTGCTCTTCTTTTTTCATTTTCTTCAGGTGGAAGCGGAGGTCATTGATTTGAAATCATTTTTCTTGTTAATACAGGCATTAGTGTTACAAATTTCCCTGTAAATATTGCTCTAGCTGCAACCTAGACAGTTTTTAAATGTTTCGTTTTCACTTTTATTCATTTTAAAACTTTCCTAATTTCTTGTGTGGTTTCTCCTTCGACCAGATATTTGGGGAGTTTCGAGATATATATTTTTATTTTCGATATTTAATTCGATTTTGTTAGAGAACATCCTCCCCCCCTCCTCCCCAGCTTCACTGAGATACAATGAACATGTAACATTGTTTACGTGTAAGGTCTAAAACGTGATGCTTAGGCACATGTGTATGTATGGGGAACGAGGCCCACACCTCCATCCTCGCACACAGTTCATGGGTTTTCCTTCCTGTCTCGTGTCTGTGTCCCGCCTGCCTGCCAGAGCTGTGGAGGTGGGCACAGGCCGCCTGGGAGGGACTCCACATGCTCCGCCTGCCCGCGGGAGGTCCGAGGCCTGAATCTTCTCTGGCTTTACGTGTGGCATCCACGAGCAGCTTGACGTATTTGACACGAGTGGACAGCGAGGCCGTGTGAGCAGAGCAGTGTGCCGTGGGGCCGGCTGTGTGTGTTTATCTGGACACCAGGCCGGGGAGCCAGAGCTGACAGCCAAACACGAGGGCCTTCTACTCCACTCCCCGGTGCATTTCCACGTGGTGTGTGTTTGCCAGCTGGTGGGCATGGGGCACAAAGAAATGGTCTGAGCTGTTTCCCCCCTCTTCACTATGTAGTCTGTGATGGCTCCCCCCACTGCGCCTCACCCCCCCTCAATATTTCATTGTATCTCACAGAGTATGCACTTTCTAAGACTAAGTCCAAAATCATCTTTATACTGCATGTCATGTTAAGAATGAATGGGTCATACGTCTGAGTTGCTATTAGGTAATATGCTGAATAGGCCATATGTTCATGTAGTTCAAAGCCAAGGCACTATAAAACGGAATAGTTTGAATGGTCTCGCTCCACCCCTGTCCCCTTTCGCCATCCCCCACCTCCGCCCCTACAGATCAGTGACCACCTGAATAGCTTGTCACTGTCCTTGATGTTCCTGTGGGCACATTCAAGCAGGGGTCTGTCCCTCGCCTCACTGCCCAGTAAACCCCGTCTTTCCCTGCATTTGACCATGTGGATGTACATGGTTTGTTTAACCACCCTCTATGGACAGACACTTGAATTGTTTCTCATCTTTTTGTTGAGTCAACGTCTAATTCACCTGCCGTAAAACCCACCTTTACGAGTGCACACGGAAGTGGTTTTTAGAGTGTTTCCAAGCTCCCGTTCTACCAGCAGCGATCCGGTGAGTGGCTTGTGCGTACATCCTCCCGAACACGGTACGAGTCTCTGTACCAGAAACACATCCCAGAAGTAGGATTTCTGGGGCAAAGGGAACGTGCGCTTGAACGTTGATGGGAACGGTACTGTGTGCACCCCCGAGAGTGAGAGGAGGCCTCGTTTCTCCATCGCCGTGCCCGTGACTCTGCCCTTTTATAAGGCAGCCTTGATTTTGAAGAAATGTGGGATGTTCATGAACGACCAGTGTCAGCTGCTGTTGACTCCTGATCCATTTCACCAAAAGTAAATGTGACCAGAAGTTCTTTTTAAGTGGATAAATATTGTTATTTATTACTGACCGTGGGCGTTATTCGGTCCAGTTGCAGGTTGTGAGTGTTGATGCACAGAGCAGATTTCACCCGTGTGGCCTCACGCTGTGTGGTTTCCTGACCCCCATTCCCTCCCGTCCTGTTGGTGTAACAATGCTCACATGTTAACATTCAAATTCCACAGGCCTGAAGATCAGTGATCTCCTGCTTGCCCTGGAGTGTGAACATCCTTGTAGAATTTTATTGTTTCAATGCAGCCTTCCAAATCCTAATGCTTTATATCTGTCTGAAACGCGGGCCTCACCTGAGCTGAGAAGTGGTTGCTTCCGTAATGTTTTAGCTGGAGTCTGAGTTGTAAACAGAATTCCAGCCTCCACCCGTGCTTGTTGGGCTGCGGGATGGGCCTGGGGCTGTTTCCATGGGGCCACACCTGCCGGGCTCTGTGAGAAAGTTTAGACATTCAAGTCGGCTAACTACTTTCTGGTATTCTCTCTCTCTCATTGGAAAATAAGGGCTTGTCTTATATTTGGGGTCACGTTCTAGTCAGTCACCAATAATAATTATTATTTTTAAACAGAAGCTGAGGCTGTTCGAAGAGCTTGAAGACACGTGGCTTCCTTATCTGACCCCCAAAGACGATGAGTTCTATCAGCAGGTAAGGCCTTTGAAATACCTTCATCAGCCCTGACCGGTTTGGCTCAGTGGATGGAGCTTCGGCCTGCGGACTAAAAGGTCCCGGGGTCAATTCCGGTCAAGGGCATGTACCTTGGTTGTGGGCACATTCCCAGTAGGGGGTGTGCAGGAGGCAGCTGATGGATGTTTCTCTCTCATCGATGTTTCTAACTGTCTATCCCTCTCCCTTCCTCTCTGTAAAAAATCAATAATATATGTTTAAAAAAGAAAGAAAAAAAAGAAATACCTTTGTCAGTTTCTAGGGATTTGTTTTGCTCTACATGAGTTTCCCTCCGCCTCCTACGCATTCTTGCTCTTTCTGGAACAAACCAAGCACACTCCTGCCCCAAGGCCTTTGCACTCAATGTTCCCTCAGCCTGGCACTCTGTCCCGCCCTAGGTATCTGCAGGGCTTGTCTGCTCATTTCCTGCTTCCTCTGTTCAGCCTTCGCCTGATCTGAGACGCCTTCTGACACCCTGTGTAAAGCAGCGCCCTTCACCTCGCTCCCCTGCCCTACCTCCCACTCCCCTGCCCGACTTACTGGGCTTTATGTTTCCCCACAGCACGCAGTACAATCTCAAATGCTATATATTTTATGAAATAAACAAGCACGCACTAGATAAATAAGTTAAGTACTGTACGAGTTGCAAGCTATATATAGTATTTGTTTCTATCTTGTATATATAAACAGCTCCCCGAGAGAGTATAGAAGGTTTGGTCTCTCCGTCTTCCCAGTACCTAGTGCTTGGCACATGGTATGTGCTCCATAAATATGGATTCAATAAATGAAGGTTTTCCAGATCCCCTGCCTAACTATTTATCTCCTGCCCCCAGAGCAGTACATTCCTACGTCCACTGCGATAAGCCTTTCTCTAACTTTCGGTGTATATTTCTGTCTGTCCTGTTAAACGGAGAGATGCTATCACACAGGGCCTAGCCTGTGTTATCATTGTATTCATGACACCTTAGGCCAGTGATGGCGAACCTTTGGAGCTCGGCGTGTCAGCATTTTGAAAAACCCTAACTTAACTCTGGTGTCACATATAGACATTTTTTGATATTTGCAACCATAGTAAAACAAAGATTTATATTTTTGATATTTATTTTATATATTTAGGTGCCATTTAACAAAGAAAAATCAACCAAAAAAATGAGTTCACACGGGTGTCATAGGTTCGCCGTCACTGCCTTAGACAGTGTCTGGTGCATAGTGGATATTCGCTAAGTTGTAAATAATTTTGTAAGAACTATCAAATGAATGAAGGAACGAACATACTTCTGTGTATCACTTTGTAGCAAACCACATGCCATCACCAGACTCCAGGGCCACGGAAGAGTAGAGCCCATTTGTCAGGGGATGGCTGCCAAGCCATAAGCATGTTGCAGGGAAAATGATACGGAAAACATGGCCAGCATGGGGGAATTTCTGTGGAGTGCAAGATGTAAAGTGTTACCAGGAGAACCTACGAACGGCCAGTTTAGAACCCTACTCCCACCAGATTGATGTATCCTGGGACTTTTGAATGAAGGACATTTCTCAAGACCCTTGAAGGTTTTAAATTTTACTCTTCACTCTCCCTAGGCCAAGTTCCACTGGGCTTCACTTAGGAGCGCGTCCGGGGACTGGTTTCTTACTCACTTAGCACCATGTCTGACCGCTCTGTCTGATAACATTCTCTCAGCAGCATCCCTTGATCTGAGAGGAAGGAGGAGAATTTTCATAGGAGGCTGTAAAGTAGGGAGAATACAAAACCTATTCTCCAGAGAACCTAGAGTTCCACATCGTCCAGCCATCGATGAAGGCCTGGCACGTTGGCGATTTATATCTGAAGTACCTTTCCAAATGCTTATTAAACGATATGATCATCATCTTTTTTGTCGTTTTGAAGATCTCAAGAAATATATTATGTG
Source organism: Myotis davidii (assembly GCF_000327345.1). Classification (NCBI taxonomy): domain Eukaryota; kingdom Metazoa; phylum Chordata; class Mammalia; order Chiroptera; family Vespertilionidae; genus Myotis; species Myotis davidii. Next base: position 2,352,468 of record NW_006300373.1, read on the forward strand.
GCCCAACAACTATTAATATAATTGCATGACTGCAGACGCCCTGGAAAAACTTTAATGGGATTAAATGAAAAAGATTTTTCCCGGGTATTTGGGAATCTGCCAACGGCTGTTCCAATTACCGTGCGGTATCTGATGCCCTACGTGTAACTGTCCAAAACGGAACGTGAACTGTTTTGTTGAATAGAATTAATTAATATTAAATTACTGGATGTTCAGTTCTTTTCCAGAGTTACACGCTGTTCTATTTAAAGAAGAAATTAACAAACTCTATCCAGCACTTTTATGTATCTGGCACTAATCTAATTATTCTATAAATATTAAGAGAGGGCATTCAGGTTCGATGTTTTTTTCTCTCTTGCATATTACTTTTTGAGATAATGATGATATTAGCCCATTGTTCTTATATGTATTTATTATAGTCAAAATTGCCTACATTTATCTTTGCAAATTTGAAAAACATACAGCTATCTAAAGAAGACAATTGAGATTATGCCCAAGTTCACTACCCCAGAGATAAGCACCCTAAACTTTTGGCCATATTTTTCTCCAAATCTTTTTTTTTTTCTTGTGAGTGTTTACATATCTTCATTTTTGAAATGAAAAAAGGATCCGATTGCCTAATTATCTTGTTACCAATTTCTTGTAAAATAGTTGTTTTGTGTTTTGTTTTTTTTTTACATAAAGTGATACAAAAATTCTTCTAAAGTGTGTCACTTTACTACTTCGCGACATGAATGATGTACTAATTCCCTTCGAATCTGCTGCTGGGCATTTCCGTGTTCGGTTTTTAATCATAAGACATAGGATGAATATCCTTATGCTCTGGATACATTTCTCTCTTTCCCCACGATGCACTCTTCCAAGTAGAACACTGTTTTAAACGTCGTGGTATTTACATGTGATCCTCATGGTTACGTGAATTTCCCAGGTCCTCAGAGTTACAGTTCCCCTGTGTTAAATGTATTTTCTATGGTCTCCAGCTACAGTATAGATCGAACAATACCAGCAAGAGTGGTGTGTGCGTATGTCTTCTGTCCATTCTTCCTCTCACTCTGAAGCAGTGTGTTCTAAACAGAGTTCCTGGGCATTCCCTTAATTTTCTTTATCCTTCGCGTGAAGGCCCATGGCGGTAACACTGGAATTGTTACCGTGTGGGGACACTTCCTCCTCAGTTATCTTGCCAGGTAGACGGGTGCTTCACCTGGGGGACTTGCTCCGAGGAGAACCAGTTTAGCGGTAAAACTAGTGACTGCCGTGGCGCCAGAAGGTTCTGTGTCTTGCTCACTGGTTCACACCGCCGCCTCCATGAGCTGTGCAAACGGAAAGGGAGATATTTCTGTTTTCATTTCCAACCTGGATAAACGAGGGCTAGAAACTGGGAATTCCAAACGGGTGCCCGACAGCCTCCGAGGCCGTCCCCAGGGGCGTGCCGTCCAACTCCGCTCTGTGTCGCTTTAAATTCATGATCGCACACCTCAGAGGGGCACACCGAGAGGCAAGGCGTGCCCACTGTGCTTCCCTGCTACCCCACTTCCCCCCACTCAGACCTGCCTCTGACTTCTGCTGCTTCTACTGCCTCCCGAGACTTCCTTCCTGCCTCTGTTTGCCACACCAGCCAGGGTCGGCCCGGTGACGCCGCAGTAACAGGCAGCCCCTCAGTCTCAGCGGCTTCCCCCGGCCATGTTGCCTGTTCATGTCACACATCATGTGTGTGCGGCGGGAAGTCGCTCCCCGTTAAAGCAGCCCCTGAGGAGTTCAGGCAGCCGCCGGCTGGTGACGGTGCCAAAGGGAAGACGGTTCCGGGGGGGTCTGGCACCGGCGATGAAACGCTCTAGGCTAGAAGTGACAGCCATCATTCCTCATTGAGCGCAAGCGGTCCTAGGCTTCACCCTGCACGACGGGCCAGCGGGCGTCACTCTACATGGGGGACAGGGGACAAGTCCAGAACTATTTGGTAAACAGCCCTAATGACCAGCACAGTTCTTCTTAGCTGCTCATTCGTTTTACGTTTTCACCGACAAGTGCCCTTCCCTCCCCACCCCGTTCAAAAATACCCTGAAGCTTAGTCATCTGCCTATTATCAAATTTACTGTACAGTCCTATGAATGTATATCTTCTTTTTTTAAAAAAATATATTTTTATTGATTTCAGAGGTGAAGGGAAAAGGAGAAAGACAAAAACATCAATGATGAGAGAGAGTCATGGATTGGCTGACTCCTGCAAGCCCCCCACTGGGGATGGAGCCTGCAACCCGGGCCTGTGCCCTGACCAGGAATCGAACCCTGACCTCCTGGTTCATGAGTCCACGCTCAAGCACTGTGCCACGCTGGCCGGGCGACAGTTATTTCTTTTTAGATTTCCCCTAATGCTTACAAAGAAACATCCTTCTGCAAAGGCTAAAATTGAGACTCATTCTCGCTCTGGTTTGCAGTGGCAGCAGAAATACCCCAAGCTCGTCCTGCGGGAGGCCGGCAGCGTGCCCGAGGAGCTGCACCGAGAGGTGCAGGCGGCCTTCGCCACGCTGCACAAGCACGGCTGCCTGGCCCGGGACCTGGTGAGGGTCCAAGGCAAAGACCTGCTCACGCCGGTCGCGCGCCTCCTCATCGGCAACCCGGGCTGCACCTACAAGTACCTGAGCACCCGGCTCTTCGCGGTGCCCTGGCCCGTGCGCGGCTCCAACATCACCTACCACGAGGCGGAGGTCGCCACCGCCTGTCAGACCCTCCTCAGCCTCAACAGCTACCTGCAGCTGGAGACCGTCCAGGCCTGGGAGGAGCTGGTTGCCAAAGAGAGAGCGAACATCGACGAGGTGCCCGTGTGCATCGGTCCTGACTTCGGCCTGGGGATCTTCGACGGGCCGGACGAAGCGGACATCCGGAGCAGGTCTGCGTACAACGTGACCTTGCTGAACTTCATGGATCCCCAGAAAATGCCCTACCTGAAGGAGGAGCCTTATTTTGGCATGGGGAAGATGGCGGTGAGCTGGCACCACGACGAGAACCTGGTGGACAGGTCGGCGGTGGCCGTGTACAGTCACAGCTGCGAAGGTACGGTCCGCGCAGGGGACACGCGGCCCCGAGGCGGGCAGGACCGGAGCTGGGCAGGCTCTGGACCGGCCCGTGGGTGTGCTCACGGGTTTGTGCACTTGGGTTTGTATGTGTGTGGTCCCCGGTGTTGCGTGTGTTGTGTGTGTGTGTGTGTGTGTGTGTGTGTGTCCTCTTTAGGTTGGCCACAGCCACGTACCTGCAGGATACAGCTGTGCTGTCTGGTTCCCTGTCACCCTGTGCACAGAGAGGATGTGGTCGCGTGGCAGCACAGCTGTCATTTCGTCCCTCCCGTGCCCCCGGAGAGCCAGGTGCCTTTGTCTAAAGCCCAGAGTAGATTGTACAGTTGCTCTAATTAACTTGCTGATAGAAAGGGCTGGGAAAAGCAAAAGCTGTCAAGCCTTTGCAGGTTCCCCCAGGTGCACATGTCCCGTCTCGCCAAAATGTTTTATTATGGTTGACATCACTGTCTTGTCAAATAGGGACCTGTTCTTGGCTTCATCCCGTTCCGAGTCCTGCCCTTCCTTGCAGACGCCAGCGAGGTGGGCTCTGTAAGCAGGCAGTCCTCACTGTTCAGGAAACGCTCTAGCCCCCCGCCCTCACCCCCACCCCCACCTCATCCCTTCTGCGGGTTTAGACCTCCTAGGGTGCATGTGGCAAACTTGTTCTAGCACTTCCTGAAGTCTGGTCCCCCCAGAACACAGACCAGAGGCTACATTTTGTGTGTGGCCCACCCTGATTTTCCTCCTGTTGTTCAGTTTCTGGGTCTTTAGGGCCTCTGTTGGTTTCCAGAACAGGACTATTAAAAAGGTAGTTGACTCTGTGACCCAGCGTGACCACTGCCAACCTTCTTATCCGCCTGATCACGTGACAAAGGGCTACAAGACCTCAGTTTCGCTTGCTTGCTTGTTGGTGTCTTTTCTTTGTGTATTGAAAGGTGCTTGGAGAACCAGAGTTCTAGATGTCGCCTGAGGGAATGAACTGGAACTTTTAAGGGTCACTGTTTCTGGCAACCGTTTGATTGGATCTGGTGGTGGTTGTTAGTTATTATTTTTTAATACTAAAATGACTTTTGGAAAAGGGGATTTGAAAAAGAAATTCCCACGGCTGTCTTTAAATTTCTTACCATTCCCCCGTCGCAGAATACCCCTCAGGATCGCCACACTATTTCTAACTTTCCCTGGTGCCTGCGGCCTGAAATAAGGGACCGGTTCTGTGGTTGGAAATTTCACCGGCTGCCTTGGCGTCCTGAAGAATGAATGATGCGGCCCCTAGACACTTGCTCCCGGGGGAGTTCATGCTGCCCTCCTGGGAGGAACTGGGACCCGCTGCTCTTTAAGAAGGCCCTGCCAGGGCCTTAGGAACTATGGCATCCACGAACTCTGATGCGAGCCAACCGTGGAGGCTGTTCGTGTCTTTCCTGAGGAGGCCGTGCTCTGAGAGGGAGGCAGTGGTGTGTGGTGGCCCAGCGGCCACAAAGGTGTCTTTGTGCTCCCGGCCCGGTCCGCCCCGCAGCTTAATAGTCCCATTGTCCTCCCAGAGTGTGGGTGACCGAGCGGTTTCTGAAATCTAGAATATCTCTCAGAAAGGAATTTAAATGTTTAATGAATAGCTCCTGTGGTCGGGAGTAGTGAAGACTGATCAAGTGCCTTTATCTATTTATGTGTCTAAATAAATAGATCAAGGTTTGTCCAAGATACAGGTCTATTTATTCAGACACATGAATAGATACAGGTTTGTCCTGCGGTTATCCCCGGGAGGAGGGAACTGCAGATTTGGAACCTCCCCGAAGTCTCTCTAACAATAACAGCAATACCAGGAGCTCTCCTTTATGGGGCACCTACTATGTGCCGGCTGGTGTAAGCATTTTATGTGTATTAGCTCATTCGATTTTTACAACAACGCCATGGGCAAAGTACTGCTCTCATCATTTTACAGGCAAGGAAACGGAGGCAAGAAGGATGGTTCGCTTTTGCACGGCTACACAGCTACGAATGAGTAGAGCTCGGATTGCAACGTAGGCACTTCGGCTTCAGAGCCTTACAGCTTTGGCCAAATGCCTTATAAGCATTTCCTGTCCCCGCAGTGTAGCTATCTCTGGGATCGGGTTTTTTAAATGTCCCCCTCGCCCTAGTTGGTTTGGCTCCAGTGGATAGAGCGTCAGCCTAAGTCCCAGGTTCGATTCCTGGTCAGGGCACATGCCCGGGTTTTGGGCTCGATCCCCAGTAGGGGAGTGCGGGAGCCAGCTGATCAATGATTCTCTCTAATCATTGATGTTTCTATCTCTCTCCCTCTCCTTTCCTCTCTGACATCAATAAAAATATATTTTAAAAAAGCCCACCTCTGGACAGGTTAAGGGAATGTTCTCCTCACTCTTCCTTGGAGGTCCTGATAGCCTCACTTCTCTCCCCCCACAGCATCTGTCTGCACGGGCTCTGGGTGAGCAGAATGCATCAGCTCTGTGCAGCGGAACCTTTCTCAAGGCCTCTGGCCACATGCACGCTGTCGGGTCAGGTGGTTGGCAACTCACGTGCCTTGAAACTTTGTGATGGTGCATTTCTCTCAAGTGACTTCTTCCAGGTGACAGGCGACACGCTTAGTTCTCTGGCCTCCTTAGACGCCTGCCAGAGGCACGTTATGGTGCACTCCAGGAGAGCCATTTAGGCTAAAATCATGTTTGGGGTTCGGGAGGGCTCAGAAGGGCCAAGAGCAGATGTTTCAGGCAACTGCACTGCCTTCCGTGCCCTGGAACTTGTTCGCTGAGCGTCTGCGAAGGGAAGTTCTGTTCTAGAAGCTACGGAGACTCCAAAGGTAGGTCAGATGCCCCTCTGGCCTTGAGAGGACAGGTGAGGGGAGGTGTGCTCTGGGGACCATAATGACGGAAGGACCGAGCATCTGCTCTGGGAGGGTCTTTGGAAGTCACCTGGCCGAAGCCTCTCATCCCGCCGATGAGAACATGGAGGTGGGAGAAGGGACGTGGCCTGTCCAGGGTCACACGGTTACTCAGTGCCGCGAGGGCGTTAGGTGCCGCGGGGAAGGTTCAGAAAAGAAGAGGGAGTTCAGAAAAGAAGCGGCCCTTCCCGCTGAAGTTAATCCAGGGGACGCTGCGGGTCTTTCCGGGCTTTGCTCCCAATACCTTTTCCCAGTGAAGCCTCCGTGTACGTTTACAATGAGCCGGCCGCCCCTCTTCGGTTTAGCTCCGTGTCTAGGGGTCATTGAGAAGTAATTTGTCTAGGATCCGTGTAATTATACCCTAAATTCACTGGCTTCCCAAGCAGCCCTAGTTAATAGATCTCTCCGGTGGGAAGATTGAAATGGTACAAGTTTTAATCAGGAGTGGCTTTGGGGAGCCATGTGTAAATAGACAGAGTATTTGATTTTTCTATTCTAGCTCTGCCGGCAGTCACCCGTGTCACCAGGGTCTATACGTTCGCAGGGAAGGTGTTAGAGACCCATCGTTTCAGACGGCCCTACCCCTTGTTCCTGGCGGGAACGCCCCGAGAAAAAGGTCGCTGACACACAATAACGATTGGTTACTCACCATTTCCGTTCCTTGGAAGGACATCTTCTGTGACTCTGTCTTTCTAGGGAAAACAATTCTGAATTTAATGGCCAGGTTGCCAGACATTGCAGATTCTTGGCACTAATTTCTCGGTTTCCCATGAAGGGCCAAAGAGGAAAAGAAGGGGAGGCGGGGCCGTGCCTCCTGCGCAGAAGTGACGGGGTGACGGGGTGAAAAGTGTGTCCTGCTTCGCTCCTTCGAGGCCCCCGAGAGCAGCTTCCGGTTGTCGGTTCTGAGCTGGGACTGACTGGGTCTCGTTCCCTTTTCCCTTCACACTTACCCGAGTTCTCCATTTTCACTTTGGAACCCTGTGCAGAAAAAGTACACAAGGTCTGCCCACGGAGGCTTCTGCCCTCCCAGATCGGTCCGAACAGCAGCCCTGATGTACCGGGAGGTGTGAGCGTCTTCCGCTGCCCGCAGTGGGAGGCTAGATCCCTCCTGCATCCACAGCCCTCCAGGCCCTCCAGGCCCCCCAGGCCCCCGCCTCTCCCACCTCTCCTCTTGCGAATCCATGGGTGCATGTGATGCCTCTGCAGCTCAGCATCCATGATGTTCTCGTGTAGAATTTTTTAAAAAAATATATGTTTATTGATTTCAGAGAGGAAGGGAGAAGGAGAGAGAGATAGAAACATCAATCGTCAGAGAGAATCATTGATTGGCTGCCTCCTGCACTTCCCCACAGGGGATCGAGCCCACAACCCGGGCATGTACCCTGACTGGGAATCGAACTGTGACCTCCCTGGTTCATAGGTCAATGCTCAACCACTGAGCCACGCCGGCCGGGCAGCATCGATGATGGTCTTGTGCACCCACCTGCCTTCCCCTCCTCCTGTGTCCTCCCAACCTCACACCTTCCCATTTCACCTTCTGTCTCCCTCCATTTTACAACACAGATTCCTGGAATCTAAAAACAATGCAAACCAACAAAACAAGAACAGACTCATAGAAACAGAGACCAGAGGGATGGTTACGGGAAGGGTGGGGCTGAGGGGATGGGGGAAGGGGGAAGGGGACTGAACTCAATAATGTGAGAAGTGTCCGTGCTGACCGATGATTACTAGAATTTGTGGGTTGATCACAATTTAAGATATACAACTGTTAGATCACTGTATCGTGCACCTGAAACCAATATAACCAATATAAGATTGTGTTTCAACTAAAATGAAAAAAATAAATTAATAAAACAACACAGGTTCCCCATCCCAGACACTGGGATGTCATAGGTGAGCCCTGGGCACGGAAAGCATCATTAAGCTTCATAGACCAGCTGACCACATGTGACTTCCCGGTCTCTCCTGCCCTGGGATCTGTGACGGGGATAGGAAGGGACCTGCTTCCTCAGCCTGTCTGGGTGTGGGGCTCAGGGAGCAGAGAAAATGATTGGCAGGGCCAAAGCCTTAGAAATCTTAGCGCTCGGCCAAGGGAACAGGCCTATTTTGTTAATGTGTGGCGATGATGAATATGTCCTTACATGCCAGGGGAACATGGACATACAATATTAATGGTGTTATTATGAAATGTGGTACGAAAATCCAAGCGATATATTTTGATTAGAACTGTCATCTCTTCCTTCCTGCTCCGGCCTCTTAGTTTCCTGCGTAACAGTGGCTGCATTTAGCTTTTAAAACTGGCAACATATTTGACGACATACACCTTTTATTAAAGTGGAGCTAATTTTTTCTAAACACGATGTGGCATAAAAAAAATCAAATTGATTCGTTGGGGGAGGGGCGAGTGTTAGATATTAAAAACTTACATTTAAACTGCGCCTGATACAAAATTTTTTTTTTTAAAATTTTATTTGGACCTTCGTGGGAGGGAGCTGGGAATGCAGCACACACCCTGAGACCCTTACAATCCTCTCCGTGTTACGGAGGCTTCAAGGCAAGTAGCAGCCTATCGCCTCCGCCCGTTTCCACAATAACAGGGGGCAGAGTCCTGGCTCGCAGTTGCTATAGGTAATTGCAAGTGGGTTTTATTGAGAAAGCGAGCAACATTATACTGACACAATAAAAAAATGTATCAGACCGACAGGGGCCCTCCTCCCGCCCCCGCCCCAGGGGGAACCAAAGTTTCAGCGGAACAGTATTTTAATGAGCACATTTGGGAGGTGCTGGATTTATGGGAGACATCGGGGAACGCTGATGGCCAATTACCGTCTCTGCTGGGCGCTCAGGACTTTATTGGTGCCACACTGAGGAGAGTGTGAGGGTGAGAGGGAGAGGGGCCAGCGGCCAGCCAGCCTGTCAGCCTATCAAGATGACCACTTAGGAGAATGACCTTTTTCCGCGGTAGGAAAACCCCCTGAAAATCGCTGTCTTTGGAGCTTAAATCACCTTTTTGGAAGTTGAGTTATGGTTGATTTGACCAGAGAGGGACAGAAACCTAAGGATGGATATGAAGTTATTTCTGATTTTTTGCTCTTATGAACACCGCTGAAATATATGTCCTTGCTCAGAAGTCGCCTTGCAATCTCTGCATGTAGAAATGTTAGCTTATATTCATAAAAGGGGAATTGCGGGGCTCCTCTAAGTTCAAAGGGCTTCTGTGTTTGTAATTTTGATTGTCAAATTGTCCTCTACAGAGGGTAGGCATGTGCCATTTTGCTAGAACCATACTTTATCACAGTGTTTGATACTTTCTGATCTGATAGGTGAAAAGCACCTACTGGGGCTTTAATTTGAACTGACGTGAATAAGTTTGAATGTCTTTTTGATGTTTACAAACTCATTTTTAAAAAAAATATATTTTATTGATTTTTTACAGAGAGGAAGGGAGCGGGATAGAGAGTTAGAAACATCAATGAGAGAGAAACATTGATCAGCTGCCTCCTGCACACTCCCTACTGGGTCTGTGCCTGCAACCAAGGTACATGCCCTTGACTGGAATTGAATTCAGGACCCTTGAGTCCGCAGGCCAACTCTCTATCCACTGAGCCAAACCGGTCAGGGCTATAAACTCATTTTATCTCCTTTTATGGGGTTTATCTTCATGACTTTCACCCATTATTCTATTTGGCAATCGATGTTTATCCTATTGATGCTTAGAGAGTTGGTGACACCTGCTTACTTATGTTTTCATGTGAATTGTTTAATCAGCTTACTTAGTTACCAACCCCATTCATCTAAAAATCAGTCCTGTTGGTATTTTATTTTATTTTATTGTATTTGTGTCAAATTTATAGACGAATTTAGGGGAGAACTTACATTTCCATGATGTTTAGTCTCATTTCCTAAGAAAACAGTATGTCATCATATTTGTTTAAATATTCTTTTGTGTCCTTTAATAATATTTTAAAGTTTTTCTTCATATAGACAATGCACGTGTAAACTAGGATATTTTTATATACACTCTTTGTAGCTAGCATTTTCTTAATTTGCCTGTTGCTTGGGATATATTTTCCAGGTTGATTTGCAGATAAATAATCATACCATTTACACAAGAATATTTTTCTTATTAAAACATATTTCACCCCTTTTTGTGTCTAATTGGGGCTCCTCTATTATGCCACTCCAGAGGCACCGTTGTGTGGGCCATTCCTTCCAGAATAATGATGAATCGTTGTGGTGTTAAAGGATATTGTCTTCTAATTCCTAACTTTGGGAATGTTTCTAATGTTTCCCTTTTAAAATACGATGCTGGCTTTGAGGTTGAGTAGCTTCATATTTTATCATGTTAAGAAACTAGCCACCTATATCTATTTAATTGAGGTTTTCATTATGAAAGATATAGTTTGTTGAGTACATTTGTATATCTCTGGTGACATGATTTCCCCCCCATTTATGAATGTGATTAATTTTAGATATAACTTTGTGCATATTGAACTATCCTTGTATTCCTGCAGTTAGTACTACTTGGTTCTGGACCGTTATTCTTCTCATGTGCTGCTGGATTTGAATTCTGTTTTCTTATGTTATACTTAGGAATTTTGCATTGATTTTCAGATATGAGACTAGATGTGTGTGTGTGTGTGTGTGTGTGTGTGTGTGTGTGTGTGTGTTGGATTTTGATACTATTCTATCTACATGGAAAGAATTTGGAAACTTCTCTTTCTATGCTCTTAAACAATTTAAAGTGTATTGAAATTACTCACGCCTTCATTGTGTGGTAGTATTCTCCTTTGTAATTCTCTAGGGCCTGTGTTTTCCTGAGAGAGGGTTCTTGGACAATTTCCTCTCTATCTTCTGTCTTGTTTAGCTTTTCTATCTCTTCTGGGGTGGCTTTGGTTATTTATTTATCCCTAAAAACTAACCATTTGATCTAGATTTTTTCTCACCTATTTGCAGGGAATTTAACAAAATAATCTTTCTCCCCTTGATATATGTGGTTAAAGTTTTTTGATGAAAAAATAAATGACGCTAAAAACGTCCTAAAGAATGTGTGTCTTTAAAAATGTGATATAAAAGGAAGATATTTTCATTCAGATTTCACTTACTCCTGAGATAACTGCTATGGCCCCCAGAACCTCAGGTGTTTGAAACCCCTCCTCTCTGATCACCCCGTGTCTTTCGACAGGCCCGGAAGAGGACAGCGAGGAGGACTCTCCCCTCGAAGGCAGAGATCCTGACACCTGGCACGTTGGTTTCAAGATCTCCTGGGACATAGAGACACCGGGTTTGGCGATACCCCTTCACCAGGGAGACTGCTACTTTATGCTCGGTAATTAGGAGGACTGAGCCACATTGATGCTCTGTTGTCTAAGTTTTACGTCATCGGGTACATATTTTGAATGTCTTTTGCCTTTTACGTATTTTATAGTGAAAAGGAAACTTACACATGTAACTAGTTTGTTTATTTGGTGTTTTTTTTTTTTTGAGATACTGCTGATTTTTAAAAGTCACTTTTCCTTCTCCATGTTACTGGAGTTCCACAAATGTTCCGAACACTTTTCAGGAGTCTTCATCAGAGCCACTAAATCACCTAAATAAATCCACTGTGAAGTTATAAAATGACTAGAGGCCTGGTGCACAAAATTCATACACGGGTAGGGTCCCTAGGCCTGGCCAGTGATCAGGGCCGATCGGGGCCTTCTGGCTGCCGGCCGGGGCCTGCCTTCGTTCCGTGCTGTCCCCTGGTGGTCAGCTCACGTCATAGCGAGCGATCGAACTCCCAAGGGGATAATTTGCATATCAGGTTCTTATATATAGTTGTCCCTGTCTATATAAGTTCTTAGTGAGCATGTTTTTTTTATTCCAGTTTTGAATTTGGTTTATTCTTAGGAGCAGCTGACCTGACAGTGTGGCCTGTCTCCGCACTTGTCCTCTAGTATTTCTGGACACAGTATTTCAGCCGTGGTTAAGCGAACCAAAGCCGTGCAGTTTGGGGAGCTTTGTTTTTGCTTCTTTGCTCTACGTGTCGTGTTTTGTTCCTGAGCATGCTACCTGTTTTTCATGGACTCCTAAAGCTTCTTAAGGTTTATTCTCTCCTTGGCCGTAGCTCCTGTTTATTTTGGGTTTATCTCGCACTTACCTGCTGGGGCATCTACTCATGTGCTGGTAACAGGGTCAGGAAGCGGCATGGTCCCAACCTAGCATTTATGATCCAATTATTACCCAGTGAATGGAGTATTTGCAGAGGGCCCACTATGTTCTACATGCTGCTCAAGGTTCCGGAGGGGACACTGCAGATGGGTAAACCTTGGTCCTTGCTTCTAGGAATTCACATTTGCAATAGCTCTCTAGGCCATATTTCCCAAATTTCAGTCATTCGCACACCACCTCTGGGGTTCTTGCCATATCTGCGCTCTCCCTTACTCTCACTTATATAATGTTTCTCTCTAAATGAACTCACTTTTTTTTTCTTTACTGGAATGAATTTATTTTAGTGGGAAGTTTTATATTACCATTTTAATGGGAAGCCAATATCATTTGGCATAATTTGAAAGTTTCATGACTCTATAAAGTAAACAGTACTGTGTCTGCTCCTTTGTTTTTTTGTGCTGAGGATCCTGAGTCTGAGTCCTCTATAAAGTAAACAGTATTGTGTCTGCTCCTTTTTTTTTTGTGCTGAGGATCCTGAGTCTGAGTCCTGTTCTGTCTTGTAAAGGGAGGTGAGTAACTGTAAGAGAGGAGTGCACTATGTAAGGGCCCCTTCCAGAGACTCGCCCGGATGTCAGCAGTGGGAGGGGGAGATCTTTCCGGAGGGAATGACCTCCTCACAATGGGGTTCCCTGGTACTTCATGTGGTGTCCCTTTCCCTCCTAAATTCTCCTTCCGGGCTGATCCCTGCACTTGCTGAACATGGATCTAAGAAAGAAGACCGTAATAATCAGGCCCATGCCTGTTTCAGTATATGCCTTTTTAGTCTTTTTTCTTTACATACATAGGTCTGGAACGATAGCAGTGTGTGAATAACAACCACATTTACTGGGGACTAATAGCAAATCAATCATTCCTTCAGTCCTCTCAGTAAGCCTAAGAAGTAGATCTTAGCAATATTGCCAAAAAAACCCCACAACAACAGAAAAACAAAACTTAAGGTTAGGTTGATGTGGTTACTAGTACAGCTAGTAAGAAGCATGGACTGGACATAGTCATTTTATCCCACTTGAGCTCTGTCACTGCAGGTCGGGCCATCCCTCCTCCCTCCTGACCCCTGCTTTGGGCTTCGGTGCCCTCCGCTCCCTCCCCCAGCGTGGTGCCCATGCCCCAAAGGTTCTAGGGCTAAATTGTTTGAGAGGGGAACAAAAGAAGGCAATGCCAGTGGTCCATTTGCCTCTTTCTTTTCCATTTCTTTTAAAAGTGATGTGTTGTTTTTTATTCTTGCCTGAGAAGCAGGTTAATAATGAAAATATTAAATAATCCCATTGTCCTTTTGACTTCTGTGTTATAATGCATATGCATTTAAAAATATACATTGGGTCCTGGTAGCCGATGGATAGAAGAAGTGTTATTTTACAGAAGCTCATAGCCAAGACATAATATCTAATCCTGACTTCAGAAACTCCTGGCTTCAGATATGGAGAGGCAGCTGGTCCCTCCTGACCTAGGCCAAGCACAGCACGAGGTACCCAAGGCTTGCATCTAGAACATATTTTCTTGTTAAGATATCATATTGAATTTGTACCCAGAATTTTCCTCCAACTCTTCTTAAACAAAACCACCGCAGCAAACAAACACGCAACCGTGGTCACATGCTCCCTCTTTTCTGCATTTGCACAGTCCATATCCTACCAGGAGCCCCGCGCAGGGACCTGAGCCCGCGCTGATATCTGAAATCTGAACTCCATAGCCCTTATGAAAAGGGAACAGTTTAGCTCAATTTATAATAATATATTGGTCTGCAGAGGAAGTACAGGCCGAGCCCTGCTGTCTCAAGTCAATACTCGGGGGGTGTCTGATGGGGCGCGCGTCGGGTGCCTGCAATAAATCCAGCGCCCGCGCGGGTGAGCGAAGGCCCCGCCGGCGGTGCCCGAGGACACGCTTAACTGGAGTTGTCACGGTTTCACTTTGAAATCGGAATCTCTGCCCTAATCTCGGAGTTAGACATGACCAGATTTGCAAACAGATTTACAGTTTTCACTAATTTTCCAACCAGGACTTCAAAACACACTTAGAGAGGGGGATAAATAGGCTCCGGGCTTGGCCGGGGCAGGGTGATTTACTCGGCACAGCTGTTTTCCATAGACGGCATGTAGCCCGGGACTTAGGGGCTTAGAGCGGCTCTGAGGCACTCCGTGGGTTTGTTTTTGTGTGGGACAGATTATACAGTTCAAGGGACATCGGCCCAATTAAGTTACTTAACCAGGAGCCGGGCGTGGGGCTGGGATGTTTTAGGACAAAGGCGAGTGCTAGGTAAACAGTCAGGGCTAACACCCCCCCGCCCCCCGAATTTATTATTACTACTATTTACCTGTCACTAGTCATGACTCCGTTCTAGCCTGTCTCCCGTGTTTCCTTAAATCCAACTGTATTTCACTTTCAGATACCTGTTGTCACTGTGACGATCGGCTACTTGGCAGCTTCAGTTGCCCAGTAAAAATTCCACCGCAGAAAAAGAGCAAAATGCAAAACCCACCGAAACACGGACTCTTTCTTTTTTTGGTTTTGCTTTGCCGCACCCACCGGCTGGGGTGAAATCGTGCAAAGGCCCGGAGATGTCCCGTTGGGGGGCGGGTCCCCTACTCCCTGCGCCCTCTGTGGGGTCGTCACTGTGAGCCCCTCTCGGAGCCTCAGTCTCCCCCGTCACACTGGTGCCGGGTCCTCGCTGCCAGGGTGCTAGAGAGGCTGGACGCCATGTCCGGGGCCGTGCTCTGCACACTGCGATTGACATGTGGGGACTCGGGGAGACTGGGACCCGGGAGGAGTTCTTGGAGAACCAAGGAGGCCAGCAGGTGTCGGACCTTGTGTCCCCATCCTGCTCTGCGCCCGAGTTTTGCCAGCTTTGCACCTCACTATCCCAAGTGTAAGTTTTCATAGCACATAAAGGAGCCACAAGAAAGGTAAATCTTTTTAAAAAATACATATTTTTATTGATTTCAGAGAGGAAGGGAGAGGGAGAGAGAGACAGAAACATCAGTGATGAGAGAGAAGCATGGATCGGCTGCCTTCTGCACGCCCCACACCTTGGTTGCGGCCGAGTTACTCATAGAGCTCGGTCAGGAGTGTCCTGTATGCGAGGTGTCCGGCTCTGAACCTCCCTGGCTTGGAGCAGCAGGACCTGGGGCTGTGGGCCAGGCTGTGCCATGGCCTGAAAATGCACCGTGCTCTGTTTTGGGGTCACCAGGAGCACGCTGGCGGGCATCCCCAGCCCCACGAGCAGGAGGAACAGAGGCCCCTGGGACTCCCCTCTGAGACGGTGGCATCTCAGTAAACCCGCCGGTGAAACCTGGTCCTCAACCCTGCCCCACTCAGGCATTGCGTTCCCCGAAAAAGCCCTTTGTTGCTTCCCTCTAACCCCGTCCCCTTCCTCCCCCCGAGCTCTGGCCGCCAACCGAAGTAAAAAGCGCCTATAATTTACGGCCTAATCATAAATTCTGCGTAATTGTGCTTTATTGCCTCTCCCGGGCCGTGAAACTTAGGGGCCACGCTCTGCTCTCTGCCGAGGCCGGGGAATGAGACAGAAGCACCGGTAAGTTATAACCCGGGTGGTTGGCAGCGAGCTCCAGGAATTGCTGTTTCCAGGGAAAGCGCTCCCGCAGCCAGATGAGCACCCCTCACGTCTGTTTTCCCTTGAAAAGTGGATACGCGGCAGGATGGTCTCCCCGGCGGCGCGTCCAGTGGGAGCCCACGGGGTCCTCCCCTCTCGGCAGTGGCTCCGGTCGCTCTCGCTGCTCGCTCGCTGCAGGCTTGAGTGTGTATCTCTTCTCCAGAAACTCTCTCCCAAACTCTGCCCCCAAATGCTGACGTTTTCAAAAGTGGGCTTTAAATATATATATACACACTTTTTAAAAATTGATTTCAGAGAGGGAGGCAGAGGGAGAGAGAGAGAAACATCAATGATGAGAGAGAATCATTGATCGGCTGCCTCCTGCACGCTCCCCACTGGGGATCGAGTCCCCGACCTGGGCATGTGCCCTGACCAGGAAAAGAACCCAGTGACCTCCTGGATCATAGGTTGACGGTCAACCACTGAGCCACGCCGGCCGGGCCAAAAAGCGGGCTTTTGGGCTGCATACCTGATTTTTCTGTATTCAGGAGCATTAGAGGGAGACCGTGGCTTGTGGGATATGCTCCGAGGATGGGAACCGGAGTATATTCCTGGGTGCTGGGATGGACTTGCCCCCCTCTGACACTTGCTTAGCGTAGCTGGTCTTTTTGCTTCTTTCTGTGAGATTTTGCCTTGACGTTTACTTGAATGACATGTGATGAGTCCCTGTCGAGGGCCAGGCTGGATGCTTGGATGTATTTTATTTATTTTTTGTAACAGGCCTATCAGCTAGGTACTCCCTGCCCTCTGCCCCCCATTTTTCCCCCCAGAAAAGGAAGTTGATGGGGAGGGACTGCTATTGTGTACGTCAGCCTATTAGGGGTATGAAAATGCTCCATGATGAGGGTGTGGTGTCGGCTTCGAACATCCTAAACAGCTCAGTGAGCTACATGCAGCGAACTTTCAGTGAGGGGGCTGCTTGGTGTGTGAGTTACATCTCAAGAAAGCTCTTTTGAAAAAAGGAAATGGAGGCTTAGAGAGGTGAAAAGACTTGTTCAAAGCGACACCCCTAGTCCAGCTTGTGTTTGAATCCAGGTTTTGCTGAGACCAAAGCTTCCTCCCACTGAACTGTATTTCATATTCCTAAACACTTGTCACCTCTCCAGCACCTCAGACAGCACTTTAACGAGGTAGGTGCTTTACTAATTACGGGATGAATGAGTGAACGAATGAAGCAAGGATGAGCTTTACTTTTTAATTTTATTTATTTCTTAAAAATTTCATGGCAGTATGTCTTGACCATACAGGCAAAAGGAAATACTTATTCTGCCTTTGAAAGCTCCCGGCTGGAAAATGTCTTGAAGTCCTTCCCCAGAACAGATGGCCTAATTCACCTAACAGCTGGGTTTCTCCAGAGATACCTTCTAGCATCTTCCATGGCCCTCAGTTCCCTCAGTGACCGATGCTTTAGCTTCTTCGTGTCTAGTCCAGATACCCACGGGGCATCACAGAATTTCCCAAATTTGACACCGTGTGTGGATCGGTCAGTACATTCTCTTCCAAACCTTTTATGAGAAAACCCCCCAAGGTAACAGAAGCGCGTGGGTTTCTTTGAAGCTGAGGAATATGTGTTCCTATGAACCACGTGATCCTTTCGTTCTCACATGTTTCTCTCCGCCTTGCTCTCTTAGGGTCGTTCTGCATCTGGGTTGGGTGGGTGGGAGTTTTCCCTTTGCCTGGAAGCCTTAACATGCTGTCTTTGGCTCTCTACCTGTATGACTCCAAAAAGCATGAGCCGTGGGAAGGTATTTTCAGGCTTTTAATTTGATTGCATGTCCCATATTTATTCTTTCCCATAAAGACAGCGGAAGAATGACCATGAATGAAGCCTGGGGAAAAAATGGACCCTCATGGAAGGTTTGAGCCCAGGACTAGACCAAGGACGAGTTTGACTTTCCTAAACCAGTCAGTCCCTGTAGCACAAGCATGTCAAACCCGCGGCTGGCGGGCCACATGCCTCGTTTAGGCCGCGAGTTTGACATGCTTGCTGTAGCATATCTCAAGGCCAGACTATACACCCTATGATGGATGATTCATTAACCTCTTCCTGTGGAATAATTCTCCTTGGCTCAACAAACATTTAAAAATGCTTAAAAGGATATAAATGATCATCCTTGGTCAATTTACTATACAGGCTTTGCC
>NW_006300373.1:2370401-2373863 GCF_000327345.1 Myotis davidii
ACAAACACATTTCCTTATCTTTGTTCACATTGTTCCCTCCACCATGTCATGCTTTTCCCTTCACCTAGGGGTAGTATGTGTCACCTACTTAGAGGTGACATTAAAAAAACTTAATGCCCAGGATGGCAGGGGCACCAACCGATCAGTGAGGGTGTCATAACTTCCCTCTGGACTGTAGTGATTGATACAGAAGTCACATCTTACCTGCTGGAGGTGAGCTTTTAGGGAGTTGCTACTATCCTATATAATAAAGATGTAATATGCAAATGGTCGTTACGTAATGACCGACCGCGTAACGACCGGATCACGGATCAGCAGGAGGGTTGGGCAGCGAGCTACAAGCAGGTGGCGGAGAGCTACAGGAGGGGGCAGGGCAGCAAGCTATGAGGACGGGAGGGGGAGCTACAGGAGGGCGGGGCAGCAGGTGGAGAGCTACAGGAGGGCAGCAGCGAGCTACTGGCGCACAGATTCGTGTGCGGGGCTACCAGTATTATATATATTCTTGTACTGCCCACAGCATGTAGTGCCTCGTGCACAGCAGGAACTTACCACATATCGGGATAGCACATCCTTTCTTCCTCCCTGGACATCAGTCAGAAACCATAGCCATCTTCCTGTATTGCCAACGGGAAATTAGATGGGAGAGAGGAGTGAATAAAGAGGGGGGTCAAGCCCGGCCTGTGTTGCTCAGTGGTTGAGCATCGACCTGTCCACGAGAAGGTCACGGGTCGATTCCCAGGCATATGCTCAGGTTGTGGGCTTGGTCCCGTGTGGGGTGTGCGGGAGGCAGCCGATCCATGATTCTCTCCCATCATTGATGTTTCTATCTCTCTCTCCCTCTCCCTTCCTCTCTCTGAAGTCAGTAAAACATCATTTTTTTTTTTAAAGAGGGAAGTCAAAAGGTATGTGAAGGATCAGGTCTGAGAGGCTTACGTGGCTGCTTCCGTTTCACTCATCGGCTTTATTGGGAAAGGGAGGAGAGGTGACGGGTCTCATATACCAACGGGGAAAAGAAGAAAACTACCTCCTTCGGGTCACCTGGCAGCCGGACCCTGGTCCCTTCTCCTGTCTCCATCGCCCCAGCCCCCTCTGCCCTCCTGTCTCTTGGGAAGCGTTGCAGCCAAAGCGGGATTAGCGTTCCCTTCCCACATTCAGAAAGCAGAAACGAATGATTAACCTCAAGAATCTGTTCTCTCCACAACCCAACAACAAACTAAGCATTCCAAAAAAGTTAATTAAAACACACACACCCAAGAGGGGAGCTGTGCACCCTGAGGCCATCCTCACCTCTGTACTTGTTTTTGTAGAAGCGTTTGCACGCCCATGGAAAATTGTATTTGAGGGGAGAGAGGCAAATCTAATTGGAGCTCCTCCGACCCTCAGCGATCGCTCAGCGCCATCGTTTTTATTTGGGCAATGAGCACCTCTTTTCGGAGTCTCTCTTCATTGAACATTTGCCGTTGGATCCTTCAAAAATAATGATATTTACTGTCCTATTTTTCCTTGCTAAGTACGAAAATAGCGATATATGTCATCCAGTTAAAGACGCCATGGATTTTAAGATGTATCCAATTTCAGAGACGTTAACCAGGAAGAAAAATGTGTACCTTGGAAATGATGAACCACGGTGTGTAGTCTATGTAGAAAGTTTACAAACTGTAGGAAAGGGTAAAATGGATAAGAAAAATACTTCATCATATCACCACCCAGAGATCCTGCCAGTCATAACTTTTTAGTCTGATTCCTTCTAGTGTTTCTTTCTATACGTGGGAATATGTTTATTTCTTTTATATAATACTTCGTATCTTGTTTTTCCTTCAATATTCTTATGTCTTGGACATTTTTTCTTACTCCGGATTCCTTGAAAACTGGGTTGTTTGAAAGTGGCCTACATAGGAATCCCCTCCTTTTGGCTGTTTAACTCATTCCCAGTGTTTTGATGCCATGCATAAGGCTCCAGCAAACTGTGTACACCTCTCTTTGCACCCATGATTATTTCTTTTTAAATATATATATATTTTTTATTGATTTCAGAGAGGAAGAGAGAGAGAAACATCAATGATGATAGAGAATCATTGATCGGCTGCCTCCTGCACGCCCCCCAACTGGGGATCGAGCGTGCAACCCAGGCATGTGCCCTTGACCGGAATTAAACCTGGGACCTTTCAGTTCTCAGGCCGACGCTCTATCCACAGAGCCAAACCGCTAGGGCTTTTTTTTTGTTTTTGAAGCTTCATTTTATTTATATATAAAAGATACCTATATGAGAAAAAGATGCATCTATCTTATGTATTATCTATCATGTGCCTTTCATTTCTCTCTTATGTTAATTTTTGAATGGACACTGGACATTGCAAATTTTAATTGCTGGGTGTCTGATTTTGTTAAAGTCTTTTAAATAGTGTTAGCCTTCGCTCTAATGAGTAATTTAATTATCTGGAAAAAGTTCAGATCTCTTAAGGCTTGCTGTTAAGCTGTGAGGTGCATCTCCAGCAGCCTTTGCCCTCAGCTGACATGTAAGGTGTCCAGATAAGAAGCGTCTGTTCTCTAAATGGAACGCCCGTGTTGCGGGGGAACAGTGCTGTTCACGTCTCTCCTTTGTGATCCCGGAAGTGCCGTCCCAGGTGGAGCTGGCTCCGGTTTTGCCTGACATGTGGCTTCATTCCTTAGAATACACAACTACTTGGCCATTGTTGCTTTCACCCCCGCTGCCTGTGGTTTTAGGCACATTCTTCCGCTGATGAACTCACCACCTCCTCCATCCCATAGGCTTGAGTTGTGTTCTGAGAGCCAGAGCTTTGCAACATGCCGAGCTGGTTGGTTTGTTGCCTGGAAAATTGCTAAGGGTAAACTTGATGCTTGGCTTGGGAAGAGAAAGAAGCAGATTTTTCAGATGAAAGTTACTCGACCCCAAATGGCATGAAAGAATTTCAGCTTCTTCTGAAATCATGGGTACAATTAGATCTGTCATGAGAAAGGATGAAGTTCAATCCATGCATTTTTCACTGGGTGGGGAGTGACTGTCCTAAGACTACAAGTAAGGAAGGAAACCAGCCATCGCGGTTGTTAAGGACGGTCCTGGTGTGCACCTGTCGTCCTGGGATAATTATTAATAACATCCCGTCTCACTCTTAAAAATGTCATGGTTTTGTTGGCCATTTTTTAAGTAAAGGATGTTTTAAAGAATACAAAGTAATGCCGTTGTTTGAATGGTGGATTTACTGTTTACTTTGTATTTTGGTTAAATAGTATATCGTGACTAATAAATGTGTGCGTGTGGTTTTGTTTTTAATTTTTGGTATTTTTCCTGCAGATGACCTCAATGCCACCCACCAGCACTGCGTTTTGGCTGGCTTACCACCTCGGTTTAGTTCCACCCACCGAGTGGCAGAGGTAAGCGTAAATAAAAATGTGATTCAGACTTAATTGGATGTGGCAGAAGTGGTCGAATGAGCCATTTAT
>NW_006300373.1:2373890-2377880 GCF_000327345.1 Myotis davidii
AGAGAGCTTGAAAGGAAAATTGCTTCCATCTACCTCGACTCCAGTCTCTGTTTACTTGGCGTTTTTAGCTTTGAGTTGCGTTGGATGGGTTTAGGGGGTGTATTCACGGCGTGGGATAAGTGTATTTTGCTTCTTTGGGGTTATATTTCTTGGCGAAGGTAAGTGCCCTTGGCAGGTGTTGCTAGTTGGAGGAGGCATTCGTGCCTGTCAAGGTCAAGGGCAGGAGATGGCCAGAAGGAAGTGGGGTGGGTCTGTGTGCGTGTGCGTGTGCTAGCTGTGACTGCGCTCTGACGTTTCCCTTACCTCTTGGTCGGGCTCCTGGCCATGGGGATGTCAGTGAAGGGGAGAGTGACAGAGGTGCCAGGGAATGTCTGAGCTCCCCAGGCGTGCTCATCACCCAGGCTGTACTGCTAAGTTCTGCCACCGCATGGAGCGGCTGGTGGTCAGATGACCGGACTAGGGTTGGGTATGGAAACTGAAGAGATGAGGAAAACCCTTAGTCCTCACCCAGGGGTGCTGTGTGCTTCGTTAGGAAAGGGTCGAGAGAACAGAGGAGGAGCCCTGAAAAGGATGGGAAGTGTGAGAACGGGGAGTGAGGGTGGGGAAGAGGGGAGGAGGGGGTGGAAGGGATACAACAAAGTGGCAGGGAGTACAAGACCTTTTCAGCGCAGGCCATGTGGCTCAGTGGTTGAGCATTGACCTGTGATACAGGAGGACATGATTCGATTCCCGGTCAGGGCATATGCCCGGGTTGTGGGCTCGATCCCCAGTAGAGGGCCTGCAGGAGGCAGCCGATCCATGATTCTCTCTCATCATTGATGTTTCTCTCTCTCTCCCTCTCCCTTCCACTCTGAAATTTTAAATATACATTTAAAAGCCCCTTTCAGTCCTGAGACCCCACAGGCAGTGTCCTGTCTTTGGTAATCAAGCAGCTTTCCCAGGGGACTGCCCATGGTGCTCTGTGGCAGGGAGGGTGTGAGTGTCTATTTCAATCAAGATGCGCGCACACCCTTCAAGCGCTCTTTCTCCGTTTTCTCCCTATCTTCCCATCCTCTCTCTTCCGTTCACTCGTCCTCCTAAGTATTTGACACTCAGGCTGTTGTCAATAATGCTGTGAAGAGGAATGGTGGATGCGTTTGGTGTCCTCGAGCCGCTTACCGTGTGAGAGTGGATGTGGTGCAGAATAGAGCACACCAGCCAGCATGAGGCTTCCTGGGTGAGGTGATACGTAGACTTCACCATGTAGGGATGAGGGGGTTTTAGGGCAGCTGAGGACAGCTACTGGGCGAGGATTTGTGATGGGGGCGGGGCGGAGGTACCTGGGAGTATTGAGTGGCTGTGCTTGAATTGGAAACCATGATGGCCTAAAGGCAGTGTTAGCAGGTGAGGCTGGTTCCTGAATGAGTCCAGAGTGCAAAAGAGCTGGAATATCAGATTAGACGATTGCACTTAAGTTGGTTGGGGTTTACTCATAATCTGGATTTCTGGTTCTCTCTGCAGTGCTCGACGGGGACCCTGGATTACATCTTGCAGCGCTGCCAGCTGGCTCTGCAGAATGTTGGCGTTGTGACCGATAGTGGGGGTGTCTCCCTGAAGTCCTTGGAGCCTGCAGTTTTGAAACAAGGAGAAGAAATCCACAACGAGGTGAGGGTTTTAAAGAACTGTGGAGGGTCTAGGTCCCTTCGTACGTGCAGACTCACAAGCTAAGCTGCCATCGTTTCAGGCGAGTGTAAGACATGCCGCTCCCAGAGACAAGGGCAGTTGATTACATTCAACAGCAGCCGTCGCCAGGGTATCAGCCTTTCCGTGCCAGGCCTCCAAGCCCCTGTTCCCACAGGGCAGTGCAAAGCGGGCCAGGTAGCATGTGCACGGGGAGGGATTGCCTTAGAGAAGAGGAGCCCGAGCTGAGGGAGCCCGAGTCTTTTATAACAGGCAGTGAGCACGCCTGACCTTTGCACCAGATCAAGACTCCGTCTTTATCCTCTCCGTCTGTCAGCAAACCCGCCCTTTGTTCCAGAGGGAGGAACAATGTCTTACCAGCCCGTACAAACGTCTATACAAACATCTTTGCGATGAGAACCTGAAACAAGGGCCAGTCAGGTCCTTGCTGACAGTGCAGAAACACAGGAGACCCATGAAGAACAGTTTCCCAACAAATCTGATGGGGATGGAGGGAGGAGCGTAGAGCACGTGTCAGTGCCTTGCTCTCTATTCGTTAGTTCCAGTTCTGAAGTCTGTGAGACCCACAGGTCTGGATCTCATGAGTCAGTTTTGCAAACTTTACTGTTCTCATTCGTACCCTTTCAATTTCTTCTTCATCTTTGGACAATGTGTATATGTGTGTGTTTATCTATTTAATATGTCTTTTAAATCAACTCATCTTTACATAGATACATGTCTTGACGGAGGAAGCGTTACATTTCCACTGTAAGTGGAAAGCCCGTGTCACCAGCCAAAGGAGAAAGGAACCAGAAAAACGTAGCCGGTGAAAACAGCAGTGTCATTAAATTCCGGCAGCTGGTCTTGCCAGGAGAAGGCTCTCAGCCTAAAGTCTTCATTCTTTATGTTAAGAAGGGAAATTAGGGCACAATTTCATACATTTTCTAAAAGTCATTGAATTCTGCACTTGAAACGGGTGGATTTTATGGCTCAAAAAACAACAATAACAACAACAAAAAAACCCCAATAACAACAACCCAACTATTAAAAAGAGAGAAGAGTTGACCAAGTGGTAGAAAATTATTGAAGATCATCATCAGTCTGAGACTTTCTCTTCAGTGTAACTGGAAGGATTGATGGAGAATTTGGGATACAGAAATGCTCTTATTGATTTCCCCCCAATAAATAATAACTGAACTGTGCCAGGTACTCTTCTGGGCACTTTAGGATAGATTGGTAAAGAAAGTAGACATTCTGGTGCAGGGAGGCGACAATAAATAATAAAGATAACACATTGATTAATTACTCAGTATGTTAGATATCTATAAGTGCTATAAAACTCCACTCAGAGCAAGGTGATAGAGACTGAGGTAAGTAGAGAACATCCCACTGAGAAGGCATCCTTTGAGCAGAGACTTGAAGGAGGTGAGGGAGTGAGTCTGGTGGATATCTGAGGAACAGCATTTGGGAAGAGGGGAACAGCCAGTGCGAAGACAGTGTTCAGGTCTAGTTAAGGGATGGTCTGAGTTGAGTGGCAGGAGTGAGGCTGTGAGTTCTAGGAGATGGGGTCCCGGAGATGGTACCTTGAAGGTTTGAAGGTCCCTAGGAAGGACAGGGACTTACTTCCCTTCTCACAGCTTGGGAAACGTTGCCATCATTTGCAGACCCCAAGGCAAAGGAACCCTGCCTTTCAGGGAAAGAATAACTGCTCCTAAGCTAAGTCAAGCCCAGGACTGACTCTCTTTCCTTCGTGGTGCCTGGGCAGTGTCCCACCTTCTCTCCCATCTGTCCTTGCCAGAGATGCTGCTGATAGCTGGAGCGGTAGGCCCTGGAGACCACACGGAATTAGACTTGGGAGCAAAGTTATGTCTTTCTCCACATTCGCAGTGAAGAAAGTTTTATCTAGAAGGGTAGTTATTTCCTTCTCTAAACACCTTGCTGTTTTAGGAGTTGGACTAGCAGAATGGACACCCTCGTTCCCATGCATATGGGCTATTTTCTTCCCTGTCTTTTCTGGTCTTCGTCTGTGACTCTGATGTTTTGTTATCCCCAGCGGGTGGGGGAAATCTCTAAAATCACAGTGTTTATCTGGAATATTGTCATCTAAATGCCTCTGCTGCAGAAAGTGGCCGGCCGCTTTTGACATTGTATATGTTAGCGACGTGGGGCAGCGACAGATCAGAAGCCTCACTGCTCTGTGGCTAGCCTACGATTGGACGGAGGGAAAGAACCTGCATCTGAATAGCGTGCGTTCCAGTCTTCTCCACCCCCTAGTCTTTCATTCTTCAAGGCCATCTCCTTTCTTAGGAATTAAGTCCATATGTCCGGGCA
>NW_006300373.1:2382717-2388231 GCF_000327345.1 Myotis davidii
CCGGCCAAGTTGGCCTGGGATTAAGCGCTCGCAGCTCAGTCTCTGCCGTGTCCTGTTGTGAAAGCATGAAAGTCCGGAATAGTTACTCTGGGTCCTGTTTGTTTGCTTCGCCCTGTCGTAAAGGCCGGGTGCCCTTGCTGGACGAATGAGAGGGCCGCGGCCTTGGTTGGATGTGCTGCAGGCTTTTGGGCTGTGTGGGCTTGGAGTGGCTGGTTTTCCTTGTCTTAGATGGTTTCTAGCTAAGCAATTTGGGAACTTTGGGATCGGAACCAAATCCACAAGAAGATAGATATTTTTTGCAGCTTAACATGCTTAGAAAAGATTTCTGTTATAAGCAGGATTTTCCTCTGTGTTCTTTAAAATATATATATTTTTATTTGTTTCAGAGAGGAAGAGATGGAGAGGAACATCAGTGATGAGAGAGAATCATGGATCGGCTGCCTCCTGCCACCTGAACCTCTATTCTGGGTCCTCACCTTTGGTTTTGTGCAGTGTCTACCCCACAGCTCTCCTTTCTCATCCCCAGAGTTTGGGGGCGGAGGAGGGGTAGCAGGGGACACAATCCAGCATTTAAAAAAAATATTTTTTTCTCACTCCAATTCTGAATCAAGAAGCTAGAATATTTTTCCCCTCCTTAATTAATTTTAAGAAAGGAGCCAGCAGCTTCTCTTGGCAGTGGGGGAACTGGTGAGGGTGGCATTTGATTACAATCCTGTAATATTTTTCTCTCCACAACATGGAGATGAAAAGGTCAGGTTGTGGAGTGGGATGAACACATGCCAGTGGACCTGATGCCCACCAGATTGTATCTCAGGGGCAGTTCTTTCACGCCCGGATAGAGCTCTGTTGGGAGTAAGTGGCCGGCTTCGTGAGGGAGGCGTGGGCACGAATGGGCATGGAGCTTGGACATTTTCCTGCTCAGGAAACATGGCTGCGATCCTTGAAGTCCTAGGCCTTGTGCCCTGTTCACTTCCTATTCTCGGCATCTAGCAAGCGCCTGGCATGTCGTAGGTCGTGCGTTATTAACCTACTTACGCCTCACTGCAAACCTACGTGGTCATTGTTTACCGTAGTAGGTTCATAGGAAAGAAAGGGTATTGTTAGTGTTTTTGCTGCTCTCTGTACCTGTTGTCACCTGCCCTACGTTGAAAAGTGACCATTTGTGTGGCTCCGTGGTGCTGATGTCTGCGTGCCTCCATAGTTAACTTTATGCTGTTCAGTCGTATGGTGGGATAGGGTAGCATTTATCACCAGCTCTCCTGGCCCACAGCGAACTTCTTTGCTTATTTTATTATTTATTTATTTATTTAAAATATTTTTTATTTGAGGAGACAGACAGACAAACATTGATGTGAGAGAGAAACATGGACGAGTTGTCTCTCATATGCACCTCATCCACGGACCAAACCCGCTACCTAGGTATGTGACTGGTAATCAAACCGTTGTTTGTTTTAAATCTAAGAAACTTCAAATGGATATCTCCGCATATGTGTCTGTATTTTGCTCTTCATGAAAATCTCTAATAAATATATCGAATAAAAGCATACTTTGATGATATCTTCCCTGTCACACGCAGTGCAGGCTGCTGCACACTCTAGGATCTCAGTATGTGTAGTTGATTGACTTACAGCCGCCTCACGTCCGGCTGGCAGATGTCATTGCAAATCCCTCCCCAGCCTGGGCTGGGCCGTCTCCCTGAGCATGGAGACGACCCTTCCCTGGCTTTGCAGAAACGCTCCGGAGGCTGAGGATGAGGACGGAGGCTGAGGATGAGGACGGCTCAGGCTGGGCTCCTCCCACTCCTCCTCCTCCTCCGATGTGAAGTTCCTGCAGGAGGACCGAGTGACAAAGTCCTTGTCCTTGTCCGCCCGTCACAAGGGCTTTGTAACCGCCACCTGGTCTTTGCCGTCCGCAGGTGGAGTTCGAGTGGCTGAGACAGTTTTGGTTCCAAGGCAGTCGACCCCGGAAGTGCACCGACTGGTGGTGCCAGCCCATGGCTCAGCTGGAGGAGATGTGGCGGAAGATGGAAGGGGTGGTAAGTCCGAGGGGCCCGCCGCCAGTGTCCCGGGAGGCGCGCGTGTAAATTCTCCGCGGCCCGATTTGCATCGGTGAATCCACGTGTCACTCTTCCAGATGACTGAGTTAGGCTACTTTCGGGAAGGTAACGGGACAGCCAGGACCTCGTCAGTGTGACCTCGGTTCAGTGGAATGAACGTCCTTTGAACATCTCCTTCCCATAAGGCACTGTGTTAGACACTTGAGGAAGTAAGGATGCGGGAGAACAGTGTAACAGCAGCACCTAAAATGTATCTGCCCTTTATGTGCACAAGCGTCATTCAGAGGGGTTTCCCTCTATTAACTTTTAAGCGTCTTCCAACAGTCCGTGAGCCACAGAACTGGTGAGCCTTAATGTCTAGATGGGAAAACTGAGGCCTAGAGAAATGAGTGCCTCGCCCAAGGTCCCCTGGCGCCCAGGGTCCCCAGCCAGCGGCCTTGCGGGATGGAAACCCCGGCAGCCCTGCTCTGCAGCTTGTGCCCGGAACCATCCCCTGGGGTGGAACACGGAGGGAGATGTGGGTAGTGCCAGGTGTTGCATTAGCTTACCCTGTGATAGAGGTTTTCTGAAGATCACAGACCACAGACCAGAGGCGGGGGGAATGGATTCAGACCACGGGGACTGGCACTGCTATGAAATGGCTGATGTGGCTTTTGGGGGGCTTGGATGGGGAGGCATAGGGTCAGATCCGGCACGTGGAGGGGAATTCAGGCTCCAGCAACTGCACAAACAGATCAGAAGTGGGAGTGTGTGTCGGGGCGCGAGGGGCGGGGGGCGGGAGGGAGGCAGGTGCATGAGACAAGGAATTCAGGGGTCGTGGTGGGAAAGGTAGCGGGAAGGTGTAGAGGCCGAATGGAGGGCTTGAATCAGGTCTTCATTGAACTAATAGTAATCATAGCAAATACGTGCATAGCAAATCACTAATAGTAATGATAGCAAATACGTGCATAGCAAATCACTAATAGTAATCATAGCAAAAACCGAGGCCACACATACTAAGTACGGGCCACTTCTAAATGCTTCACACATAACCTATTTAACTTGGAGGACAGCCCCATAAGCAGGTGTCACTTCCCTCTGTGTGACAATCGAGGAGACCAAGCACAAAAGGGCCACAAGGTCATTGACTCCAAGTGGGGAGCTGGGTTTGAACTCGGGGAGGCCGGCTCCAGGGTCATGCCCTTCAGCGCCTCACCGTCCCGCCTCCGTGCAGTGGAACTCGGAGTGCAGCGGGAGAGGGACAGATAGCGCCCCTGCACCGACTATGAACTGTGCCGGAAACAGTGAACTCACCTGCAAAAACGGGTCGCGATTGCTAACCTCCATTTGCTAATCACGAAGATAGCACGTCACCACCCTGGAGGGGCCCCGGGGGGAAGGCCTGGGTCAGAATCCAGAAGTCCCTGCTTTCCAGACGGCCCCTCAGATCCGTACACCGGGCTTTCCGGGGAGGGCTGTCTGGGGGAAGGGGTGCAGTAACCCTGCTCGTGAGCACTGAGAGCGTCACAGACATGAGGCTCTCGGAAGAAAGGAACCCGTTCAAAATGGGGCGTCGTAAACCCGAGCTGGAGGTGATGAGAAGTCCGTGCCTCCGTCTCCTCCCGAGTTCTGTGGGTAACATTAGCCTGTGTAGCCTGCGCTCGGTTTCTATGGGATGGGTATGTTTATGGGGTGGATATTTTTATGGGGTGGATATATAAAGGCAGCTTCACTTTCAGGCCTTTTAAAATTTTTTTTATTATTTTTATCCTGGCTTCATCCGTGTACATCCGAGTTTGAACTTCTTTATTTGCTGAACCTTGACTCTGAGACTTCAGTTTGGCTTTGGGATTGTAAGCGGACAACTCCGTGAATTAGAATTGGCGGATGAATAAGAAAGGAACGCACTGATTTTTTTTTTAACGATAGCTTTATTAATTTCAGAAGGGAAGGGAGAGGGGGAGAGAGAGAGAAACATCAATGATGAGAGAGAATCATGGATCGGCTGCCTCCTGCACGCCCCTCACTGGGGATCGAGCCTGCAACCCAGGGAATTGAACCCTGACCTTCTGGTTCACAGGTCGATGCTCGACCACTGAGCTACTACGCCGGCTGGGCAGAACTCACTGATTTTGTTCAAAATGTTTTGCAGTTGCTTTTGCTCAAGATTTTGTTTTTTAAAGTAAAATCTTTGGCCTTGTGAGCTTGCCAGTAATGGCTCCTGGTGAATTCATCTAAGAAATTCCGTTAGGATGGTTGTATTTTTCAATTTTGAGGCGATGCCGCATGAGGTGGAGTATCTGCTGTGTACTTTATAAGGCTCGTGTAGAAGACACTAAAGGAGAAGAGCAGTCCTGGGACTAATCCAGGCGAGCTCCCCGCTGTGGGCGTGGCATCGCCGAGCCTTCCCAGGGTGATGAATGGTCCCAGTGTCTACCTCAAGCCCCAGGACGATCATGATCAGCAGAGGGGAGGTTGGGGCCGAGATAAAAGGGACGGTCCTTCTAAATTAAATCGAAGCGTTGCCTCCAGCCTTTTTTAAAATGACTTTGAACAGATTCATAATAACTTATTTTTGCGGTTAGAGGAGAGTGATCCTTGGAAACGTCCACGCTTCCGTGGTTCTGTTTGCGCAGGACCATCTGGTATCTGTGTACTTGGCCCTGGCCCGTTGGATTCCTGCTTTGCACCCAGCCCGCCTCCTCTTTTCCAGTGGCAAGCAGTAGGGGGCAATGTTGAGCTACCAGTCGGAGGCCCCCAGATGCTGCTGGCCTTTCAGGAAAATGCATAGGAATGTACCAGTAACTGTCAAGAATTATCCCTGTTGCTCCACGTTAGCTGTAATCTCCCAGATTCCATAACACAGGAAATCAGTTGTGGGTTAACAAATTCAACAGCAATTTAACATAAAAAGTGCAGAGTTTGGTGCACATTTGGATCCTATAGAATTAGACTAATCGAAACGGCATTTCTGAGCGCGCTCACGTGGCTTCCAGGGAATATACTCGTCAAACTTATTATCCTTTTAGGCAAATGATTCTTCTTTATCTTTATGCTTTTTTTTTTGAATCGTAAAATCACGTGTGTGTGTGTGTGTGTGTGTGTGTGTGTTGTGGAAAGACTTCTCTGATTAACATGGCATGGGTCTCTTTCGGCGAGAAAATAAAACAGAAAACCCCAGGCCATGTGTATGTTACGGCTCCCCTCTGCTTGCAGTCAGGCCACCTCGGGCAGCCCTTGTGTCAGCGAAGAGCCTGGCGCTGGAATTTCTCTCTGTCTTTGTGTCCTTTTCCCCCCCAACTTTGTACCTGTCCTAACCCGTCACCTGTTTCAGAAAGTCGAGTCAGCTGTCTGTGAGGTTCCCGGCCGCTGCTGCCTGTGTGCGGGTCGAGCCAGCACCGGGGTTTTGGTGGGTTTTTTTTGTTTTTATGTGTTGTTTTTTTTTATTTTTTTTATCACACTGTTTATTCTTGCCATTT
>NW_006300373.1:2388378-2389793 GCF_000327345.1 Myotis davidii
GCAGCTGATCAGTATTTCTCTCACATTTATGTTTCTCTCTCTCCATCTTCCTCTCTCTCTAAAATCAGCTCCTATTCAAATATGTGTATCTTAACGTGTTTTTTCTAAGTCAGCCCCCACCCCACAGGCAGGAGTCCCGCGTGATGAGCAGACTTCCCGGGATAAGAGAGCGTTACCATTTGAAAGGAACCTCGCCAGCCTGGCTCGCTGGGAAAAGAGAAATCTGAAAAGCCGGGGTCTCCTGTGAGGCCAGGGCGCCGGGCTGCAGCCCGCGATGTAACGGATAGGCCGTGTGTCTCGCAGGGGCCGGTATCGCGCGCCGCCAAACTGACATTTATTTCACCTCTGAAATGTTTCAACGCTGTCAGCTTCACAGGGACACAGAAGGGAGTGCTGGGTGCGGTGTCCTTTACACCGATGGCATTTATTCATCTCCTTGCGGCCGTGCACACTGTTCTTTTCAAAGCTCAATTTGCTCTAATCCACTGGCAATATTCTAGAAGAGTTTCCGGAGCAGACACTTGCGAGGGCTGATGATTTCTAAACCGGAGGGATGTCTTTGTTACTCTTCTTTTCAGGGATGGGAGTCGGTGCTGATGGCTCTGGATGTTTCGAGTTGCTTTTCCTGGCCCGACAGTGCCCTGGGCCTGGGAGGAGCAAGGCCGTTCCGAGGCCATCGGCCTCCCTAGCCCTTGTTGACTTTGGTGGGGAGGAGCCCAGGCTGGATTATTTTAATGTATCCGCTTGGAAGCCGTGTCATGACGTGAGGTGGGCCACAGGCTGCGTCTCATTCTCCCCGTTTCTGCTCTGACTCTGGTGCGGGAGAGAAGCGGGAGACGGGGAAAACGAGTAGGTGTTTTATTTCATCCCGTTCCCCGTTCCTTGTTGTGAAAAGTTTTAAGAGAGAAAGGCACTCAGGAATGTGAAGGCCGTCCTTTACGAGTCCGTGGCCATAGTTTCATTTCAGGATGAGTCATGCCTTTTTCCCTCGCCATGCCGGCCTGCGTAAACCTTCTGGAAAAGCTCACGCCCGGAGCCTGCCCACTGTCTGGTGAGCCCTTCTCAGTGTAGGTTATGCACGCTTGGAAGCTGTCATGACGTGAGGTGGGCCACAGGCTGCGTCTCATTCTCCCCGTTTCTGCTCTGACTCTGGTGCGGGAGAGAAGCGGGAGACGGGGAAAACGAGTAGGTGTTTTATTTCATCCCGTTCCCCGTTCCTTGTTGTGAAAAGTTTTAAGAGAGAAAGGCACTCAGGAATGTGAAGGCCGTCCTTTACGAGTCCGTGGCCATAGTTTCATTTCAGGATGAGTCATGCCTTTTTCCCTCGCCATGCCGGCCTGCGTAAACCTTCTGGAAAAGCTCACGCCCGGAGCCTGCCCACTGTCTGGTGAGCCCTTCTCAGTGTAGGTTATGCA
>NW_006300373.1:2408018-2408655 GCF_000327345.1 Myotis davidii
ACTTATTATTCTTTTTGGCAAATGATTCTTCTTTATCTTTATGGTTTTTTTTTTGAATCGTAAAATCTCGTGTGTGTGTGTGTGTGTGTGTGTGTGTGTTGTGGAAAGACTTCTCTGATTAACATGGCATGGGTCTCTTTCGGCGAGAAAATAAAACAGAAAACCCCAGGCCATGTGTATGTTACGGCTCCCCTCTGCTTGCAGTCAGGCCACCTCGGGCAGCCCTTGTGTCAGCGAAGAGCCTGGCGCTGGAATTTCTCTCTGTCTTTGTGTCCTTTTCCCCCCCAACTTTGTACCTGTCCTAACCCGTCACCTGTTTCAGAAAGTCGAGTCAGCTGTCTGTGAGGTTCCCGGCCGCTGCTGCCTGTGTGCGGGTCGAGCCAGCACCGGGGTTTTGGTGGGTTTTTTTTGTTTTTATGTGTTGTTTTTTTTTATTTTTTTTATCACACTGTTTATTCTTGCCATTTCTCTCCCTGAGGATAGTTTTACTCTCCGCACCCTCTTGTGATGTAAATGTGAACCCTTCGATTTGAATGGCATTCTGATAAAATATCCCATCTCCCTTGAATATTACCTCGCGGATTAACCCCAAAGCAACACGAGGCTGTCTTCCAGCCCAGGAATTGAGCCTAACCTT
>NW_006300373.1:2409388-2430011 GCF_000327345.1 Myotis davidii
CGGGGGGGGGGAGGGAAGCGAGCCGAGGAGCCGCTTGTTTGTTTTTGGAGAGATTAATGAAGCTATCAGCGCGGCGCTTGAGATCAAAATCTTGATAGCTGAAGAGAAGAACAGGCTGCTGTCTCACACACCGAAACACATCGGAGGTGCTGGTCTTGGCTATCGCAGTGTAGTTCAGCTAGCCAAGCTCACTTCAAACTTTCTTTTAGGATGGAAGATTTTGGAGGGCATGAGCAAGAAAGTGCATAAGTAAATATTAATATTTTGTCCCTATTGATGGTAAAGTCACCGACTTATATATGTACGTGTGTGTGTGTGTGTGTGTGTGTGTATTTTCCCCCTTTAGTGCTAGTGTATAGACCAAATTTTATTTGCTCACATGATCCTGTCTTCTGTTTTTCAGAGTTAGCATTTCTGAAATAGGAGCAGGAATATATTACAGTCATTTCAGATCTGGTGTGAGGTGGCTGGCGGTTTTAAATTAGAATTTCAATTCCCTTCTCCATTTTTTTGACGGGTACAGTGCTGAGTGGCCCGGGATAAGCAAAGACTGAGGGCAGGCCAACAGCCACAGGCACCCCATAATTCACATTGTGTACGCACACACCGAGTTCTGGGACCGCTCTGGCTAGCTTTGGAAATTTGGGGGGAAAAAAGAAAAAAAAAGGCACTTTTCAGCCTCCAGTGGCTTAAAACCCTCGGCTCTTAGATTTTTATGATCTTAAATGTGTTCACAGAAGGTTGGTGCTTTCTGTTCCACGGACTCCCCACCCACCCGCTCCAACTCCCCGCAGCGGCCTGGTTCTATTAGGACTAACCTATCTGGGGTGAAATGGTACACTGAATTAGCAATGAATTTTTAACACGTCCTGATTCCTTCTTCGATTGCCCTCTGGATTTTTCTCAGATTTTTTCCAATTTTTCTCTTAGTTGCTGCAGACTCAGTCATGATTGGAGAGAGAGAGAGAGAAAAAAAGGTGTTGTGTACCCTTGTCTTTTTGGGGAAGAAATTTATAATTCCAAGAGAATGCAGGCTTAAGCCATAGAAGCCGAATGTGCATGGAGAGCACAAAGGGCTGTGTTTAGGATTCTCTTTGAAGTGTTTTTGCAACTGGATAAGGAGAAATTTAGAACTCCTCTGATAGTGTTCCGGGTAAATACTTAAACCCCTTTAGAGAATTTCACACACAGATACCGTGCCGCAGAAAAAAGGGCTACTCATGTTCCCCAAAGCTGCTACAGCCTTCAGCTTTGTACTTAAAGACGGCGGCGCTGAATAGAATCCTACGGAGGATACATCCAGTGACAATATCTCCAGGAACATCAGAGCCGGCCAGTGGGTAGGACTGTCTGTGGTTAACCCTGCGCGAGCTGCGTGAGCTGAGCTTTCGTGGGACCAGTGCGAGGACCTGCCGTGACGCCCCAGGAAGGTTGAGAGGCAGGTCCAGGCCTCTGCTCTGCAGACAATGGGCACGAGGCTGGGAAGCGCCGAGGCCGGGGAAGCAAGTGGCAGGACCTAGGAAATGCCGAGTGAAAGCCTTGCCGTCTCTCTTCATTCTTGTTAGTGTGAGAGACGAACTGGCATAAACAGCCCGTTTCCGTGGTAGCCCCCGTCTCAGAGGCTTCAGCTACATTTTGCTAACCGTTATTAAACACACACGCACATGCACACACACGCACATATACATACACATTTCACACACTATAAATATATGTATATATATAGATATTTTTTAATAGGTGAGTTCTTTTGTTTGAAATCATTTTAACTGCCCCTGGAATTCCTATTGATGGAAAGGTGTGAGAATCCTGCTCCCTTTCCCGGGGGTGCCCCTGCAGCCCGGGCTGCTGGAATTTATTTGGGATTACTTTGACTACCACACCATTGCAGCATTTCAGGTGCGAACGCAGAAACCCTGGTGCCAGGTTGGGGGATGAGGAGTTTTCATTTTACCAGGAAAAGATGCAGCATAAAACAAGGGTATACATTACTTCCTCTATTTTTTTTTTAATTTTTATTTCGGGGGGTGGTAGAGTGGGGCATGAAATTCAGCTCTAGTCTATCATTGTCTTGTTATAGAGAAATATTCTAGAAGAACCTCTAGAAAAATGAAGTCGTGTTACAAAAAAAAAAAAAAATCAGACCCATCGGTTTGAAAGGGAAGCAAGATTTCTAAAGGATGTGCCAATTTTGGGGAATATTATCAGTGTTTTAGGATTTCCCCTGCAAGTCGGTTGGGAAAATTGAATGGTCCTTAAAAATGTTACCTTAGCCCTGACTAGTTTGGCTCAGTGGATGGAGCGTCAGCCTGCGGACTGAAGGGTCCCAGGTTCGATTCCGGTCAAGGGCATGTGCCTTGGTTGCAGGCACATCCCATTGGGGAGTGTGCAGGAGGCAGCTGATTGATGTTTCTTTCTCATCGATGTTTCTAACTCTCTATTCCTCTCCTTTCCTCTCTGTAAAAAATCAATAAAATCTATTTTCAGGGTACCTACCTCAGTGGCAGGCTCCTCCCTGGCCCAGGCCCTGGTCAGGGCACGTGCAGGAGGCAGCCAATCAATGTGTTTTTCTCACGTGAATATCTCTCTCTGTCTTTCCCTCTCTTTTTCACTCTAAAAATCAATGAAAAAATATCCTCAAGCGAGAATTAAAAAAAAAAAAAAGGTTACCTTGGGAAGGAAAGAAGAAAAGGATGGTGATCACATGAGATGGGTTTGTCAAATAGGAAATACTAATGCTGCAGAGATGCCCAGCACCACCAGGGTGCCTTCAGAAGGAGCAGTGGGCAGTCCTCGAGGTGGGAGCCTCCCTCCTGGCAGCATCGCTCCCCTGCTCCTCCCCATCCTCTAGAGCTGGGCTTGGTCCTGGAGCTACAGGGACTCCCAATGCATCCAGATTGGAGCTCCGGGCCCCCTGGTAGTTGCCGCTCCTCTGTGGGCTAACTAGTTAGGGAGGCTGGGCTGGGAGTCTTCCCGTACTTTGCGAACATGGTTTTGATTGATTGGCAAACTTAGCCTTCGCATAAAAATCTGGAGCATCATGGCAGTATTCACAATTTCCAGTTTTTAGAAAAATGTCTGTTTGAGTTATATAGTCTTGGAACAGGTGGTAGCTTGATAATATATATATACACACACACACATATATACCCTCTCATTTAAATATTATCAAATGATCAAGTACAAAATACCTAGAGTTATGCATAGAACTTCTTTTTTTATAAATACATATATATTTTTATTGCTTTCAGAGAGGAAGGGAGAGGGAGGGAGATATAGAAACATTAATGATGAGAGAGAATCATTGATCAGCTACCTCCTGCACGCCCCCCACTGGGGATTGAGTCCGCAACCCAGGCATGTGCCCTGACCGGGCATCGAACCGGGACTTCCTGGTTCATAGTTTGACGCTCAACTACTGAGCCACACCAGCCAGATAAAAACCAAACTCTTGATCCCCGTAACCCCGGAAGGCTTTCTCCCGGGATTGCACAGCTCAAGTAGTGACAACCTTGGAGTCGTCTCAGTTTATCTCTTGATTTATCAGTGCACCCAGTCGGCTCTATTTTCAAACTATATTCACGATCTGAGTCCTCCCTCCCACTTTACCACCTCGAATAAGAACCACCGCCATTTGCAGAAATAGCCTCCCTGCTTCTACCGCCCTGCGTCCACCTGTCAGAGTTCCTTTAAAAAATATGTCAGGTCATTTCACTCCCCACACTCACCTTCATGTCCAGAAACCCAACTTCCTTGCCAGGGGGCGGTGCCTGTGGGATCTGCCCGCCCCCTTCCCCTGCCCGCTCCCCTCTCTGTCTTTAGAGCACGCCAACTTCCTGCGGCCTCGGGGCCTCGCATGGCTGCTGCCTGTCTGGACTTGCTTCCCTCTGTTGTTTGCATGACTCATTCCCTCTCTCACCTCATCAGGTCTCTCTGACCAAGCTCTCTGGGCTTCCTGTCCCTCTCCGCCGTCGCCAGGATACAGTGCTTCCTGTCTGTCCCTACCTAATAGACTCCTCAGGAGGGCAGGGCCCCTGCTGTACTCCCTGCTCTGGCCCCTGCTCTGGCCCCGGCTCCTAGCACAGCGTCCGACACATAGTAGCTGCTCGACACTTCACTTGTTACCGAGATGAATGGAGGTGAGGTCAGGGCTCCAGTCCCGCCGTTTCCTCACACCCGCGGTAAGCGCGGTAAGCGGCGTGGCCTAAATAAATTCTCTTTAACTCTGTACATTCAATGAAAATCGTTAGGTCCTGCTTAACAGGAATAGCTTGGGGTTATTTTTATTTTTAAACGAACGTAACCCTCCAGACAATACCCGAAAACCTCTTTAACCTTCAAAGAAAATACACGGAGCCCAGAGCATGCAAGAATGCCCCGTTTTATGCCTTTGATACTAACCGGGAGACGGTGTAGCCGTCACCGGCAAACACCTTACACAAACACAAGAAGTCCTTCTGTGCTAATGAAGTAGCACAGAAGTAGGTTGTTAGTTTCCCCGTGTTGCTAAAACTTAGACTCATGGAGACTTGTCCCGTTTGTTGGCATCCTTCGTTATTTTAGATTTCCCCATTCCTGACAAACCTCCAAGGGCAAAATCGCCAGGCAGGTAAATGAGTTCTGGGACAAAGCCGGGCCTTTTAGCACGATTCCCAAAGTTCTGCGGGGAACGGACGTACACTGGACAGGTTCTCGGCGCGGAACGAGGGAAATCCCCCAGGAGTAAACCGACTTCCTCTAGACAAGCTGCAAGCTGATTAAAATATTTATCATCCTTCGGGTATGCAACAGCTTTGCTGATGGAAAGCGTATTAATATTCATCCTCGCTGCCCGCCTGCACTTCAGACGGATCCCAGGAAGGGCCGCGCAGGTGACCAGCGTCCGCTCCTCCCCAGGAGCCCTGGAGACCCCGTGGCTCGGAAGCAGGAAGCGCCTTGTGATGTGACGGGGATTGTCCGAGGGGGGTCGGGGGCAGAGGGTGGAAACCAGGAGGGACTTCTGGACGGGAGAGCTTTAAAGGAGGCCTGCTCTCTCGCAGGGAGTCTTTTGCTAGAACAAAGGGAAAAGTTGGGTTGTAATGGGATGAGCAGCAGGACTGCCCTTGCCGTCTGAGTCCACGAGGCAGACCCGGCTGCTGGGCTGAGTGGGAGGGGTCGGAGCCTGACAAGGGCTTTTGGTGGGAATGCCAAGCCAGTGGCCCCATGTTCCGACCCGGGTCTCTATCTTGTGCCCCCACAAATGAAATACCAGCCTAATCATTGGGGACTCTGGTCTAGGCAGGTCTTCCCATGTGCGAACCACTTACGATGCTTTCTTGCTTGGGAGCCAGAGGTCTGCTTTGTTTTATTTATTTACCCTTTTTGGTGTTGGGATTGTGGTTTGGAGGAAACGACACCCCCAGAGTCTCTCGCAGAGGGGACAGCCTCGGAGACCGACGTGCTTGCACGGAAGCATTTTGAACGATGGCCAACGTGTTACTCATGAGCTGTCAGATTTGGTTCAGGAGAGCGGGTGTGGTCACCTGTCACTCCCACCGTGGAAATGGGGTGCTTTCTTCCCCACGCGGCTGAGGGGCCCGCGTCGGTGCTGTGACGGTCACACCACTTGAAAGATCAAATCAATGTTCGGAATGTTCACTCGGGCCTCACCCACCTTTTTTTTTATTATTATTTCAGAGAGGACGGGAGAGGGAGAGAGAGAAAAACATCAGCGATGAGAGAGAATCATTGATCGGCTGCCTCCTGCACGCCCCACACTGGGGATCAAGCCCGCACCGGGGCATGTGCCCTTAACCGGAATCGAACCTGGGACCCTTCAGTCCTCAGGCTGTCGCTCTATCCACTGAGCCAAACCAGCTAGGGCCGGCCTCGCCCACCTGTATGCATAGATCTGCCAGACTCTCACTTTTTCCTTTATGTCACATTACTATGTTCTAGTGACTGGGTTGATTACTTCCAAGGCACAGGTGTTCATTCTTGAGGTATTCTATACAGCAAAAGGCTAATATGCAAATCAACTGAACGGTGGAATGACCGGCCGCTATGACATGCACTGACCACCGGGGGCAGACACTCAACACAGGAGCTGCCCCCTGTTGGTCAGTGCGCTCCCACAGGGGGAGCGCCGCTCAGCCAGAAGCCAGGCTCACAGCTGGTGAGTTCAGCGGTGGTGGTGGGAGCCTCTCCCGTCTCCACGGCAGGGCTAAGCTGTCAGTCAGATATCCCCCGACGGCTCCCAGACTATGAGAGGGCACAGGCCAGGCTGAGGGATCCCCCACCCCCCCAACCCCAGTGCATGAATTTTGTGCACCAGGCCTCTAGTTGGTTAATAATCAAGTTTGTTCTTCAGATGTGGGCTTCTGAAGGATTGTCTCCACTTTGATTCTGTTCGAGAATCTAAGGCAGGGGTGGGGAACCTTTTTTCTGCCAAGGTCCATGTGGATATTTATAACATCATTCACAGGGCATACGAGATTATCAGCTTACAAAATTAGCCTGCTCTCTTTGATTAAGCATTTAATTAACTCACCCCTAAGGCCTTGGCAGGGCCAGTCCAAATGACTTTGCAGGCCTTATGCAGCCCGCGGGCCGGACGTTCCCCCTCTCTGATCTAAGGTCTGGCGTTACCTGTGAGGCCACCCTATGTCTCAGGGAGATGGTGGAAGGATAATTGGGGCCGCTGTCTCCTGTTACCAGAGAATCTTATGAGAGAGCCACACCCAAGTGGCGCTTCCCTAGAGAATAGCTTTTATGCCTTTTTTTTGGGTGCGTCTTCCCTTTTGCTGTCTCTTGAGTCCTCACAAGGCCAGAGAAACTGGGGCAGAGACGCGTCAGACTGGTCACTGCTCGATTTCCTTTGAGGTCTGCAGCCTTTACCCCGGGCTGTCTACCAACGAGGCTGGCGATGCCCGTGGCGCTAGGCTCTGAGCGCGGGGGGGCCCCATGGCCGTGGGACCCTGGGATGTCAGCGTGGGAAGGGGCCCAAGAGACGGTCCCCCGTGATCTTCGTTTTGGGAAAGGAAGGGCCCAGAAGGAACAGAGGCCGGTCTGGGGGCCTCAGAGCCGGATACCGGCTCCGGCTCGGGGGGCCCAGGAGGTTGCCTGGCAGGGTGCTCTGGGCATGCGTACAGGAACCCCTCTGCCGGCCGGGTTGGGATCGCCTGGTGAGAAGAGGTTTGTTGCCCTGATTAGAATGTAAACACTGGCCGAAGTTGGGTTTTGGCTCTCACGGGAGCTTCATCACAGCCTCCTGTGTTTATAAACATGTCCCAGCGTGAGGGGGGATGCTAACCTCGGAGCCCCCGGAGAGCACCCACATTCTTTCTGCGGGCTGAGACGGAGACTCCCCAGCGTCTGCCCCCGAGCGCCCGCGTCCTGCTGCGCTCCCCGGCCGGCCTGGGATGCGGCCCGAACGGCCATTTCCACGCTGGCTTCCAGGAGAGCCGTGATGTTTTTTGACATTTCGTAGTTAGCGGGCATCTCCCAGACAGGCACACAGCCCAG
This sequence comes from Myotis davidii, assembly GCF_000327345.1. Lineage (NCBI taxonomy): Eukaryota > Metazoa > Chordata > Mammalia > Chiroptera > Vespertilionidae > Myotis > Myotis davidii. Next base: position 2,416,892 of record NW_006300373.1, read on the forward strand.
GCTCAATCTAACAAACAGTGTTTGACATTTTTCTGTAGGATTCAGAGTGTCTGGTGTTGGCGAAAATGCAGAGTTGCTGTGTTGTGGAGCCTGCGTGCGTGCCGAGGAAATAGACACACATGTAACAAGGCGCGATGTGTCACAGAAAAGGTGGGGACACAGTGTGAGTGAGGTTGAGAGACCTGGGAAGGCTTCATGGAAGAGGAGGCGCGTTTTTATTGCACCTTGCAGCGTGATCTGGCTGTTAGTAGGCAAGGTTTTCACAGATGAGGAAGAGGGGCAGGGCCCATTTTGGTCAGTGCACACAGTAGGCCCAGGAGCTCAGCATTCCAACCTGAGAAACGCTTTTCCATCATGTAGGGGTGAGGGCAGGCACTGTAGGCCACAGCTGCGGTCTCTCTCGGGAGCCGGCTCTGCAAAAGAAACACTCCTGTCTGGTCAGCGTGCCCGGGATCACCCCACCACCCGGGATCACCCCACCACCCGCGGGATCACCCCCGTCCCTCATCCTGCACCCCACCACCTGCGGGATCACCCCACCACCCGCAGGATCACCCCACCACCCGCGGGATCACCCCACCACCTGGGGAATCACCCCACCACCAGCGGGATCACCCCACCACCCTCGGGATCACCCCACCACCCGCGGGATCACCCCACCATCCGGATCGTCTCCAGCAGCTGTATCCCCGCAAAGCGGACTTGCTGTGATGAGTGAAAGTTGGGGTCCTGGGTGAGTCAGAGGGCAGGCAGGCGTCCTCGTCTCCGATGAGGCTCAGGCACGTTGAACGTCAGGGGGAATAGCTTCCATCTGCACAGGAGAACCCCTGCCGCGCGGAGCGGTTCCCACAGGGCTGCCGCCCGTCTCGCAGAGCAGGTAGGTTTCCTGTTTGGGGAGCATCAAAGCACTGGAGAGATTACCGTGTGTGTGACAGGCAACACTTTCCCTGGGCCCCACTATTACAAGACCTGGCCTGTCAGTCTGACTTCCCTTCTTCCCCAGAAGTGGGAGTCTCACCTCCAATCTGAAGTTGTACGCCAGGGTTCCTTTCTTTAAAGCCATTTGCCGGCCCAGGCAACCGTCCCTCATCCTGCCAGCACCGTCCCTCATCCTGCCAGCACCGTCCCTCATCCTGCCAGCACTGTCCCGCCCCCGGGATGGACCACACCTTCTCACGGTCACTTCCCAGCGACCCTCTCCTTTGTGGGAGAGCATCAGCGCCCGTGTCAGACAGCACCTGGGCCGTGGTCTCCCTCAGCCTGGAGGAGCGCGTCTTTAGAACGCCTATCGCTCTCAGCACCGTCTTCCCCGCTGTCCCAGAGGACCGGCGTGACTCTTTTCCTTAGTCCTCACCCGAGGGTATTTTTTTCATTGATTTTTAGAGAGTGTGGAAGGGAGGGAGAGAGAGAGAAACATGGATGTGAGAGAGACACATCCATTGGTTGCCTCCGATATGTTGCCCAACCAGGGCCAGGTATCGAGCCTGCAACCCAGGTACGTGCCCTTGACCCGAGTCGAACCCGGGACTCTTCAGTCCGAGGGCCGACGCTCTATCCACTGAGCCGAACCGGCCAGGGCTGGGCTCTTTCGGTTGCTTGGTTGGTTTTGCCTGTTTCTAACTGAGCTGGGAGGCCGCACCGCTTTCTCCCTTGCAGGTGGGCAGTATGCGGCCGTATGTTTGCTCCAATAAACAAACATGCTTTTCAGAGACGCTGTTGTTTAGCAGGATAGAAACTTTTCTTCGGTAGCATCTTTTATGGAGAGGACGGTGGGATACGATTGTGCTTTAAAGCGAAACCCAGCTATTCTAAAGGCATTGCATTCTGTGATGCCCAACATTGCTGCCTCCCGCCAGGCCCCTCTGCCCCCCACCGGGCCCCCCTGCGTCCCGACTCCCCACAGCCTCTCAGGGAGGTCAGACACGAGTGGAGGGCTGACTGGGGAGGCCACGGGCTCTGGGTCACCCCAGGCCGTAAACTCTTGTTACTGGAAAAGCACCTTTGTAACAAAAGAAACTCTTGTTACTGGATCGCATCCCCGGGCAGAGGGGCGGCCGCGGTGGGTGGTGAAGGGGACTCACCAACGCATCCGAAATCGGCCCCGTTCAGCAAGTGGCATCCTGCGGGGCAGGCAGCGCCAAAACGCCAACAGCTGTCGGACAAGCCTCCGAGGTTGTCGTGAACTGTGTCCCTGTCCTCCAGCAGCAGTAACTCTTGTTGATACTGTCAGGAGCCTTTCCCGCGAGCACCGCACACCATCCCGGCGGGTCAGATGCTTAACCCTCCCGCCCGGTTACAATGAGACGGCCCTTTTGTTTTCCTCACGGCAGAGCCCGGCCTGGCAGACGGGTGAATGGGGGCCCCGGGCGCTCGCCGCTCAGAAGTCACTGATTGTCCGGGCGCCACAAAGGGCGGGTAGTTTTTGTTTCCATCCGACAGTGGCGCGGCCTTTGCCTGTGCATCCAACCACGAGACAGTCTGCCCATTGACCGCAGGCAGGAGTTTGGGGGACCATTTGGTTCCGCTGACCTGTGTTACTTTTTACTGACCCGGCCAAATTGCTGAAAAGTTTCCCCTTTCTGCAGTCAGTGCCTAAAGCTGCTCACTGTCTCTGAAGTGATCCCACCCCGCTTTCTTTTTAACACGTCACATTCCTGTGTCGCAGCGCCTGTTACTGCAGCGAACCGTGAAATCACAAATGTTACGAGGTTCTTAGGGACCGATCAGACTTTTTTTTTATATATGTTTTTATTGATTTCAGAGAGGAAGGGAGAGGGAGAGAGAGATGGAAACATCAGTGATGAGAGAGAATCATGGATCGGCTGCCTCCTGCACGCCCCACACTGGGGATGGAGCCTATAACCCGGGCATGTGCCCTTGATCAGAATCGAACCCGGGACCCTTCCGTCTTTAGGCTGACGCTCTATCCACTTAGCCACACCAGCCAGGTTGGGACCGAGCGTACTTTATGAAATGCACACAGAGCACCTCCTGACCTGGGATCGCCTGTGAAGGTGAGCAGGCCGTTGCCCAAGGTCACGGATCTGCATGTGTTTATGGGGGCGGATCAGGACAGCAGGTCGGTGTCTCTATCTGTTTTTCAGGCAGGAACTGTTTCTCATGCGGCCCCTTTAAGAGTTAAGGCACACCGAAGGGGCCAGTTGAGCAAACGTTGAATCTGAGCCTCCAACACGAAGGGAAGGCTCCTGTGCGAGGGAAACAAAAGTGCCGCCGCAGGTGGTGGACTCGGGCACAGGAGGAGGAGGCGGCCCTGCGGTGGCCCATTTTTCTCATCCTTTCAAGGCGCCCATTGTCTGCGCCCCAACGTGAGCGTGTCCCCGCTCCGTCTCATGGAGACGGTTTCGGCATGAGAGGGCCGTGCCATCCCGGTTTCTCCCGCGGCTTCGTCTGGGGGCTGGAACGCCTACCCTCTGAACGAGGCGGGAGAGGCGATTCCCTCCGGTAGACGACCCCCCCCCCCTGGCTGCTCATCAAAGCGCGAACCTCTCTGGCCAGGCGAGTGGAGTGAGGTAGGACCCTGTCCGCGCCCCCACAGTCCTGCAGGTTTCAGGTTGTCTTTGGGGATCTCAAAGCAACTGTGCAGTGACTGCGTTATGTTTTTATTTTATTAAAAAAATATATATTTGTATTGATTTCAGAGAGTAAGGGAGAGGGGGAGAGGGAGAGAAACATCAATGATGAGAGAGAATCATGGATCGGCTGCCTCCTGCACGCCCCACACTGGGGATGGAGCCCGCATCCCCGGGCCTGTGCCATGACCGGGAATCGAACCCTGACCCCCTGGTTCATAGGTCCATGGTCAGCCACTGAGCCACGCCGGCCGGGCTGCATTACCTTACTAAAGCTAAGGGTAGACCCCGCACAGTCTGTACCTGTTTACATCAAGGTGTTTCGTGGGAGGGCGGAGAACTTTTTAAAGGGAGTAATCGTTGGAGTTGGAATCATTGTTGTCTTCCCCTAAAAATGAATGAACTGAGTTCATGGTCATTAAAATCGGTTCTGAATTCCTATTGGAAACTATATGCCCAGGGTATGCATCGAAGACTTCGCAGACCATGGTGTTGACAGAGTGGCCTCGGCAGGGACCATATCCGTCTCAGGTGGATGTGGCCACTCTGCCCACGTGGTCCTCGCTGAGTGATCCTTCCCTACCCGATCGCGCCTTCATTTGGAGCTTTACGGGGCACGTTGTCAGTAGCATGAGCCACTTCATTATAGTGAGACATCGCTCTGAGCTCAGGAATCTTAAGAAAAATAAGAATGTTTTTTAAGGGTGGGCAGATGTATGTGGTGAAACTTATTAGTTATATGGTCATTCAATCGGGTCTACATTTCAGTTTTCGTTGCCTTGAAATGAAAATGGTAAGAGTGAGCAGGTCATCTTAAATGACAAAGTTGAGGCCGTGATAGGCAATGAACAGGACATTCTAGTAGAGTAACTTTTAGAAATGATTTTTATAAATAAAAATCAATATGAGCTTTCTGGAATCTGACAGTTATTTGATGTAACCCCCTTGGGCACCCTTCACCCTGTGTGTATATTGTATATATGTATTTTTTTACGTGGATGTCTGCCACATACCAGAGACATGGATGATTACATGAGAATTTGCCTTCAGTACATTCTATTTGGTGTGTTCGGCTTCAATGTGCTAGGCCTGGAGTTAGAACCCCAGATTTCCATTCCTAACTCAACTTCTGAACTAATTTTGATATTGAATGAGCTATTTAGTCTAGCTGAGCCTCCGATTGCTTATCTGTAATAATGTGTTTAATAATTCCTGCTTTATCTAACTCGTATAGTTTTTATGGGGATTAAATGAGATAATGTTCATGAAAACACTTTTCAAAGTGTAAATCATTTTACAGTTATGTTAGCTTCTGGCGTCTGGCTTATATTTGGTTCTATTTACTAATGGTGTAAAATTTGGCAAGTTGCTTAACCTTCCTGTATCTCAATTTTTTTAATCTGCAAAATATAAATTTATCTCATAGATTTACTTTTAGGAGTCAGTGATATAATGCATGTGACAGCACCTGGCATGTAGTAAGCATTCAGCAATGTGAGCTGCCATATCATTATCACCATGATCATCATCACTGTCACCATCATCACTGTCACCATCACCACCATCACCATGACTATCACCATCATTACCACCACCACCACCATCACAATCACCATTACCATCACCACCATCCACCACCACCACCCCCCCCACCACCACCACCACCACCACCACCACCATCACCACCGCCACTACCATCACCACCGCCATCACCATCACCACCACCACCATCACCATCACCACTACCATCACAATCACCATTACCATCACCACCATCACTATCACCCTCACTACCACCATCACAATAACTACCATCATCACCATCACCACCACTATCACCACCATCACCATCACACCACCGCCATCATCACTATCACCATAACTACCATCATCACCATCACCACCACTATCACCACCGTGACCATCAGAACACCGCCATCATCACTATCACCATAACTACCATCATCACCATCACCACCACTATCACCACCGTGACCATCAGAACACCGCCATCATCACTATCACCATAACTACCATCATCACCATCACCACCACTATCACCACCGTGACCATCAGAACACCGCCATCATCACTATCACCATAACTACCATCATCACCATCACCACCACTATCACCACCGTGACCATCAGAACACCGCCATCATCACTATCACCATAACTACCATCATCACCATCACCACCACTATCACCACCGTGACCATCAGAACACCGCCATCATCACTATCACCATAACCACCATCATCACCACGATCACCATCACACTCACCACCATCATCATCGTAACTACCACCATCACTATCACCCCCACCACCATCACCACCACCACCATCACCATCACCACTACCATCACAATCACCATTACCATCACCACCATCACTATCACCATCACAATAATTACCATCATCACCGTCACCACCACTATCACCACCATCACCATCACAACACCGCCATCATCACCATAACTACCATCACCGCCACCACCATCACACTCACCACCATCATCATCGTAACTACCACCATCACTATCACCACCACCACCACCACCACCACCACCATCACCATCACCATCATCACCACCACCACCACCACCATCATCATCACCATCCAGAGGCATCCAGATGAGAGACACTGGCTTCTCTGGTGTAGGTGGTCAACCCTAAGCAAGGGCTTGGGGAGTATAAAATGATGATCAATTCTAGTGCTTTACTGTGGCTCTAAGTGACTAGTACTCGAAAGTACCTCACACTTACTGGCTGTTTATCATGTGTCAGGCACTGTGCATTCTAAGGACCTGCATGTAAGAATTGAATCCTGTCAACCCTCTGAAGTAAGTGCTGGAAGTAGCTTCGCGTTGCAGGTGGGGAGACGGAGGTGCAGAGAGGGTGAGCGCCTGGTCTGGGCCAGCTCAGCCCCTGAGGCGGTCAGATCCACGGCTGTTCTTCCTGCCTTCCTGCTGGGGTGCACAGGGACAGGAGCGACCTCCTGACTCACCAGCCACCATTTTCCCTTCACGGCCGCCAGGACGGGCGAAAGCTGCCCCATCGGCGGGGCTTAAATTTGAGTTCTGAACCTTCTATCCCCGAGCGAAGACCCGGTGACATTATGTAAAGCGCAGAATGGTGCGTCCGTGTAATTTCCCTAGATCTTCAGGTTTACGTAGCCGTTCCCCTCCTGCTCCACACACTCCTGTCTGCTCAGCGTCCCGCAAGCGTTCCCAGCTCCTCGCGTGGCTTGGGGGCGTTATTTCCTCTCGCTGTGCCTCAGTTTCCTCCTCTTTGAAACAGAGGTGCCCCATATATGGTAATGGCTGCGTGAAGTGAGATAAAGTTGATACAGATGCTTGTTGCAAAGCCCGTATCACCATAACTACCATCATCACCACCATCACCATCACACTCACCACCATCATTACCATAACTACCATCATCACCACCACCATCACTATCACTATCATCATCACTACCACCACCACCACCACCATCACCATCACCATCATCACCACCACCACCACCACCATCATCATCACCATCACCATCACCACCACCACCGCCACCACCATCACCATCACCACCACCACCGTCACCACTATCACCAACACCATCACCCTCACCATCACCACCACCACCATCACCACCACCACCACCACCACCATCACCATCACCATCATCACCACCACCACCACCACCATCATCATCACCATCACCATCACCACCACCACCGCCACCACCATCACCATCACCACCACCACCGTCACCACTATCACCAACACCATCACCCTCACCATCACCACCACCACCATCACCACCACCACCACCACCACCATCACCATCACCATCATCACCACCACCACCACCACCATCATCATCACCATCACCATCACCACCACCACCGCCACCACCATCACCATCACCACCACCACCGTCACCACTATCACCAACACCATCACCCTCACCATCACCACCACCACCATCACCACCACCACCACCACCACCATCACCATCACCATCATCACCACCACCACCACCACCATCATCATCACCATCCAGAGGCATCCAGATGAGAGACACTGGCTTCTCTGGTGTAGGTGGTCAACCCTAAGCAAGGGCTTGGGGAGTATAAAATGATGATCAATTCTAGTGCTTTACTGTGGCTCTAAGTGACTAGTACTCGAAAGTACGTCACACTTACTGGCTGTTTATCATGTGTCAGGCACTGTGCATTCTAAGGACCTGCATGTAAGAATTGAATCCTGTCAACCCTCTGAAGTAAGTGCTGGAAGTAGCTTCGCGTTGCAGGTGGGGAGACGGAGGTGCAGAGAGGGTGAGCGCCTGGTCTGGGCCAGCTCAGCCCCTGAGGCGGTCAGATCCACGGCTGTTCTTCCTGCCTTCCTGCTGGGGTGCACAGGGACAGGAGCGACCTCCTGACTCACCAGCCACCATTTTCCCTTCACGGCCGCCAGGACGGGCGAAAGCTGCCCCATCGGCGGGGCTTAAATTTGAGTTCTGAACCTTCTATCCCCGAGCGAAGACCCGGTGACATTATGTAAAGCGCAGAATGGTGCGTCCGTGTAATTTCCCTAGATCTTCAGGTTTACGTAGCCGTTCCCCTCCTGCTCCACACACTCCTGTCTGCTCAGCGTCCCGCAAGCGTTCCCAGCTCCTCGCGTGGCTTGGGGGCGTTATTTCCTCTCGCTGTGCCTCAGTTTCCTCCTCTTTGAAACAGAGGTGCCCCATATATGGTAATGGCTGCGTGAAGTGAGATAAAGTTGATACAGATGCTTGTTGCAAAGCCCGGCACGTAGTGAGCACTCACTCAGCGTCCCTCTTGCTGTTCTTGCCACCGCGGGGGGACCCGTGGTCTTGGCGCCGGGGCACCAGAAGGGTCTCGGGGGCATTCTGCTTCACCCCTCCTCTCCCCTTCCCCCCCCACCACCCCAGCAGTTAAATTTGGTTTGGATGTTCCTGAAAGGGGGTGGATGCCGAGGGCTTTGGTTTGGAGGTTCCAGAAAGAGGGGGTGGGTAGGCGAGGGGGTGGGGGGAGCGGTGGAGAGCAGATATCTACAAAGGAGTGAATGATAACAAAGAGCCCTTTCTGCTCCGGTTCCTGCGTAGAAAACATATGTTCAGTGATGCGGGCAGCAGTCGGGTTCAAGACACACTGTAGGGCTGCAGACAAAGGCCCGTGCCCCCCCACCCTCCGCCCCCGGCATCCACAGCGTCTCCAAACACAAACATCTTCGCTTGTCTCACTCGTAAGGGACAGAGCTGTCAGCTGGGTCCTCTTGCCAGTGTGATTTCTTCCCCACCCCCAGTTCCCTTTCAAAGGCCTCCCCCGCGCCCCCAATATTTTACACTTCATATAATCCAGTGTGCACGGCAGACCACGCCAGCCTCTGTGGGACCGGCGTGGGGGCGGGGCCAGGGGCCCTTAGAAGCGGCGGCTGGGAGCCGGGGCCTGTGCACGTTGCGGTGGGGTTGGGAGAGTTCTTGCTCTTATTTGTAGGGTGAATCGTTCTTGATGAACAGACACAGATACATCAAGGCCCCGCAGAAGGAACTGGAGGGAAGCCGCTGTCATTCTCCTCTTATTCATGACGTGCAATCTGTTGCAGGTCTGAACTTAGTTCCATGCCCGGGCAGTATTGCTCTGTGCGCGTCTGTTGATAAACCTTATTTTCTTCATTGAGGATTTTGCAGCTGTAGTAGGTTTATTTCCATGCCCGAGACTTTAGGAAGATGCTTTGACATGTGTTCCTTTGTAACTACGTGTATGTGTGGGGTAGACATGTATTCTTTATAATACTTTTCTGTACAGTCCACTAGAGCTTCCAGTGCTGTGAACAGCCAGTTAGAAATACACAGAATTCTCACCCCAGCAGTTCTGCCACGGATGCACATGGCTCTTGGCTATTTCACATTCCCAGTCTCAGTTTTCCCATCTGCAAAATGGGAATTCCACGATCGTCCTACCTCATAGGGCGGACCAGGATAAAGCAAGGTCAGTGTTCACACGATGATGGTCAGCGAAAACACTCGCTGTCTCTGGACAAGTCTTGCCTTGTGTCTTCGTTGCCCGCTATCGAGTTGACTTCAAGGCTTTTGTTTCTTTTTTCTCCTAAGACCCGCGCCGGGTGCTCCGTTGGATGATGCTGTTAATTAGTTGCCTGGCTCATCCTGGAAAGCACCCGCGCGAGCCTTCGGAGGCAGGAGGGAGGCAGGGAGTTTCCCGTTGGCTTAGCGCGCTAAATGGGCCTTGAGCTCGTTTCAGCAATTGAGGCAATTACAGCCCCGCTAATGAATAGGCAGTCAAGTGGAATTTCCCGCGTACGCTGTCTGCTGGGCCGAGGATAATTTCAACACCTGAAAACGCTCAGACATAAAACATTGTATAAATATTTTCTAACGAGAGGCGCCAGCAGAGTCATCTCCGCCAACGCGTGTCAGCACCGACAAAGGCACGTACTGATGCTGGTGCACCGACAGTTTTCAGTGCTGTCACCTGAAGATCCGTGAAAGGAAAAGCATGGTGGAAATGGATACCTGTTCCCCTCGGGCTGTACATGAGGCGGCCAAGATCGTCCTAACGGCTGACGCGAACAGACTGCAGATCGGGCTAGATGCGCCGGCCCAGAGTGGAGTGTCACCCACAGCCCACAGTAGGACCACTGGAAAGATCACTGGCTTTTCTTTCCCACATGGAATGAATTCATTTCACAGACGGAGGGGGAAGGGAGGTGATGGTCGTACGAGTGTGTGTACAAGGTTTTGTTTTCCCTCCCCTTGTTTTTATTTTTATTTAAAATATATTTCTATTGATTTCAGGGAGGAAGGGAGAGAGAGACGGAAACATCCATGATGAGAGAGAATCATGGATCGGCTGCCTTCTGCACGCCCCCCACTGGGGATCGAGCCCGCAACCGGGGCATGTGCCCTGACCGGAAGCGAACCGTGACCCTTTGGTCAACGCTCAACCACTGAGCCACACCGGCCGGGCCCCGTCTTTGTTTTTAAACAAAGCTGATGCTTCCGAAGGTGGAATGACACCGGGGCTCTCTTGGCAAGAAGCACCCTGCTGTTCCCTCCACCTCTCTATGAGTCAGCGTTAGCACATGGACCGCGCGAACTAGTGGCGAAGTAGAGGCGGTTGAAGAAAGCCTACTCGGCTACTTGGAAAAAAAGGCGGGGGGCGGGGGACACAAGAAGAACAATGATTTTGCAAACTCCATAAAGGTCAGAAAAGAAGGCTCTCGGTAAGGAGGGCGAGCCTAGAAATCAAATCCCATTTCCTATCATAAGAAGCCCGTTGTTTGAGCCGCGGTCGTTAATGTACTGGACGTGAAAGATTTAAGACTCGTCGGAAAGCCGGGCTTCTGTTTTATTAGGCTGCTCTTGAAAAGCCCACAGCAGAGCGGGGACTAGGTGCTTGGAGATTTCTTAATGGGCTGTCAGGGGCAAGACACCAGGGCCGCGCTCCCCCAGCCCCTTCCTGTACGTGGGAACAACGGGGGCCGGGCGATCCCGGCCCGAAGTATGAATTACTTGATGCTTTCTCTGCTCCATATGGCCAGCCGTGTCTTTGGCAATTAATCACGGACAAAATCAGTCGAGTGCTTTTCTGAGGCATTGAAGTCAACATTTAGTTGTACCTGTGCCAGGGGGCAGCGGGGTTGCACGCGTAAAAGAGCGGGCGAGGGGCGCCGGTGCCGGGCCCAGCAGCTGGCTTCTATAAACAACACTCCTTCCCTCCTCACCTTTTTCTTCCCCGCTTTCATTTTTCTTCCTTTCCTTTCTTTTTTCTCCTTTTTTTTTCCTCTCCTTTCTTTCATTCCTTTTTTTTTCTTCTTTCCTTTTTTCTTTTATACTTTCTCTCTTTCTCTTTCCCCCCTTCAGTGCTCCAGCTAGTACAAGATTGGGTGAGAGGAATATTGCGATACATTTCAAGACAGCAAAAGACACCAAAACAAAATCATTTCTAAGCTCAAATTTCTCCTTCACCTCTCTTGGGAGAGGGAGGAGGTGCTAGAGGATTTTGCACAATCTTTTCTTTAAAGACAACATCTTAGAGAAGTCTCTTTTAGTACCTTTTTTGCAGTTTAGATACTAAGTTAGCTATGCAAAGAAAGAGGAAAAGAGTGTTATGTCTCAATAAAGTGGCTTGATCTCCATATAGTGGAATTGCAGCTAATTAATGGTAAATGTGCCTGGCCGCCCGGGAGCTCACTCAGTCCCAGGCAGGCGCAGTGATTCTTGTGCTGGGGGAGAGAGTCGGAGGCGCTGTGGAAGTTCTTGGGGAAAAAGTAGCGGTTCCATGTCATAGCGGTTGCCGTTCAGCATTTAAAAACCAGGGCCCATATTTTCCATGATCTCCCCACCCCCAAGCTTTTACCCATAATCCTGCTGACAACAGTAACAACAGCATTTATCGAGACTTTGTATGGGCCAAGCATTGTCCTGTCATCATCCCCACATGCTTCAGGCGCTGTTGCATAGATCCCTTGACCTACGAGGAGACTGTTCAGGCGAGTTTTTCCCTGAATCCCTTCCCCACAGACATTCTAGCCCAGGGGTGGGCAAACTTTTTGACTCGAGGGCCACAATGGGTGCTTACACTGGACCGGAGGGCCGGAACAAAAGCATGGATGGAGTCTTTGTGTGAACTAATATAAATTCAAAGTAAACATCATTACATAAAAGGGTACGGTCTTTTTTTTTTTTTTTTTTTAGTTTTATTCATTTCAGACGGGCCAGATCCGGCCCGTGGGCCGTAGTTTGCCCACGGCTCTTCTAGACTGTCCTCGGCTCCCTCCGCTCCAGTGTGCGATGGAGAGATGCTGAGCTGTGTCTCCCTGAGACGTGTTTGTGAGGCTTCGTCTGGTACACACCACCGCGACGTTCATTTACGTGGAGCGGATCTTGGAGACAAATCGCGCCACGCCTGCCTGGCTATAGGTGGGAAAGGACTTCTGCCTTTGCACCTCCCTTTCCAGAGGGTCCAGCTTATCTCCTGCTTCTTGGGTCCAGGGGAGCTGCAGGGCAGGGCGGGGAGGGCAGGCAGGCAGGCAGGCAGGCAGCAGCCTTAAGTGGCCCCAGGGCCGGGCCCCCTGTTATCTCGGAGCCCAGGTCATCCAGGATGTGTTTTCTCAGGTCCAGGAAACGGGAAAGAAAGTTTTAACATTGTGTAAACGTCAGCACCCCCAAAGCCTCCCTCTCGGGGGAGGGAGATAAAGGAGGCAAAAGGAGGCCAGGGATGTTTATTTGTTCTGCGGGGCTGAAGGCCCGGGCATGGGGGAGACCCTCCCCTTGGGCCCGGCCCTGCAGACAGCGTGAGGGCGTCACTCAGCGCTGTGACCGGGCCCCACCGAGGAGCCGCCGGGAACTGACAGTCAGTCAATGAGGAAGGACCCGGACCGACCTTTCTTTGATGGGACGGGGCTCTCTCAGTGGGTTCTGTCCCTTTCTTCTTCGTTTTTTTTTTTTTTAAGAAAAAAATAAAGGCAGGGAGGGGGGAGAA
>NW_006300373.1:2432342-2433260 GCF_000327345.1 Myotis davidii
GTTCTGTCCCTTTCTTCTTCGTTTTTTTTTTTTTTAAGAAAAAAATAAAGGCAGGGAGGGGGGAGAAAGGGGGGAAAAAAGTTCTGGACTTTTGAAGAGTGGAGCCCTGGCTGGTGTCTGACAGCCCATGGCCATGTTGACGGGAGGAAATAGCTTTCCCAGCCGATAACATCTTAAGCCGAGTTCCTTCACAAGATGGACCTTTCGCCCTCATTATCAGCGGGCGCATATCTCTGTGATTTGTGTGCGGAGGGAAACGCAGCCCTAACCGAGGCAGATCCGTGTGTAAAGAGTGTGAGGGTCGGCACTCCGCCCATAAAGACAGCATTGCTTTTCTGGGGGGTGAGGGGGAGTTGGCGGGCAGGGGGCGCAGTCTGGCATCCTGGTGTTATGTGCCTCTTGAAATTGGGAAACCAGCAGCGGAGTTTTCGTTTGGGCTCTTTTGTGTTGATGAACTAAGCGGAGGGAGGACCAGCCGCATTTATGGGATGCCTCCTGTTTTCCCGCGTCTCCTTAGACAAAGTCCTCAGATGTGTAAGAAGGTTGGAGAGAGCTGAGTTTTGGAGTTAAAGGTAGTACGGAGTCCATGCTGTCATTCCTCTAAAGCCATCGGAGGGGGCTTTCCCACAGAGAGCAGCAGAAGAGAGGCGAGGAGGAGCCCTGGGCTAACCTAACAGTGGACGGTCCGAGAGGCAGTGACCCCCCAGGAGACCAAGGACAGGACAAGAGTGGGTGATGGCCGACAGGGAGAGGCGTTTCCTAATGGAGAAACGTCAGGTAAAATCGGGAGCGACTCTAAACAGGAAACCCGCCCTCAGAGGACACGGGTTGACCAGCGCCAGGCTCCTGGGGGGCTCCTCATGGCTGTGTGTGTTCGGTGGCGGCCTGATTTCCTTTTTTCTTTTTAAATTAAATCTT
>NW_006300373.1:2433306-2433775 GCF_000327345.1 Myotis davidii
CTTTCCCCCCAGTGACCTCTTCTAGGCCGCCCCCACCCCCTCCTTTGGCCCTTCCCACCCTATTGTCTGTGTCCATGGGTGATGCATACTAGTATATGCCTATATGTTCTTTAGTTACTCTCTTTCCGTACCCTCCATCTGCTCCCCTCTGAGATCTGTCATTCTGTTCCATGGATCTTCAGTGTATTTGGTTCATTAGATTCTACCTGTGAGTGAGACCATGTGATGCTTGTCTGTCTCTGACTGGCTTATTTCGCTTAGCATAATGCTCTCTGGGTCCCTCCGTGCTGTCGCAGAGGCTAAGAGATGGGTTTCCTTTTGAAGTTTTTCATTTCAAGTCATCGACACTCTCGGGCATCTTTTTGTTGAAATACCACAGCCACCCTGGCCGGTTTGGCTCAGTGGATAGAGTGTCAGCCTGCGGACCGAAGGGGTCCGGGTTCAATTCCGGTCCAGGGCATGTACCTCA
>NW_006300373.1:2433871-2445402 GCF_000327345.1 Myotis davidii
TTGCAGAGGGGCCTGCCGCTGGCTCCTGGGGGGCTCCTCATGGCTGTGTGTGTTCGGTGGCGGCCTGATTTCCTTTTTTCTTTTTAAATTAAATCTTTATTGTTGAAAGCATTACATATCTCCGCGCTGTCGCAGAGGCTAAGAGATGGGTTTCCTTTTGAAGTTTTTCATTTCAAGTCATCGACACTCTCGGGCATCTTTTTGTTGAAATACCACAGCCACCCTGGCCGGTTTGGCTCAGTGGATAGAGTGTCAGCCTGCGGACCGAAGGGGTCCGGGTTCAATTCCGGTCCAGGGCATGTACCTCAGTTGCAGGCTCCCCCCCGGCCCCGGTCCTGGTTGGGGCTCGTGCAGGAGGCAACCAATCGATGTGTTTCTCTCACATCGATATTTCTGTCTTTCCCTCTCCCTTCTATTCTCCTTAAAAATCAATAGAAAAATATCCTCAAGTGAGGATAAAAAAAAAATAGCACCACCTAGCACTAGGTTGATGAGTGAGTTTAAGATGAAACAAAACTAATCATCACAGAGGCATCTGTACTGGGCACGTGTCCCCACAGGAACCTGGGGGAGGTTCGGCTGTCATCTCCGTGTCGCTGTGTAGATGAGGCCCACAGTGAGGAGGCGACGGCTGGGATTCGAGCGGCCAGCCGTCCGGGGAACCGCCTTAGTCTCCTCCTGGTTCACCAGCCTTCCCATAGGTTTCTGCGGGAAAAGATGGCAATGAGATGAAATTCCTCCTCCAGAGCCCGCGCCCCGGGCCTGCGGTTCGCTTGCCCCGTGTTTTGAGGGGAGAAGAGGAAGAATGTGCTTTTGGTAACCGGAGCCTGTTTGAAAACTGGCACTTGTTGGAAGACAGCTCTGCGTTACTCCTGATGGGAAAATGGGCCGCTTATCGTTTCCTGTGCAAACTCAGCCCCGAGGAGCCACCGCTCCTAGAAGGAGGAGAACTGCCCCGCGGATCCTAGTAGGAGGAAGGCCCGTGGACACCCTGAAGTTTCCATCCGGGCAAGGACTTCTTCTCGCTCTGAATTTCAGGAAATACTGTATTGGAGGGTCTCAGTGCCCCATGTACGTTCACCCCTCCTTTTCCAATATTACAAAAATAAGTTGTAGCAGATTGTGTTTTGTCATCCAGATATACAGCCCCCCCCCAAATGAATATGTACTTTACCAGCTGACAGCTCAGTTTTGAAAATGAAATTTATTTTAATAAACACTGACTTGATCATTATTCAAAGTGTGTGGGTACATTTTGGGGGGCGCCCTATATTTCCTCCTATTTTTTGCTAAGTACTTAATCCATTCGATGTAGTTGTATGTAAGCGTGTTCTCTACATCCCTTCTCGTCCTAAACATTTGATGAAAATGCATTTAAAAAGTAAACGTTGTAATATTTCCATACAGTCAGATAGACTGTTTGGGGATAGACAGTTCATGAGTTTTAACGTATGTATGAGATCATGTAACCGCCACTGCAATCAGGACACAGCAGAGTCCCATGTTTCCAAAAATCCCCCCACGCTGCCCTGTGTAATAACACTCATCCGACCTACTCCCTGGCCACCGCTGCTTTTCTCTCCCTCCCTAGAATTTGCCTTTCCCAGAATGTCAAATAAGTGGGACCACTCAGGCCCTAAGCGTTTGAGACCGGCCCCTTCCGCTCAGCATGACGCCTTCGCTGGTCATCCCAGTGACTGCGTATGTCGGTGCCTTGTCCCTGTGGATGGCCGGGCCGTAGGGATTCCCTCGTATGGATGTACCACAGTGTGTTTATCCATTCACCCTTCGAAGGACATGTTGGTTGTTTCCAGTGTTTGGCAATTACGAATAAAGATGCAGTCCACATTGGTGCACATGTTTTTGTGTGAGCATAAGGCTTTAATCTCTTCAGATAAATCCCTAGCAATGGGATTTCTGGGTCCTGTATTAAGTGTCTGTGTAATTGTTATAAGGAACTGCCAAACCATTGACCAGAATGGGAATATTTTTGCAGCTCCAGCACTAATGCGTACGCTTAAAAAAAAAAATGAAATGCTCCTGGGTTGAGGTTGGCAAATGGCGTTTCACCGTTTCTTGGAGGTTTTTTGTTTTTTAAAAATATGTTTTTATTGATTTCAGAGAGAGGAAGGTAGAGGGAGAGATAGAAACATCAGTGATGAGAGAGAATCATGGATCGGCTGCCTCCTGCACGCCCCCTACTGGGGATCAAACCCACAACCCGAGCATGTGCCCTGACTGGGAATCGAACCGTGACCTCCTGGTTAATGGGTCGATGCTCAACCACTGAGCCACACCAGCTGGGCTGCATCTGTAGGGTTCTAGATTGTAGGCAACAGAAACAGAGTCTGGTAAATTTGAACAAAGTGGGGCTTTGATGAAAGGCTATTGGATAACTCGAATTATCCAAAGAGAAGAAACCCAACTGGCATTGCTCAGGGGTTGAGCATCGACCTATGAACCAGGAGGTCAGGGTTCAATTCCTGGTCAGGGCACATGCCCGGCCTGTGGGCTCCATCCCCAGTCGGGGGCGCGCAGGAGGCAGCCGATCAATGATTCTCATCACTGACGTTTCTCTTTCTCTACCTCTCTTCCTCTCTGAGATCATTAATATGTACCTAAAGAAAAGGATCTGGACTCAGGAACTTCAGGAAACCAGGAATACTGGGAGGACCAGGGGTGGTGGGAACTAAGCAAATGGATAAACAACAACAACAGAATGGCCGGCTTGGCCGGAAGTAGAAATGCATGATTCCAGTAGGAGAGGCCGAACAGCAGGCCTTGCTCGGGGGCAGGAAACACAGAGAGAGAAAGTCAGAGACCCTCTCTTTAAAAGGCAAAACAAACAACGCACGGCACAGTGTACGTGGAAATCATGTCTAATAATAGCTCCTGGTAGGCAAGTCCCAGGGAAGAAAGTCGTCGGGGCGTGAGAACATTAGAGGGGCGCCCACAGGACGCGGATATGACTCGGGGCAGCGGGGCCCAGAGTCTACCGCGGTGCCGCGTACATTGATTAAACACAAACTCCACGCTGGCCATTCCTGGCCATCATTTACTGTATTGATTGGTTAGCAGGGGAACTGTAATAAAACAGCCATTGATTTACTGTCCTTATTTGCTTATGGGCTTTTTTTTTTTTGGTATTATTAATTTTTCACTCTTTCTTTTCCCTTTTTTTTTTTTGGATCATTTCTCCTAGACAAATGGGGTGCTTCATGAAGTGCGAAGAGAAGGGGTCCCCGTGGGACAGAGGAATGCCATGGTGACCGCCATCCTCGCCTCGCTCACCACGCGCCAGACCCTGCGGAAGGAGTGGCACGCCAGGTTAGTCCCGCGAGGACGTGGGTTCTGCTGTTTCCGGAACACGGGGGCTGTGTTTGGCTGGGCTCGTCCCTCTCATGGGAGGAGTCTTGAAACAGAAGCCGGTTAGGTAAGTGCTCTCACCCACAGTCAGCTCTCCTGCACGTGGGACCTACGCTCACTGTGACGATCCCTGGGTCGTCTGGATGCGTAAGTGACTTAACCCCGGGTGTGACATTTCGAGGAAATGTTTGCACCTTGAGCAAATGCAAGATGAGGAAGTACCTGAGGCCGAAGCACCCTTCTCATCAACGGTCTGAGAGACCAGCCTGGCGACCCAGGTGGGGCAGGTGTCTGGGTTGCCTGAACGCTGTCCGTGTGTCAGTCTTAGAACTGACCAGTCGGAATTCCCCCGGTTCCCACCTCCTTTCTCTGCGCGCGGCCTGACCTGTGGTTAGAAAGCTGCCCCTGGAAAAAGGTTTGTGCAAATCATCCGTTTTTACAGAATCGATGCTCGCATGCACCTCTCAGGGTCTCCTGCTCTGACTTGAGAGTTGATGGATGGATGGGAGGCTGGGCCGACGGCCCCCACAGGTTGGGGTTAGCCTTCAGGTCTGTGGTTGGTAAAAACGGTTGCCGTATCGTCTGTCCCTGAGCAGGAGGGACAGGAGTCGGGACGATGACACTGTCCGTGGCCCCCGAGTCTGCCCTGATGCTTAAACATTCCGTGTGCCTGGGAGTCAGGACCGTTTGTATTGATAGCCGTCATCTTCTGCAAATGAGTTCACGCGACAGAGTTTGCAGTAATTGATGGCTTTCCTCGTAGCAATGATCATAAAAATAGATTTGTCCGAACACGGCTAAGATGAGCCCTCTCCAAGCAGGGAGACAGCGGAGTAGGAGCTATCCGTTCTGATTGTGTATCGGAAAGCTGCCCTTGCACACGCGTCTGTCATCTCTAAATTCGGACTTGGCGTTGAGACGATAATTTTAAAATTCTCCAGGACCCTCTCCCCTTCCATCCTTTCCTGGCGTGTGGCCGGAGAGGGACAGTTTCATCTGCCGTCACTCAGTGATTTCCAAGTTAGGTTCCAGGGACTAATTTTTAAATTTTCTCTGTGTTGCAACTTAAGTACGTATAGTCAGTCAGTCAAGGATGCCTATTCCGTTAAGTAACGGCATCTCGGCGTGGGGACCTCTGAGATATTTCTCTCTCTGAGTTGGGTCTTTGGTATGTTTTCCCCTGGTGATTCTGATGAAGTAGGAAAGGGAGAAAAGGAAAAATTCCCCTGTAATCCTGTAATCCCTCTCGGACCCCCCTGCAGACAACGCAGCTCAGAGACAAGTGTTGGGAGCAGAAGGAAGGACTTCTGGTGGGTGCTTCTGGTTTGTTAACCGTGCTTTCCCGATGCGCCAGGTCCCCAGGCGGCGTGGCCGAGATGGCCCGAGTGAGAAGAGTTTGCTCCGGGCACCTCAGGCCCTTCCTGCTCACGGTTTAATCAGGAGCTGGAGCCAGGGTTGAAGTCCATGCGGTTATTCCAACATCTGGCACTGAATTTCTCACGTCCTCTGTGAGCAAAACGCTCACAGAGGACGTGAGCGTTCAGCCCCCAACGCTCTGCAGGCCGCCCTAAGGCCAAGCACCTGAAAGGGAACCTCAGGAGAGGGTGTCCCGGAGCCCAGGAGACCGTCCTCCAAGTATTAAGTGCCCCCCTGGTCCTTTCCCACCCCGTCTGTCCTCACCCCCATTTGATGTTTCCATCCCGGTGACCCGGCTCCAAGACTCATCCACGTGATCCCTATAAACAGGCCATTCCCACCCCCTCTTCTTCCCTCATCAAAGCCGCACCGGTCGTCTGGGGTCTGCTCGGCCCCGCGTCGCCATCAGGCGTGGGCACGTGGCAGTGAAAGTTATCGAACACCCGCCACCATGCTGAGCGCGACGCCTGGTTCCAGGGCCAGCCCGTTGTGTGTGCACTTCGGAAATTACACGAGGAGAAACGTGCTGTGACAGAGAACAATCAGTGCTCGCTGAGGGCTCAGCAGTAGCCTGCTGTATTTTACTTGCATCAGAGCTACCGGGGGATCCGTTAGGTTAGATAACAGGAATTTCTTTTCCTCCGAACGTTAACAGCAGACGACTGTGATTACCGACCATCGCCCGTTAGCGCGTTAGGAAGAGCCCGGCTTCGGGAGGTTCAGGTCGGCTGGCGGAGCTCAGGCTGTGTCGACTGCTCTGGTTCCCCATCTCCCCTCTTCGGGGGCTCATCTGTGATAACCATAGCGGGGAGCATGCTCAGGGCAGCCTGCAACTCAGTTTTAGAGTATTTGTGACAACAGTGTGGCGATTACCAGAAGGAAAGGGTGGGGGGAGGTGGGAGAGGGTATGGGGGAGACACCGTGATGGAAGGAGATGTAACTCGGGGTGGTGGACACACAGGACAATAGACAGATGATGTGTCAGAGAATCGTACACCTGAAACCTTTACAACTTTATTAACCAATGTCCCCCCCAATACATTCCATGAAAAAACAAAACAAAACAAATAGAAAAAAAAAGTGTGACTCTCTCGGGCCAGGAGCCACGCCATGGTTCGGAACGACCCTCTGAAGCCCCTAAACCGCAAGCACATGTTCCCTGTAACGTGGCTTTGGGAGGAAAGTGACGATTCTGCGTGATGCGGGGAGTTGGTCAGTGTCACCCAGCCCCGTGGTGGCAGAGGCCCCCGTCCGAGGGCTGTCGGTTTCCTTTGCCCGAGCTCGGTGATCCCGTAAACAGCCCCTCCAAATAGGCTGATTAGGGCTGTCGGCTCGCTTCCCGGAGCTGAATGGTCCGCGGCGCCGCGGGGAGGCCGTGTGAATGCGGCGCGAGTGTTAACAGAGGCCGGACAGAGTTTCCGCAGGTCTGGCTTTGTTTACACACTCCCCTCCGCCTGACGGACAGCTTGTTATAGCTTTTAAAGAACCGGGCAGGCCCTCCGCCCTGACCCCGTCTTGACCTCCGCAGCCCCGAGGTCAGCCTGCAGCTAATAAACCGCGCGATCCTGCGGGCCTACTGTAGGGCAGGCAGGAAAGGAGCAGCTGCAAGGCCGGCGTCCCGGGATCGGCTGCTTCAGGGTCACTCTCCGATAATGAAAATGATTACCAAATTATATGGAAGTTTAACCGCAATCGCCAGCGAGAGGAGGGTGGAGCCGGGCGTATTAGGTTTGATAAATGAACTGTGAAGAGGCCCATCTGGCTCTCCACATCGTCTCCCCCCCACCCCCCTCGCTCCCTTCCAAGGGGAAGCATTGGAAAATAACAGCAGTACATATAGACTCAATGAGCCATGCGAGGGGCTGCGATGGATGAAGATTTAATGGTGACAGTGGGAGAGATTATCATTTGAAAAGTGCACGGAGGAAGAGGTACAGTTCCGTGTCCCTGCCCCAGTTGTTTTTCTACAATGAAACCCAGTCAAACGCCAGAGCCTTTGTTTACCTTAACGCAAATCCCTAGCGTCCTGCCTCGATGGGCGACAGTTTCCAGGGCGTGTCTTGTCACGGGGCGATCATTCGTGGTCGGCACCAGGAAAGCAGCGGGCTTCCTTTGCCTCGAACCGTGTCAGGGTGAGAGTGGGGCACTTCATGTCTGCCCGCTCGCTCAGTGTAGAGGAGGTAGGGACGTCACGTGCCAGAGAAAACGCTCCCCAAAACTTGCGATCCAGACGCATGACTCTCTCCAGGACTGTCGCGCGCGCTGTTTTCTTTTGACTGCGACCTGGCGCTGTCTCTGTGAGAGTAAGGAGAAAGCGCGGTGTCCACTGACTGGATGCATTTGTCTGTTTCGCAAGCGATGCTTGTAGCCTTTGTCTGCCTACTGTGACTGTAATCACGATACTGCACCAGAGGATGGGCTCAGCAGCGACGTAAGGATGCATCCGGGGGTGAGATTGTAGCAAGTTCCCGGAAAGCGCCTGGAAGGCAGCGGGAAGGGAGCGCGGAGCCCAGTCGCCCTGACCCACTCGGGAAAGGGGTGAAGTGCAGATGCCTCTGAAGACGGGCCTCGCTGTGCCGTTGGAAACCTTTATCTCGGACGACGAGGTCTACGTAACACAAGCCTCGCCCAGGCTAGGGTTGTATGTAACATAGAAATAGGAGGTCTGCCCATTTCCCCGAGTCAGCCTCTTTCTTTACCTTCGGTTTTGACTTGACCTGGAATATCCGTGATGACTGACAGGTGAGCAGAAGGTGAGGGGATGGATACGGTGGAGAGGCGGGGAGCTCTTTTAGAACTAACCGTGCTTTTTAACTTTAAAACAAGGCCATTACACTTATGCTAAGTAAGGTATGGATTCACACACACACACACACACACAGACAAAAACCAAGCCACCAGGGTTATTTTTAAGTTGAGATATAATTCACATAATATAAAATTTCACATAATACAAACATAGTCACTTTAAAGGATGCAGTTAAATGACTTGCTTAGTACACAAACAAATCACTATCATCCAATACCAGAGCTTTTCCATTACCCCGACACGAAACCCTTGACCCGTTACCAGCCGCTCTCAATGACCCTTTTCTCACAGCTCGTGGCAACCACTAAGCTACTTCCTGTCTCTATAGATTTGCTTGTTCTGAGCATTTCCTATAAATGGAATCATACAGCATGCGGCCTTCTATATCTGGCTTCTTTCATTTAGCCTAGTGTCTTCACAGTCCACCCGTGTTGTAGTGTATACGTGCTCATTCCTTATTATTTGCCAAATAATATTCCCGTGTATGGACGTACCACACTCCATTCATTCATTCCTCAGTGGATGGGCATTTGGGTTTCCACTTTTTGGCAATTCTGGGAAGAGGGGAAAAGGCCGCCCCGGGTCATTCCTCTGAACGGGGATGTGGGTGTCTGGCCAGGAGGGGCAAAACTTCGAACTGCGGCTCAGTGTGGCGTCCAGTCCGTATTTCCCCGCTCCGGGCAGCTGCCCTTCGCTCGTCACCTGCTGATGTCCGCCTGGGGCTTTGATGCTATCAGTGCAGTGATGTGCCGCCGCCTCGGTGGCTTGGCATTGGGGCCCACGTGGGATTCCCGTTCTAGGAAACCGGGATCACAGAACGGTGAGCCACCAGCCTTGAGCACAGGCTATGGGGTGACGAGGCCGATGTCTCTATCTCCTGAGATGACACGTGACTGAGTCATCTGACCACATCTGCTGCTGTCACTCACGCTGGCGAGAGTGGCTGCTTCCCTGGCAGAGGGGGCCGGGGACCAGTTCAGTAGCTGTCAGCGCACCTGCTGGCTTCGATGGCGGGGCCGGGATGGGCGTGGGGAGCAAGTGACGGCGATTCCGGAGACGAGCAGGGAGGCACTGGCCTGCTAGCCTCCCGTGATGCCTTCCTCTTTGAATGCACCTGGTCCCACCGCCTTCCATCCCTGCAGGCCCTGCTTTCCCCGCCCTTAGCAGGAGCATGCCCTCCGTGTCTCCATAAATCCAATAACTCCATAAAAACTCCTCATAAATGTGCAGGGATGGAAACATTGTGTACATTTGGAGCGAGGATTAGATGAGTCTGCAGATAGGGTCCGTTCTATCCAAGATACAGCTCCTGTATCTTTAGGAGTCAGGTGTTGCGAATGTTGTGACCACTGTTCCCGTCATCATTTATGGCGGACAAAGGCCGGTTGAGTCGCGCACATCTTATTTATAAAATCAGCACCAAGGCCTCGGCGCCGCCCTGCCCGGGGCCGTTTCTCACGGCGATCACTTGCTGGCTTTTTCCTACGAGGCGGCGCTTCTTAACCTTTTGAGAAGACATTGATCTATTCATGTCTTTATTTACCAGATACTTACTGTGTAGCTGCTATTTGCTAAGCTCCGTCCCAGGTCCCGGCAACCCAGCGGCGAGGAAAGGGGGGACCCTGCTTCTTTCAGGGCACGTATGTTCTAGTGCAGTGGTTCTCAACCTTCCGGCCCTTTAAATACAGTTCCTCATGTTGTGACCCAACCATAACATTATTTTCATTGCTACTTCATCACTGTCATGTTGCTACTGTTATGAATCGTCATGTAAATATCTGATATGCAGGATGGTCTTAGGCGACCCCTGTGAAAGGGTTGTTCGACCGCCAAAGGGGTCGCGACCCACAGGTTGAGAACTGCTGTTCTAGAGGGAAGGCCGGCGAACACGGTGCTCCTGGGTGGGATCCTGAACGTCGCTTTTTTAAGAAGATGTATGCAGTTGTCACGCCCTGCATTGTGACAACACTCACTAAAACCCAGTCAATCGTCCCGTGGAGATAAGACGATAGAAAGGCCTGCGAGCACGGTGCTCCTGGGTGGGATCCTGAACGTTGCTTTTTTAAGAAGATGTGTGCAGTTGTCACGCCCTGCATTGCGACAACGCTCACTAAAACCCAGACAGTCAATCGTCCCGTGGAGATAAGACGATAGAATTTCCCTTTCTGATCCTCATTCTAAAATGATCACTTTGTCGGGAAACTTACGGTTCAGGTTCTAGTGGGTCCTGTTTGTGGGACAGTCCCGGAACCCCAGCATTCTGAGGAACCCCACCCTGGGGAGGTGACAACTTTAAAGTCTCCTTCAGATAATCTGCACCCGGTTCCCAGCGATCTTTTAAAAAAACAAAAAGTGTCACCTTAAAGGGTTTCCCTTCAAGGAAGGCTTCCGTGCGCCAATATCTCTCAAAAGAGGACTGGAGACCCCGTGCCGTCTCCTCGGTGCTGGGGTTTATCACACAACGAAGCCAGCCCGTCACAGATGGTGGCTGCGGCGACGGTGAGCGAGCTGTGTGTCCTCCCCTGACCGAGGGCCTCCCTGGGCCTCCCCCGGTCCTCCAGGGTGGCTGTAGAGATGAGTCACCCTTGGCTCGAGGATCCGCCCAGTGAGGAGGGCAGGGGGTATCTGTGTGTATCTGTCTCCTGGCACCTCCGCATCTTTCACACTGTTTAGCTGTGGGAGCGTCTCTCTGTGAGGAAGCAGTTTCCAGCTCAGGCTGTATACGTGTCCCTTAGAAATCCCTTAGGAAAGCTACTATGTAGCGATCCCATTTTGGTTACAATCTTTCAGCAGGTGGCCGGGCCCGGGTGCCAGTGAGGATTCAAGTGGAGCCACCAAGAACCTGTCGGTCCTCGGAGTGGAGTGACGTGGGGCCGGGGGAGTGGAGGCCGATGGGAGTGGCTCCCCGAAGGAGAACGGGGAGCTTTCCTCTGCCCGGGACAGTCCCCAGCAGCCGGCTCTCTGTCCATAGCGGGAAACCGTCCACCGCGCGTGAAGAGGGGCAGCGTCATGCTCTCTGGGGGTGTCCCGGGCTGCACGGACTTACTCTGACAGGCCCGTTCCAGGCTGCAGGTCAGAGTTGAGCAGATGTGGCTTTCCGTTGAGGAAGTCCGGGGGGGTGAGGGTGGGGGGCACAGCGCTGTTGCCCTGTAGGGGACACTGTTGTCTCACTTATCAATCTCCTGTGTCTTGTCCCAGGATAAAACCACAATCCAAACAAATCAAAAACAAAAGTAGGTCAGCCCCTTCCTGTCACTCCTGGGGGGACCCAGGTGTCTACAACAGGCAGTGTCTGGGGATCGATCGGGCTTGGGTAGTGGCCATGCCCAGAAGGGAACAGCTGAGAGTTTATTTTCAGGGCAGAAGTGATGGACAGGGCCTTCCAGATGCGCTTTCTCTCCACGCTCCCCTCCAGACAGGGTGCTCCGGCGGGTACTTTGTAGTCGAATACCATTTTCGGTTCAATTTAATCCGACTAAGATGTGCCCATGGGCCGCTGGAATCTAGGTAACCACCCTCCGCCTTCCAAGGGCATTCTGCAAGTTCCGATCGTCTCCTCTCCATCCACCTCTCTCTCTTCAGCCCAAAGAGATGCCGTTCTCTGGGCGAATGAAGTCATGTCTGCCAGGCCGGCGTGCGGAGGGCTCAGCGCGAGCCCCGCGCCAGCTGCTGGGCTGGGCTCTCCAGCCGGCCCGCCCCTCTTCCCAGACCACCTTCGTCCAGGTGCCCTGCGGCCTTGCCAACGATTCCTCCGCCCGGCCGCCCGGCTCTGGCCCCTTCCCGACCAGAACACGGGCCCTGGAAGGCGCTTGCCGTTAACCCGGGAAAGCCCGGGCTGGGCCGAGGCGGTGCGCACAGTGAGGACATTGTTCGCTCGCTTCCTTTCGCGTTTCACCATCAATTACGCCATGTGTTTCATCCAGTTGCTGCTACCCTCCCA
>NW_006300373.1:2445442-2449837 GCF_000327345.1 Myotis davidii
CTGTTACAGTTAATTTTATGGCAAGCATATTGTCTCTCCCAGGCTCCCGAGCAGCTCATAAATTATCCTGAAGGTAAAATGTAACTTGGGGAACTAGTTATGAAAATTCCATCCATCTCGCTTAGGAGCCGCAGCTGCTGCTGTCAGCCGCCTCGCCACGGCTTGGTGGAGGAATTACGGCGGGTCAAGTTTAAGAGGGTAGGCCCGGGCTGTCACCCAGGAGAAAGGCTGTCCTGGCCCTGTCAGCCGCGTCCCTCCTGCCCATCCCCGGCGGCTCCCCTCCGCGGCAGGAGGCGGCGGCGGGCAGGTGGACGGTCCCCGAGCTGTCTGTATTCATTACTTTACAGGAACTTGTCGCGGGGCGGCAGGCCCAGGGACCTTTCCTCTCCACGCTGTCATGATGGGAGGCATCATCTGCAAAGTGCGGGCGAGATGACTCTATAACTGACTCCGGGCCCTGTTCCGGAGGCCACCGGAGGAGACGGGACAGCGCCGTCCCTGACAACACCTCCTGGCAGCCCCAATCTGGCACTCCCTCCCCACCCCCACCCCACCCGGCGAGCTGTCTTCCCACAGCCCTGGCTGAAGGAGCATTCTATCCCCGGGTTGTTCTTTTTCGTATAATCTGATCAAGTGAGATTTCGCTGTGAGCAAACCGCGCTGGGAAATTGCCTCCTAAGTAAATTAGCGGGTTACCTTATTGGGATAATAAACACACTCCTTTTTTTTTTTTTTTCCTGTTTCCTCCCCACGAAGGATCCGCTTTACGTGCCAGCCCCCGGGGCCCGAGCATTATTATTTTTAATGACGGAACACACGTCTCTCATTTAGCTGGTTTGTATCGTGACTGTATTCGATCTTTCGGGCCGCCCCCCTTCATCTGAAATTGCGCACGTTGTGCTCGCTTTAAAAGCTCCGAGGGGGCCTCTCGGAGCCGGGAGCCGTGTTCAGCACAGCATCTTGCAGCAGCACTGGCGCAGGGCCGGGCCCAGAAGCCGGAGAGGGTGCGTGGAGAAGGGTCGCCTGCGCCACATGCTTCCAAGTGCAAGTTTGAGCGATGCATCCGCCAACAGCGCCAGCTTGGGCGGCGGTGGGGGCTGGTTGAGAGCGCTGTCAAGTCAGGGAGACCCTCCCTGAGCTGGCGATCGCTCCCTGTGTGTGGGGGAGCATGTTGGTGTGTGTTCACACATGTCCCAGCCTATGTCCCAAGGCACCCAAGGCCGTGACCCCCCGGGCTGTGTGAGGAAGAGAATGGGCCCTGGCCTGCGCAGCCAGGAGGGCATCACGGGATGGGATGGGACGGGACCGGATGAGAGGGGAGGTCTTGCCCGAGGAGGCCCCGGGCTTCCTCAAGGAAGTGTTCTTCTGAGCTTTGCACGATCGCCACACGATCCTGGGGTATTTGTGAGTTTTCTAGTGAAGTCAGATGAGGCTGCAAATACAGAAATGTCCGCAGGGCCTGGCAGGTAACCGAGACGGAGGAAGGCAGAGAGGTGGGGCCAGGCGACCGGGGAGGTTCAACCCTGTCCTGGGTGGGCAGTGTCTTCTGGGCTTGCAAAGGAGGCTGCTCGCATTACCAGGGCCTCTCCCTTTTCGGCGCAAAGGAAAATTCAGGGGGTAGATGTGCTTGTGGACTCTCCGGTTTAAACGTCAGCCAAAATTCAGACCTGTGTGCCTGTTATTCAGGCTGATCGATACCTCACGTCTGGGAGTGGCTGGGATGGCTGGGAATCTGAGCTAGAATGGAAGTCCTGTCTGCTGAAAGTGAAAAGTCCTTTCCACCTTCCACACGTGTCAAGGAGAGAGGCCCTGACCCTGGGCAAAGGGCCAGAATGCAATCTGGTCACCGCCTTGTGCCCTCGTAACTGTTCTGCTTGATGTTGGTTCTTTATTTTTAAAAATATTTTTTTAATTGATTTCAGGCTGGGAATCGAACCGTGACCTCCTGGTTCATAGGTTGACACTCAACCACTGAGCCACACTGGCCGGGCTCCACGTAGGTTCTTGCTTGGAGGAAATATTTGTGTGTTTTTGTGTGCCTTTCGCTTGCCAGTCGCTCATGTTCCCTTTCACAGAGAACGCATAGGAGGGTTTTCCGAAGCGAATGAGGTGGGCAGGTGGCTCCCGTCACCATGGAAAGCTGTGCAAAACCCTGGGCGATCTGGAATCCGACGAAGGGTTTGATGCTCAGGAGGAAAGGGCCAGGATGTCCTTGATCTCCATCACCATTCCTCCTCTCCGCCCTCAAGTTTGTGCCTTATTCCCAGCCCCTGGGTGCAGCGGGGGGTGGGGGGGTGGGGTGGGGAGGTGGCAGCTGCTCTTCCAGGGCACAGAGGTGTCCGTGCTCAGATAATCTCTTCGTCTCACCGCCCCAGCCGGACGGCCAGAAGAGGAACATGCAGAGACGATTTCTTTCCTTTCATAAAAAGAAAAAGGTGAGCCTAACCCTTGGCTGCCGCCGCCGTCAGCTGCCGGGCCTGCGCGGTTCAGTTTCATCGTAAATATTTCACGAGGGCGATCAGAGCGGAGCCCGGTTGACATCACCCGCTCCAGCCGCGCCAGAGGAGCCATTGCGCCAACGTCGGCCCGCGTTTCTAAAGAAAAGTGAATTTCTAATGTCACGTTCACATCCGGTCAGAGAGCCTCTGGAAGGAACGTCTGTATCCATGTTTATAATCCCCTGCTTTTTATGGATTTGCCGTTGGTGCAAAAAACTCCCAAAGAGACTTTATTTTGGTTCGATCAGACCGGCTCGTGAAATAGGCTGTGTATCCAAATCCATCCTAACCGCGTGTGTTGGCAGCCTTTCGTATAAATAATGTCTTTTCCACAAACGAGTGCATCTGAAAAGGGAAGAGGAAAATTAAGTGGCAAACTGTGTCTCTGGGTTGCCGTAAACTGACAGGATCCCAGATGCAGAAAGCGGGGAACTGACAGCTCATTCACTCCCGGAGCTGATCGCACCGCTGTTGACTCCACGGATGTATGAGAGGTTGCAGTGCCGAGCAAAATGTTTATTCTGGCGCCTTTCGTTTTGGGAGGGGTGGGGAGAGAAGTATTTAAGTGTGCATCTGGGGGAGGGCATGTCACACAAAATACGTGTGGGGTTTATAGGCATTTGGCAGGAAAAGAAAAAAAGAAGAAAAAGAAAAGACATTCACATTTTATAAAAACTTAAGCCGTGCTCACAGATGGTCTTGCTCAGGTGCGATTTTAATTACGCGGTAAAGAACAGCTTCGCACAGTAGGAGGTCGTGGTAATAGACGGAGAGGCGCTTTTGTCTTCCAGCCTCGAAGAAACCTTGTTGCTGAGAAACGGAAATACTTTGTGTGTGTGTGTGTGTGGGGGGGGGGTCCCTCAGCTTGGCCTGGATGCGTACCCTTGAAACGTTTTACAAGTGTGTTGTTTTTTAAAAATATGTTCTTACTGATTTGAGGGGGGGGGGAGAAATGTTGAGTGAGAAACATGGATCAGCTGCCTCCTGCACGCCCCCTACTGGGGGTGGAGCCCACAGCCCGGATATGTGCTCTGACTAGCAATTGAACCTGCGACCTGTTGGTGTGCGAGATGATGCTCAACCCACTGAGCCACACCAGCCAGGGCCCTGTGCAGTTCTGAGCTTCCTCCGTAGCGGCCATTTTCGCGGCGGCTTTCCCAGGGAGAAACGTCCGCCATGGGATACCTCTCAGGGGATCAGAGGGAAAATTGGCAGGGCCAATAGCAGATCCATTTTTAAAATCTGCATCCCACATGGAAGGCCGCCTTTCCGGCCTTCGGCTCCAGGGGCTGCTTCGCCCTTCACGTGCGGGGCTGCTCGGAGGAGGTACGGATAACCCCCCCGCTGCCGTCACCTCCAGCTGGCATGGGCAGCGCACACACAGAACAGCCTTTTCGTTAGATATCAGCCATAGATTACACTGATGCTTCCCCGTCTTTCCCTTCGCGGGGAGTCAGGCGGGCCTCGTGTTAGGACCTCCGTGTCCTGACACAGTTAATTGCCCGTGGATAATGGCTCTGGGCCGGCGGCCGCGGGCGGGGTGGCTTTGTTGGGGGGCTTACCGAGGGCTCACAGACTCAGGTGTGCACCCCCCCCCCCCGCTTCCCCCCAGAAGCAGACAGCTGTGTTTTCTTTACCGCCTTATACATCACGGCGAGCGCTCATTTATTACCGCCGAGCTAATGATGCCGCCGCGCCTCGCCGTGCCGTCCCGTGCTACCCGGCGATCGTATATTTGCTGTAGAGATGTTAGCTGGTTTTTCCTACGTAATTAATCTTTCCTCGCCCAAATGCATCCCGTGGACACGGTGAGCCCCGGGGTCAGCGTCCGCCGGGCCCGGGCTGCGGCGATCGGACAAGGCCTGGCTGTGGGGTCCTGCTGCCGTCGACCCGGCAA
>NW_006300373.1:2450888-2457030 GCF_000327345.1 Myotis davidii
GGCGAGTGAAAAGGAAGTGTTTTCAGGACTTTAGCCCCGAGAGAGGCTTCCCACCTGAATATGTGCCGGCTTCGCCGGGGCCACCTCGCTCAGTGGCTCGGCAGGGCCGTGTCCCGTCCACGCGGGCAGTTGGGATGTGTGTGCGTCAGACCGGAGCTGGCTCCCTGTCCTCGCGAAGGCTGGTCCTTCTGACGTGTGTCCAGGCCGAGCTCCAAGGCCCCATCTCACAGGCCCGCAGTGGCGGCCCAGCGGGTGGTGGTGTATTCTACCCACCAAAGCCTTTCCTTTCGTTTTTGCCTCCCCCATTTGACTGGCTCTGTCACATATAAATTCCAAGAGCACATATGAGCCTGCGTCTTGAATTTTTTGCTCTTCTTTTTTAAAAAAATGTACCTTTATTGTTGAAAGTATGACAGATGTCCCCTTTTATTTCCCCATCGACCCCTTCTCCCCCTCTGCTCCCCCCACCCCAGGCCTTCACCACACGAATACCTTTCCTTTTAGAAGATACCTATGTTGCTTTAGGTTAGAAAAGCACAATTAGCATTTGGATCCATGGGGCCCACACAGTGTTCCTGAGAACCAGAGACTCAAGTCAATCTTTAAGTTATTATCATTTAAAAAAAAATGTTTTCAGTCAATTTAAAGAAAAAAATGTATAACCCTGTAGCGGGTTCATCAGGAAGAAGCATGATGGCGGGTCGAAGTTGAGGAAACTTACCCACTGAGGGAGTCGGGAAGCCGCACCGCCGTCATCGTTATGCTGTGGCCACGGAGAAGAATGCCCTCGCCATGCAGAACCGCAGGCGGCTCCGAGCGGGTCGTTGCCGGGGGCCAGGCACCGGGCTGGGCTTACCCGCCTTTCCTTACTCAGCTTCCTGCGAACCCAGTGACAGAGGCGCCGCCTCTACCTTCACGTTTCAGTTCAGGGGACGGAGGCCCCGAAAGGCCAAGGAAGGGGTCCAGGTAGCGCAGGCTGTACGCAGCCGAGCCAGGGTGGGAGTCCGGGGCGCCGGGGCCTGCTGTCCCTCCCCGCGTTCTTCCACGTCCCGATGGGTCAGGGAGAGGACCTGTGCTGCTCTCGAAAGCAGGCGGAAGGCGGAGAAGCAGGAAGACGTGCAGCGCCGCGTGCCTTGACGCATGCCAGCGGAACAGCATGCGATCTGTGTCTACACAGAGTTCACATACGGAACTCCATGGAACTGACCGGCGCGGTAGGGACGCGCGCTGTGCAAGGGCTCCGGCCTCCGCCGCTGGCTGGGCCCTGCGTGCCTGTTCTGGGCCCTGGCGCCCCGAGACGGCCGGCTGCATGTCTCTAGGACAGATGTGCCTTAGAACCCGAGCTCTTGACTGGAACAAGTGAGAAAAGGGGGGTGGACGGGA
This sequence comes from Myotis davidii, assembly GCF_000327345.1. Taxonomy (NCBI): domain Eukaryota; kingdom Metazoa; phylum Chordata; class Mammalia; order Chiroptera; family Vespertilionidae; genus Myotis; species Myotis davidii. The sequence continues at coordinate 2,452,272 of NW_006300373.1, forward strand.
CTTCAGTTTTCAGCTGGTGCTGTGGAACCCTCCAGTCACATGCCATTCGGGGCTCAGTCACCCTCCTTCCTACAGGGCAGGGCGAGAGTGGGTCTGCGGCTGTTCGCATGGAAAATGATGCCATGATTCATGAATAATAACCCACGCGTACATCCCGTGTTTCACGAACTCGCCGCTGTAACCCTATCTTTGCCTACACCAGGGTCTACAGAGCAAACACGTCTTTGCCAATTTCTCGTGTTTTTGTACTTAGAAACGCTTGCTAGTTCTTTTCCCCGTTCGCTTCAAATGTCTATAAACAACGCCCAGTCCTGCCTGAAACTTGCAGTGAGACTCTTCGGCAAGTAGCATGCGTCTGTTTTCACGAAGGGACAGCGTCAACCTCTGACAGTGAATCTTGACTCTTAACCGACGATGCATGTGCGAGCCTCTATGTGCCAAAAAACATAGAACGACACAGCGCACGGGACGGACACAGGTGGGGTTCCGTCCCTCGGGTCCCAGACCCAGACCGAATGCACACACTGGCAGCGCCCCTGCGACTCTTGGTTTATCTTGATCGAAAAAATCCAGAAAAAAAGGGCTCCAACGGGCAAGAATTCTCATTTGATATTTCGCGAGCCGGAGCGCTTCGATCTCGGCACAGCTCCATCGCACAGGGATCCGTCACGCGGGCGAGGTGTTGGGTGTGGAGAAATGGGGACCCGGCCACTCAGGAAACCTGTCCAACGGACGTGTCCCAGCCACAACCTCCTCGCGGGCCACGCGTCACCGTGAGCGATGACTTGAGAACTGGGAGGCGTGCGCAGGGGAAAACTGGAGAACAAGATGGGTCGGAAGAATTTGTACTTTCGTCATTTCGAGTTGGGGCCAGGGGCTACGGCACACGCCCCGCACCGTGGTAATCCACAGCCATTTAATTTGCTAACAGGGCTTACTCTGATCGGATCTACAGCTCTTCCTCCACGATAATCAGAACAGGAGCTTTTTTCCTCCCCTCTCTGGAGAGAAAATGTTGATCTCTTATTGTCCAGCCCCCGCCCCGGCCCCCCCACTTTCTTTCTGGCAGATCGAGATGAAACAGAAAGCTGATATTCAGAGCTGCTGGAATGGCAGGCCTTGTAATTTAGAAATCCCCATTTTATCCCGTGTAATTTCTTCCCTAAGATTCCTCCGTCTAAATCTGATACAGGTAGGAGCCAAGACAAACAGTAACCATTCACCATCACCCCGGCCAGTTTGAATTTCACCCTAATGTAAAGCAAAGAGAGCTTTTGGCTTCATGTCAGGTGTGTAACAGGGGTAGAAAATGCACTTAACATTTAGCAGCAAATGTTACCATATGTTTCCATAACAACTGCAAACTTCTACGTGAGGACAGCAATAATATAAACACGTAGGAATCTTGGAACGGTAAACGATTAATTTACCAAATATTGAAAAATCCAGCTACAGAAGCCAGGAAAGGGGGTTGGGGAGGGCAGTATCCCGTGTGGATTTCTCCATTATGTGGCAGAAGATGCTGCCGGTTAATCTAAATGAACAAATCTTTAAAAATTATAGATACAGTGTCCGTTCTCCACTGCACATTTTTTTTTCTGGAGCGGTGTGCGGTGGTACCAGCTATGGCCGATTTCTTTCACCATCCTGAACTAGTTAGCGAAGGACCCTTTAGTAGTTGCCTCCAATGCACATCTGTAAAATTATTTGCCTTTTCAAAAAAAAAATACTTTTATTGATTTCAGAGAGAAAGGGAGAGGAAGAGAGAGTAGAAACATCAATGATGAGAGAGTCATTAATCAGCTGCCTCCTGCACGCCCCACACTGGGGATCGAGCCCACAACCTGGGCATATGCCCTGACCAGGAATCGAACCCGTGACCTCCTGGTTCATAGGTTGATGCTCAACCACTGAGCCACGCTGGCCAGGCTCTCCTACGCATTTTTAAACATAAAAGAGGCAGGGGGTAAAGGAGAAGAAATGGATCTACTTGACCATCTTTAACAAAGAGGCGTTAGTAGCTAGAGTTCTTCATATCATCACCGAGGGGAATTTGGTGTTCTCTGATTTCTCTGTGGGGCAGAGAAAGGCTCTTTTAAGGGGTGTATTAGAAACACGACAACCTGTGGATGGGTCTTTCATTCGAAGAGATGGATGGCTTTTATTCCTAAACCTAGCTCCGAGCGTGGTGAGAGTTTGGAATGTTTTCCTAGAACAAGACACTACCTTGTCACTTAAGATAAGCTGCTGCACCGTGACCAGCCCTGACACTTGAGTTACTGCCTGTCATTGAACGTACTGACGGATGAAGGTTTAAGTCCACCAGTAAAGAAAGTGGGCCCTGGCAGGTTGCACAGTGGTTAGAGCGTCTGCCGGAGGACTGAAGGGTCAAGGGTTTGATTCCCGGTCAAGGGCACGCACCTTGGTTGCAGGCTTGATCCCCAGACCCAGTTGGGTTGGGTGTGGGAGGCAAGCAGTCAATGTGTCTCTCTCACATTGATGTTTCTATCTCTCTTTCTCCTCCTATCTCCTCCCTCCCCTCCACTTTCTCTCTCTCTCTCTCTCTCAAAAAAAAAAAAAAAAAAATCAATGGAAAAAATATCCTTGGGTGAGGATTAAAAAAAATTAAATAAAAGGTCAGTGGGAGGTAGGCTGCCTTAAAAATTCAGTGCAGAAGGCCGGAGAGCATGCGTTCAGGAAGCACCCTGGTTTGGTTACAGAATTGAGAAAGGGCTGCGAGGTTCTACCTTCCGGAAGGCGGAGCGGCTGTTCAGCTGGGGAGGGTGTGCCCCGTGGCCTCCCTGCTGAGGTCACAGTGCAACTCGCAGGCCAGGAGGGAAGCGGCCGGGGACACCGGTCAAAGCAGGGCTTGTCCTTAGTGGGCCCAGGAGCAGGTGGAGGCCACTGCCTCAAGAGCTGAGTTCATGTGGCCAGGCTGGAGTGAGAATGGGAGGCGTGACGGAGGGCAGGGGAGACGTTCTGTGAAGACCTGACTCGTTCCTGCATCCTCGTGGGCCCCATTGAGGGCCAGACCCCTCGTTTCCCCAGGTCCGGCCACCGTGGCTCAGTGGTTGAGCCTGGACCTATGAACCAGGAGGTCATGGTTCAATTCTCGGTCAAAGGCGCATGCCTGGGTTGCGGGCTCGACCTCCAGTCGGGGACGTGCAGGAGGCAGCCAGTCAGTGATTCTCTCTCATCATTGATGTTTCTTTCTCTCCCTCGTCCTTCCTCTGTGAAAACAATAAAAATATTAATAAAGAAATGAAAAGAAATGGTTGTAGAGGCCGTAATCAAGACATGGAATGTGTTCACCTGTTCGTGCCATTTAAATGCAATTTGGAAAAAACCCTCCCCATTCTTTTTGCTGCCGGGGCGATGGGCCCGCCTGTGGAGCTGCTCAGAGCTGCTGTCCGCACGCTGCTCACGGCGGCGAGCTCACGCTGCCCTGTCTGGGGGAGGGGAGCCCTGCTTCTGTCGGATAAGGTATAGACCCACACGGGCCTGATACTTACAGTGCTGACTCCTGGACTGGCTCTAGGAATCTTACTGACAGTAAATGCGGCTGCGTGGTTTCTCCCAATGAAATAAACAGCTACCATTTACCATGTATTGTGGTCCTGGCACGGGTCTAAGACAGGAGCTGTTCCCAAGGAGGTTAGTCAGGGCTTTGCTGCAAACCCAGCTTTTCATTTTTTTTAAGAAAACATATTTTTCTTGATTTCAGAGAGGAAGGGCGAGGGAGAGAGAGAAACATCAATGATGAGAGAGAATCATGGATCAGCTGCCTCCTGCATGACCCCCATTGGGAATGGAGCCAGTAACCCGGGCATGAGCCCTGACTGGGAATCGAACCGTGACCTCCTGGTTCATAGGTCAGTGCACACCAACCAGTGAGCCACACAGGCCGGGCCAAACCCAAATTTTTCATACTTTCAGTGCCATGGCTCCCTGAGTGTTTTAAGAGACCCATGAAGCAGGCCGTTCCCATCTTCTGCAGGGAGGGGTGAAAAGAAGATGAATTTGTGACTCCAGTTCGGTTAATGCCAGAGGCATGCAGAGGGATCAAGGCTCTTTGTGGGGCTTCCCCCCCCCGCCCCCGCTCCACACACACACATACACACACACACGCACGGAGAGCGCGCGGCCGGCTTCTCCTTTCCGCTTCAGGCTGAGTCAGTTTCTAAGCAGAGGCTTGGTAAAGCGCTGGCAGATAGGTTAAAAGGTGTCCCGCCCCCAGTGTATTAGAAGACAGAGAGAGATTAAACTCGCTAAGCCTGTCATGTGCCCTGTAAAATAGCAAGTCAAAGTGATTTTCAAACCCAAAGTCACAGGCTTAAGGGGGGTGCGACCTTGAGTGAAGGCCGCCTCCAAACGGGAGATCTGTGCGAGCGACAACGGGCCCACAGGCTGCCGGCCCGGGGAACGCCGCAAAGCCGTGAGTCCTCTCGTTCTCGGCCTCCAGGCCAACAGAGCTCCAGCCCCAGCAAATCCCCAGCCTGGCTCCTAGGCCTTGGGAATCACTGCCCATTCCAGGCAGCAACCCTTTCTCAGAAGCCTGCTTCATGCATTAACGCAGAGCCTGGCGGAGCTCCAGGGCGTCCCAGAGGAGAATGAGGCAGAGTCCCTGCCCTCAGGAGGCTTAAAATTAGGTGAGAGCCTGGCCAGTGTGGCTCAGTGGCTGAGCGTCGACCTATGAACCAGGAGGTCACGGTTCGATTCCTGGTCAGGGCACATGCTCAGGTTGTGGGCTCCATCCTCA
>NW_006300373.1:2457071-2457706 GCF_000327345.1 Myotis davidii
GCTTACCGAGCGCTTCTCCGTGCCAGGCCCAGTTTAAGTGATTTATGTGAATTACCTCAACTATGACAATAGTAAGTGGTGTGTGTGTGTGTGTGTGTGTGTGTGTGTGTGTGTGTGTGTGTTTAATCCCTTACCAAGCACTTCTCCGAGCCAGGCCCAGTTTAAGTGATTTACGTGAATTAGCTCAACTATGACAATAGTAAGTGGTGTGTATGTGTGTGTGTGTGTGTGTGTGTGTGTTTAATTCCTAGTTTTAATGGGGAAAACCAAGGCAAAAAGCAGTTAAGGACCTTCCCAGGGATGCAGAGCTGGGAGGCAGAGGAGCTGGGGTCCCGGGGGAGGAAGCCAGGTCCCCGTGGCTTGGGCGCCGTGGTCTCGTCGGAGCTGCCACCCGGTTTTATTTCCGACGCAGCCTAGCAGCCCCGGAAGGAGGGCGAGCGTGGATTTTTATCTCCCGTGTACCCGCCTTTCATTATGTTAGGCTCACAGACACGGTGTCAGCGCACGCGATGCTCAACCTCACGGGTCTGGGGGAACCGGCTGGTCCACCATGTGGGTCTGTCCATACGCCGTGACAGGAAGCAGTGACAGACACTGACTCTGAGTGACAGGAGCTCTGACCGCAAGGAGTCCAT
>NW_006300373.1:2457825-2458343 GCF_000327345.1 Myotis davidii
AAAGGGCCCAGTTGTTCTTGGTTTTGACTCCTTGACTCCCCGATCAGAGCAGCAGTGACAAACGGCTGATGGACCAGCCCCTAACCCTCTTCTTCGGCGATACACGTGTTTGGATTTCCTGTCTGGAAACAGAAACACAGCTCGGGGTGGCGTGTTTGTGCAGGAAACGCGATCAGAAGACGGGCGGGCCGGCGCTGTGAGTCCTTTTTGTCTCTCGAGGCACAAACCGAGCACTGTCATCCTATCTGGGGGTGGATCTGGGACACAGTGTCCAGAAATCCATGCACGATCGCTGATCGCTGTGTTGACCTCACCTTTCTCCCGCGGCAGCAGGCACACCTGGAGCCAGCCTGGCGCCGGTGTCAGCGAGAGAGCCCACGTCCAGCAGCACGCGCCCCTTTCTTTCCTCTCCCCCTGCCCTGCTCTGCTCCGCACCCAGGGCTGCCCGATGCTTGTTTGCAGCCCCAGATAGAGTTCTAACAAGCAGCCCAATTACACTGTCCCAGGTCCCCGTACCC
>NW_006300373.1:2458400-2463593 GCF_000327345.1 Myotis davidii
CCCCGCCTCCTGTAGAGCCCTTTAGGCAGCAGACATTCCTGACTGTTAAAGCGAGTAGCAGCTCGTCTCCCAGGCTGGAGATAAAAATGAATGAAATGTGTTATCCTGGGCTGACACTCGGTCCAGCTGCCGGGCGGATGCTGCCGCACCTGAAGTTTCTCTGGGCGGTTATGGGGCCTGTGCTATGATCTCATATGTTCCCCTGGAGAAAGTTGTGGCAGGTATCACATTCTCCGAGCCGACGTGCGGGAGTTCCATGATGCCTTCTCCCAAGGTCGATGCCGACCTCCACTCAAGGCCGGGAAGACGGATCTCGCTGGCCAGGCTCACTGGCTTATGTTTCACGATGACCAGAGACATTCCAGGGGTAGGTCTGGTCAGGCGTTTGTCAGCTTTACCTGAAATCCCTTTTGAAATCTGCTTTGGCTGCTAATTCACTCAACATCTGTTGGGACCGGCCCTGGGGAATGGAGTTGTGATGACCAACCCTGACAGGGATTTGTAATTGTGTGGTTGACCCATGCCCCGTCCTTGGTGGCATCGTTCCGTCTCTTGCACTGTGTATGCTTATGTACATGGGCAGCGTGAAATAAGACTTCCCACGGGGCACCTCTGGAGTCCACCACTCTAACTGGGTTAAAAATATATATATTTTATTGAGTCCAGAGAGGAAGAGAGAGAGAAAGAGAGAGAGAGAGAGAGAGGAAGGGAGAGAGAGAGAGAGCGATAGAAACATCAATGATGAGAGAATCATTGATCGGCTGCCTCCTGCACGCTCCCCAGTGGGGATTAAGCCTGCAACCCAGGCATGTGCCCTAACTGGGAATCGAACCGTAACCTCCTGATTCATAGGTCCATGCTTAACCACTGAGCAACACCGGCCAGCCTCTACTCCATGTTTTGAATAGAGGCAAATGTGAGAAGCTCACAGTGACAGAAGACAGACATAGGGCTGTGTGATTGTGTTTGCTGCACCCTCCTACCCCCGTACGTAGGGACGACCTGCAGACTTCCACGCAAGGATGCCTGGGCAGCCGTAAGGAGTCCCCCAGAAGCTCTCCTCAGGGACTTTCCCTGCCGATCTGGACACTTGTGCTTTGAATGCTGATGGCCAGGCCCGGGCTGCCTGTCGTGGCGGACTTCCATGGCAAGTGGAGTCCATCGAGCCCTTGGGGTCTCAGACATCCTGCACGTGTGGGCTTCGCCTTACTTCACACATTCACCAGCTTTGTGTAAAGAAGCTGTTTTGCAAACTCACATCCGCTGAAATGGAATTGCTGTCATATACAGTCAAGTTCAATGTGAGAAATGGCTGTTTTCTTTCCCCACTGAGAAAAACGGAAGACGTGTGAGTCTGTATATGGGAAATGCATAGAGCACGTGCCGAGTGTCCAGTGTAGAATGTGTTTTACAACCCGGGGAGATGGATGGCCTCGCCCTCAAATCCAGGAGGAGAAACTGGCATTTTCATCCAAACCAAACTAGGAGTAATCACCGTTTTATTTCTTTTAAATGACCAAATGTACAACCGTTTTAGGTATTTTTAAGCGATATATTCTCAAGCAGTCATTGACTTGCTCCCAGAGGTCCCTCGAAAGCACATTCATTCTTGTCATTGGTATTTGAGGATCCTAACGGTGCTGTAACAACACAAGTAAAAGTTGTTTTGATACGTACACGTGTGCATTTCAGGTCCAGGACGGACCCCTCATATCTCTGTCTCTATATCTCTCTGGCACGAGCAGTAGCTCTTCTTCCCAGACCTTACCTGGACTGGCTGTTCTGCAGATTTTGAGTTACTGTTGGGCCCTAGTTGCTTGACCAGTAAGGTATGGATGGCGTGGCGAACGTGGCGGACACCTCAGCAGAGGAGGCTGTAGTAGAGCTTGTTGGGCAGCTGGTGATTATAACAGTTTTTATGGAACTCGAGGCCTGGTGCATGAATTTGTGCATAGGGTGGGGGTCCGGCCGCCCCACCCTGATGGGGGCCGATCGGACCAAACAGGTGCAGGGAGGGGCCACGGGTAGTTGGCTGGCCAGCCCCGCTCCTGATGGGGGGGAGGGGCGATTGGGGGGCCAGGATGGCCGGGGAGAGGGGCTGAGGGAGGTTGGGGGGGGGCTGATTGGGGCCCCAATCGGGCCAGTTGGCTGCCGCAGTGCATGTCATAGTGACCAGTCATTCCAGTTCCATCGTTCTGGTCCCTTGGCTTTTATATAGAGAGATGGGAGTCTGATTTCGAAGATTCTGCGATGAGGGGAGCACAGAGGATAAGGGCAATTTGGGTTCTCCAATGGCAGAGTTCAAGGGAAGTGAGCCTCTCTTTAAAACTCCTAAGAAAGGCATCAGCGGAGTCCTCCCCTCCCCCACCCAAGGGCAAGGATGTTGGGAGGAGGGGAGGGAGCAGCGGAATTGCGTTCTGAACACCTCCGCTCCCTTGCTACCTGCCTGCAGTGCGTGCCCTGATCTGCCCCGACCCCTAGTCTTACTGTGAAGTAGGGTGTTCTCGATGGATGCCACACAGTACATGCGAGATACTGTGACCCTCCCTCTACCTCTCCCCTATGTTTTCTAGCGCAACCACATGAGTCAGTAACAATGTCCGAGGCTTGCAGTTCAAAACCTGCTTCTCTTGGAGGAGCCCTCTAACTTCTCTGACCTTCAGCTTCCTCTTGTGTAAAATCAGAAGGAACCTACAAGCTTATGTTCTAGAGCGATGTTGAAACCTAGTGAGCATGCCTGTGTACATACTCTGTGAGTCGTACTTTTGTCATGTTATGACTTATGTTCACCGTTGAACTAGCTGCCTGGCCCTGCCTTGGTCACGAGGCTCCCCCACCATCATTACAGTCACTGAACCCATGGCCCCATTCAACTCGGGGCCGAGTACAGGGAGTTACCCGTGTGGGGTGTGGCTTCATTGCCCATCAACCCAGGTCATGGGGTTTCAACCCTAAAATCAGTGAGTTTCTTTGTAACTTCTGGCTCAGGACTCACCTTCGAAACGACTGTTCATTCTCTCGGTAGACCTCATCCTCACGCCTGGGGCAGATCTTTCTCTGATCCCGCTCTCCCAGGATCTCACCTGGACCTTGATTTCTGTGGCTCTGGCCATCTGCCGCGCCCCGGAGCTCACAGGTGTGAATTTCAGATGTGCCTGAACCCATGGGCAGAGGTTGGACCAAACCAAGAATAGCCCCCGAGGTTGGTGACCGTCCTTGCTGTCATTCACGTGTGATCTAAATCACAGACAGAAAGAACCTTAACTTTTTTGAGGGGCAGGTGGATCCCAACAGAAGGCTCTAATACCTTCCGACCGTGTCCACGACGCTAACCCCGTCCCGAAAGGCCAGCCAGGGAAACAGGATGCCATTTTGCCGTGGTGGACGGTTGCATGCTGTTCTCCGGTAATCACAGTGGCCCGATCCACGTGGGCACGTGAGTCTTGCCTAACCATCGTTCACCTACGGATTCTTCGTATCAGCTGCCCATCTTCCAGAGTGGCCGGGCTTTGATTTCACTGTAACAAGGAGGCTTTATTACATCCTGCTGCACCCCGGGCCCTGAGGATTCTGGGAAGAGGAGGGTTTACTTTTCCCTCTATTTTTTTTTTTCCTTTTCTGTTTTGCATGGTGGGGAGGAATCGTTTCTGCCTCCTCCGCCCCCGTGGTTGCTCCTCTTTCTGCTCCCCTTGATCTCCTGCGTGTCCCTGTTTCCCGTGTTGTGGAAGTGTCTCTCGGGGTGACCAGGAGTCTGTCTAGCAGACCATATTGCGGGTGAAGGGCCGGCGCTGGCTGCCTGGCCTTGGCAGTGCCGGGCCGTCAGCTGGGATATAATTAGGAGTCTGCGAGCAGGCTGTCTTCTCCACGGGAAGGGCATGCTGGATGGTGCCGGGGTTGGGGGCTGTCAGTTTGGCCAGGGCTGGAGACAGAAAGGAGGGACGGAGGTCCTTCCTTCCATTTCTAATCCCTTGATGTCCAGTGTGTGCACTTGGCAGAGTTTACATGGAACTGGCAGCGGGCGGACAGCCGACCAGTGAAACCGGCACATGTTCCCTGTATATGTCAGTAACGCAGGCGACCCTCTCCGAGGCGCGTTACGCATGGACGGCGGCAACAGGGTTGTGTCGCGCCGACTGTCAAATCCCACAACTTTTTGTCGAGTCCGTGGGTTTTTCACCAAAAAGGCAGACGGACTGAACGAACTAAAACAGTTGTAATTTTTAACAGCCTGGTTGGGCCCAAGGAGCAGGGCTGTGACACATATAACTGACATTTGAATAATTGGACTAATTTGGAGGAGGGCAGATCTGGTTTTGACGGTTGTGCTTGTGTGTACGTCTTTTTTTTTTTTTTTTTTCCGGGCATGGAGTTGTGCGGCTTAGATATGCACTTTGTGTGATGCCAAGAAGCTCTTGTGGAAACGCCACACTGTGACTTATGAAATTGTCATTTAATTAGTCTGCTTTAACATGTATGTGTGTACACGCCCGTGTGTTCCCATGGTGTCACATGTTCTTCCTAAGTTGTATAAAAGCAGTCCGGCCCGGCCAGTGTGTCTCAATGGTTGAGCGTTAACCTATGGACCAGGAGGTCAGGGTTCGATTCCTGGTCAGGGCACATATCCAGGTTTGGGGCTCGATCCCCAGTGTGGGGTGTACAGGAGCCAGCCAATCGGTGATTCTCTCTCATCATTGATGTTTCATTGCTCTCTCCCTCTTCCCTCTCCCTTCCTCTCTGAAGTCAATAAAAATATATATATTTTTTAAAAAGCAGTCTGCCATCTGCACTCCATTCCGCCCTGCCAGCACGCCCACGTCTGCACACTGCCTATCCCACTCGTCGGCGTTGCTCTTGGGAGCTCGGGAAATACAGTGCGAGGCAAACGCACTCCTCGTGAGAGGCTGTTGAGAAAATGTGCAGACAGGGAGCCCCCGTGACATTGGCAAGCCCTTCTCGTCCCGGGATCGTGGCGTTACAGACATCACAGTGCATCAGGGAGGGGAACAGAACAATGACAGCCTAATTTGCTCTCTCAAGTATCAGTAGCCAAATCCCACATGCTCAAACCCGAGGCCCTGGATGCCTTCCGACCATTGTGGCTTGTTAAGCTTCTCGCAGGAAGATCATCTTAGCAACTGAAAACCAAATGCGCCCCCCTCACACCCCCTTCACGCCCCCCTCTTCCAGAAATTC
>NW_006300373.1:2463681-2467479 GCF_000327345.1 Myotis davidii
GACCTGCCTTCTGTCGTCAGCAGGGGGCCGGGAACACGGGCAGGCCGGCGTGCGGGGCTGCTCCGGGCTGGCTCCCGGCTGGCTCTCCGAGCCGCGCCCCTAACAGGACATTAATAGACATTCACACCCGGGCACCAAGTGTTGACGTGTGGTTTACAACGTTAGCACCCAGTTAGGCAGGTACAACACACGCGGCAGGAATCTTGTACCAACACGTGTGGGTGGTGAGTCCGATGAATGAGAACCATAAAAGGAGACGGGGAAGAGCCATAACAGGGCAGCCACCAAAGGGGACTTGGTCCCGTCCACCTTGCACCACGCCACCCGTGCCCCGCCGGGTGGGGCCGGCTCATGCGGTCCTTTTTGACAGGAGCACAAGAGGGTGTTGGAAAGTTGGGTTTGGATCTGTTACGAGGTCATCACGGAGCCCCAGGTCTTGGTGGTGAGAGATGCAAAGCATCTTCCAGGATGTTTACCCGCCAGCGCCGGGCGGGCGGTACTGTCTTCCTCCCTGTGCCCCGCCCGGCTCTTCTCCACGTGTGTCCGAGGGGTGCAGGGACGCTTTCTGGTTTACTCTGCAAACGGGGCGATGACGTGTTCTTGTCTCCTGACCGGCTCTCCATAGGGGAGTCACAGAGCCTTTTAAAACTGTGTGTTTTTCTGGGGCGGCCTTGAGAGTCCCGGGGGTGAGTTCCCATCTGTCCTTTATTTCGAGAATCTCCTGGATTGTGTACCTGATGGGCTTGTCCGCGAGATAGATGCTGTTAATTAAAGGCCGGCACTGGTCCCTTATCGGATATAAATCTCTCTCTCTCTCTCTCTCTCTCTCTCTCTCTCTCTCTCTCCTGAAGAACAGGTGTCTGAGCTTAGGCAACGGGTAAGGACATCCTAAGGTCCCAGAGTCTTGGCTAAAGGTCCCCCGTCCAGTATCTGTCTCAGCGTTCATTTGCTCCCGCATGTAGAATAGTAAGGTGCTTTTTTTTGGGGGGGGGTCTTGTTTTCTAATGAATTTACCAAGATTTATAGCCTTTGCAAAGGCTCATATAAATGAGTCCAGTATACAGTGTTAGTGACCATTTGTGACTCTATATATATTGATTTCAGAGAGAGGAAGGGAGAGGGAGAGAGATCTAGAAACATCAATGACGACAGAGAATCATTGATTAGCTGCCTCCTTCACACCCCCACACTGGGGACTGAGCCTGCAACCCGGGCATGTGCCCTGACTGGGAATTGAACCCTGACCTCCTGGTCCATAGTTCGATGCTCAACCACTGAGCCACGCGGGCCGGGTTTCACTATTATAGGCACATGATTCTATATAGCTACCGGGTACCCCACCAAGAAAACATATCACAAAATGAAGAATCATTCCGCTCTGGTTGGACACGTTGTTTGACCCGACATCATTCTAACTGATGCTGCAGTTACATATTTCCTCACACGGCTTTTTTCCTGATTTTGGATTATTTCTTTAGAATCCGAAAGGAGGCTTGCTTAATCAAAAGAGAGGAATGTTTCTGTGGCTTTTGGTCCATTCTGCCAAATTGTTTTCCAAAAGCGTTGCACCCATTTACACCACAGTCAGCAAAACAGCAGACAAGCGCTGCAGGCCTCCTGGCCACCAGCTTGATGATGCTGTAGAGCCCCCTCTCAGGTTGGCGGGCGCACATCGGACTTCCTGCAGGTTTGAATTTGCATTATTATTATTTTTTTTTGGATTTTCCCATAAATCTGTTGACTGACTATATGTGTCCCTATGATGCCTGCACCTCCGGAGGCTAAATTTGGGTGAAGTTTTTGTTTGTCTTTGTGTTTCTTGCAAGTTCTCTCTGCGAACAGCCGATAAGTAATTTGGGAAGAGCCTGCCTGGCAAGGCCTCCTCCCAGGGACCCCCATCTCGGCGTTGCCGCAGCTGCTGCTGTTCTCGGTGCGTTGCCTTGGCCTCAGTCCAGGGCCCGGGCGGGATCCCCCTCCTGCAGACGGGCTCTGTGTGTTGGGGAAACCGCAGGCTCGGGGCCCTATCTGCCAATATGTTCTTGGCAGCGCCGTCCAATAAATCCCCATCCGCACTGTCTGCGAAATGTGCTCGCAAATGTGGGCGATGATTGCCCGGTGCCGTTTTCCGGGTAACAGCTAATCTTCCTGTCGTAGGTGGTTTTTGTCTATCTCTTCCCCCTCACCCCTTCCCTCCCTCACTGCTCTGCTGGTGCATATTCTAACTGCACACGGATGGCTGATAGATGCTCTGAGTTCTTGTCGGAGGGTCTAACGCAAAGGGCACTGAGCCAGGAATCTGATGGAGACGGGGGCTCCGGTATGGGCTCGGCCCTTTGTCTAATAACAGCTTAACCACAGCGACACTCTTCATGTATCAGCTTAAACACAGGGAGCGGCATTCATCCTTCATGTATCGAATCTTCCCGGCAGTCCGCTTAGGTAGGAATGATTAGTCTCCCCCTCACAGGCGAGGAAACGAAGGCTCGGAGAGATGAAGTATTTGTCCGACCTCATCTTCGTTTTTCTGCACGAAAGTGAGTGTCTCATTTCTCAAGGGCTCAGCCTCCTCGTCTTCAGAGGGGGTGGCTTCTCTTTACCTCCCCGCAGTGGCGTGGGCCCCCGGGGAGGTCTCAGGCGAGCTGAGTGTGTGATAAGGACATGTAATAAATCGCAGGGCTTCCTCATTCGCCAAATGTTTGGTCCCTTCCCGCGGTCACGTTTCCTCATCGGCTACAGACTCCGCTGGTGGCGGGAGAAGCCTCGGTGGCCCCAGGGGCCCTGCAGAGTCCGCTCTGCCTCCAGTGCCTTCTTCTCTCCCAGCGTGTTTCTTGGGAAGGAAATACACACCTCCCGGAAGCCAGGGTGCCAGTGGAGAGTATAGGGAAGTTTTGGCAGTGGGGTACTCAAGCTATGTCAGTCACCGAAGTGGTTGGGTAATTAACCAAGCTGGGTAACAGAAGGAAGGCCCTGAGTCAGGGCCACCCAGAAACGTGTGCAGGCTCCATTTCATACCTTCCGGGACTTTGTTTGTTTGTTTGTTTATTAAGAGAGAGAGGAAGGGAGAAGGGGAGAGAAATAGAAACGTCAGTGATGAGAATGAAACATCAACTGGCTGCCTCTCCCCCACCCCCCACCAGGGATCGAGCCCACAATCTGGGCAGGTGCCCTGACCGGGAATCGAACTGCCATCCTCCTGGAGCATGGGACAGTGCCCAACCCACTGAGCCCCACGGCCAGGGCCATGCATGCTGGGGTTTTTTGTTTGTTTGTTTTGTTTTCAAAATAGGGGTCCAGGGTCCCGTAGGACACTGAGCCTCCTGAACCAGGATCATCAGAGAAGAGTTGCAGGCGGCCTGGCACAGGGAGCGGAGGTTATTTTTGCTGCTGGGCTCCTGCCATTTCGGAGTGGAAGGTGGCGGGGCCGCGCTGCGGGAGGCTGACCCCGGATGCTCTCTTCTCCGTGGGGATGGACAGTCCCATCTCCACCGCGGGAGGCAGCCCGATCCAATCTGGGTCACAGTGACCCGCCCGGCGAGTCTCTGTCCAAACTTATTCCCGCCTGCCACCTGATGGCCGCGTCCACATGGGATTCACCGGGAGGGTGGTCCGCCCATCCCCGCCGTCTCTTCAAAGCCCACGGTCGTTACGCTCCCTCGGCATTTTCTTTCAGGTCAACCCTTGGGAGCAGGTGGAAAGGCGTGGTGTTGAGGATGTGTCACCCACCAGGAGGTGGGAAACCTCGCTCCCACTTCCAGGTCAGCCTCTCCCGGGGTTCAGGCTCCCTGTTTGTAATCGGAA
>NW_006300373.1:2467518-2480792 GCF_000327345.1 Myotis davidii
GGATTTTCATTCACAGGCTGAAGGGCGGGTCACAAAGATGAGTGAGAAAGGAGAAAGGAAGAGGGTGGTAATTGCGGGGAGCACGAGGGAGCCCTGGGGAAGGAGGTGGAGATGGACATCTTGACCGGATGATGCTCACATATGGGCATAGATACTTCTCAGAATCCGGGAGCTTATACTTAACACCTGTGCCTCTTGCTGTATAGAAATTCACAGGCTGAAGGGCGGGTCACAAAGATGAGTGAGAAAGGAGAAAGGAAGAGGGTGGTAATTGCGGGGAGCACGAGGGAGCCCTGGGGAAGGAGGTGGAGATGGACATCTTGACCGGATGATGCTCACATATGGGCATAGATACTTCTCAGAATCCGGGAGCTTATACTTAACACCTGTGCCTCTTGCTGTATAGAAAATAAGTGGGCCTGGCTGGCGTGGCTCAGTGGTTGAGCGTCGAACTTTGAACCAGGAGGTCACTGGTTTGATTCCTGGTCAGGGCACATGCCTGGGTTGCGGGCTCAATCCCTAGAGTGGGGCGTACAGGAGGCAGCTGATAAATGCTATCTTTTCAAGACCTACAGAAATTGAGATATTAAAAAAAAAAAAAGTAAAGTCTCAGGACATGTCGATTCGCAGGCCCAATTTGTTCCAACAGAATATCCGTTTGCAGTGTCTGAACGGGGCGATTCGTAATTTTACCCTGAGGATCATTTCGCCCCCAACATGGAATGATCTCAGCTGATACTACGAGACCCCTGAACCCCCAAAATTAAACTCCCCTCTGCCTCTGTTTTCTTCACCTATAAAATATTGATAATTCATGACTCATCTTGTGGGGATCCAGCGGACCACATATGAGACACCCTGTACAAAACCGTTTTGAGACACGAATAGCTATCATTTACGTCTGAGTTGCGATTACCTCTGTGGTTGCCGTAAAGAATTATTTAGATTTTTAGAGTCGCCACTGTTCAGGATTGAAGCGCCGAGCTTTTAAAGAGACAGCAGATAAAAGCACCCAGACTTCACCGCCCGCCAGTGGCTTGCCGGCAAATGGACAGACGGACTGTCCGTTATCCTCGCAAGGGGACGTTTCCGTGGCCTGCGACAAACAGAGAAGGCGTTTCACTTGCGCAGCTGCTCCTAGAAACTGCAGAAACTCCGGGAGCTACGGTCCAAGGGGTGGCGACAGCATCTCGGGAAGCGCCTTAAAGACTCCTCGTCCCACACGCATCCCCGGCCCAGGACCCGCCTCGTTCGTCACTGACATTTTGTGAACAAGCAGGCCGTCCTGGGAGGTGATCCGTGGATTATGTGAAATGCCATTCCCGGCCGTTTTCGAGTTGCTGGGAGAGTTTTGATATTGAGGGATTGGCTAGTGTATCCCGTCCCAGCCCTCTGTGATGACAGAGCCTCCTCCAGTTACAGCCAGAAATGTCAGTGTTGCTTATTTCTTCCATCACCCCGAGCCCTGTTGCTATTGCGAGATACGCGGAGATTGTGTAATAATGTCAAACTATTTATAGAAGCGTGTCCCAGGAGGCTCTGCTCCGCCGGAGTGGTTTGTGTATCGAAACCTAGGGTTTCTTTCCGTAGTTATAGTTGTTTTTCTGTTTCTTTTTTAAAAAAATATGTTTTTATTTGACTTCAGAGAGGAAGAGAGAGGGAGAAAGAGATAGAAACATCAATGAGAGAGAATCATGGATTGGTTGCCTCCTGCTCGCCCCCGACTGGGGATGGAGCCTGCAAACCGGGCATGTGCCCTGACTGGGAATCGAACCCAGAATCCTTCAGTCCACAGGCCAATGCTCAATCTACTAAGCCACACCAGCCAGGGCTGTTTTCCTATTTCTAAGTTTGACTTTTGCTGAGGACGGCGTTTCACTGGTTTTTAGGGAGAGCGCATTTGAAAGTTGATGTTAGCACTAAAAAATGAAAGCTGGGCCCATCTCACCTTTTTTAACTATAAAGATTCACTTGATGCGGTTTCAAACATTGTGATATTCTTGTGTGTGTGTGTGTGTGTGTGTGTGTGTGTGT
Source organism: Myotis davidii (assembly GCF_000327345.1). Lineage (NCBI taxonomy): Eukaryota > Metazoa > Chordata > Mammalia > Chiroptera > Vespertilionidae > Myotis > Myotis davidii. Next base: position 2,469,553 of record NW_006300373.1, read on the forward strand.
GTGTTACGGCTGTGTCCTAAACATTGCACAGGTGTCGGAATCATAACAAACTTAAAACAGGCTGTTCATTTAGGATATAGTTTTGGCAAAAAGAAGTTTTGTTTCTTATTTTATGCTGGTTTGTGCCTTATTTTATTTTTAATATTTCTTTGAAATTCCAGGTTTCATAAAATTATTACTATTAGAATAGAGTCGTTTGTATAAAGATTTGGTCCAGTGGATGTATATGGAAGTATTCACAAAGTAGATTTTGAAAGCATGTCTCAGGTTTTACTTGGCAAAAAGTATTCTAAACACTGGCTTTCTTAACTAAGGAGATAAGATCTTTCTAGGCACAGATATTGAAATTATTTGATATGGCTGTACATAGTGACTCCCTCCAGCTCCTCTGTGCTCTGCTGGTCTTCCCCCATCCTCCCCACTCTGCAGTCCTTCACAAAAAGGCATCTAACCTGTATTTTTTTTTAAAAAAAAATCAAAACAATATAAATAATAACATTGAGTTGACCCATATAAGTCACTATTTTTGTAAATGAAAGCAGTCACCCAGCAGTCATTTTATACGCCTGACCCTGACATCTAGTATTGATATTGTGTTTACTCTAAGCCAGACGTGTGCTTGATGTGTATTAATCAAGGTACTGACTGCAGTCATCCTAGAAGGAACTGTTCATTATCCCCGCTGACAGATGAAAAAGTTGAGGCACAGCTTCACTGAAGTAACTTGCTGGAACCAGGCAGCCTACATCCAGCTCCAGCTGTGTGTAAAGAACCCCACCATCCACTTATCAAGCTTGGTTGTCTTATTTTTGCTGCTTTTTCATAGGTGAAAATTTATGATTTTAATCTGCGTTTTGCGGATGACTAGTGAGTTTTCCACATTATTATTGAACATTTTGATTTTTGGTCTCAGATGGCCTCTTCATACCCGTTCTGCAGATTTCTGCTAAGTTGTTTATCTTTCTCCTGTTGCTTTGCGGTTCTGCATATGCTCCGGGTATTAATCCTCTTCTGTTTTATATACTACGAATACAGTTGATCCTTGAACAGTAGGGGCTTGAACAGAGCCTCCGGGCCCACTTTCCTTGGGATGATTAATGGAATAAATCATTCTTGTCTGCAAGCCTTTGAAAAGACACTTCTGTCATATACTAAATCCCCGTAAACGTATTGTCAGTTTCTGCATTATCAATTTTGTTTGATTCATATATATATTTTTTTTGCCTAGTTACCAAAATTTTATGTTTTGGTGTAGGAGCTGCTTCCTCTCATTTTTTATTTTATTTTTAAAAGTAATTTTGTTGCTCTTCTCAGGCCTTTTTTTCTTCTAGATGAATTTTAGAATCAAATAGTCAAATTCAATTTATAAAAAAAACCTGTTGGCATTTTTATTATGACTACTTAACTTACAGATTTATGTTAGGGAACTTTTTAAAAAACATTTATCTGTTAAAGTGATATAGCCCTCATTTATCATGTCTTCTTTTCTGCCCTTAAGTAGACTTTTAAAAATGTTTCTTCCCCTCGTCCTAAGTTTATTTCTAGATATTTCATACTGTCTGTTGCTATGGTAATGCAATTACAAGTATGGAGAATCGCTGCTAACTTTTTATATTTATTTAGTACTGGACCAAACTCTTTTATTAATTCCAATAGTGTTTCAGGTGATTCCCTTGGAATTTCTAGACGAGGAATCATATAATCTAAAATAACAACAATGTTGCCCTTTTCTTTCTAACATCGATACTTTTAAATCTGCCTTTCTTACCCTCTTTGCTGGTATTTCCAGAATAATGCTGCATTGTAGAGGGATAGTAAGCATCTTTACATTTTTTCCCTTTTATTGATTAGAATAGTTCTAACCTTTTACAAGTAAATTTGGAGATGTGCTGAGATTTCTGGTAGGCGCCCTTTATCCACTAAAGGAATTTTCCTTCTCTGTAATGGGCATTGCATTTAATCGGGTCCTATGTTTTAGGGGGAGGTTGTCTACTGAGGTTATCCTGTGTCCGCTCCTTTAATTTATAAACATGCTAGGTTACACCATGAGATTGTATGCCGTCGAACCTTCCCTGCACTCCTGACATGGGCCTCGCTTCATCTTGATGTAACACACGGAGGGACCTGATTGGCCGGCATTTTACTCATTAATTTCATAGGGGAGGTTTCCCTCTGGAGGACTGTTTCCTGGGGAGACCCCGTTAACAGGTCTTAGTAGAACTCATTCAATTCCGCACTTCCCTGTGAAGTGGACCCTTGCTGAAGTGTGTCCACGGCTTGATTGGCTTTTGGCTCTGTTAACATCAAGGCCTTCTGCAGCCTCCCGCACATCTTCGAACCTCATTTCTATTTATAGCTTTCCAGGGGGAAGACGTGTGAGTTGGCTCTTTCAACTTTTGCTCTTGCCTTTCAGCTCCTTTATGGGGAGAGAGCATAAATATTTCATTGACGGGTGATGCTGCACCTCTCTGACGCCTGCTTTTAGTGGGAACGGAGAGCGTGTCTCTCCTCATTCTTGGCCAGTGGAAGCCATAGTTTCATCGAGTCCTAAGTGTAGCCCCAGAGATAGACATTTAGTCTTTTAGAGTGGCAGACGTCGGCTTTGGAGAAGACAGTCTTACGTAGTTCTGTGCAGGAAGGCCGGCTAGGTGGTGTACTGAGCACCACTCCTCTTCCCCTGCCCACGGCAGGCGTCACTCACCTTTAGTGCGTGTTCTGCTCCCGAGCTCCTTACAGCCGCCTCCACGCAGCCGGGCAGTCGGGGACTCCCCCCCACTGATGGGCAACTTGGACTTTAGACCTCACCCGTTTTCGGTCCAAATGTCATGGAAACGGCAGAGTTGGGAGCCAGGAGTCCGAGGCTGTGCCATGTACAGAAGTGCCTCTCCCTCCAAGCAGCTTAGAATCCGAAAGGTTGACGTAAAACCATTGCCAAGGCAGAGAGGACTTAATCAGCCGTCGGCAGTGCAGTCTGTTAGAGAAATACTTTCACTCTAGTATTTCGGTTTGTTCTTAGTAAACTAGAGGCCTGATGCACGAAATTCATGCAAAGGGCTCTGCCCTCGCAACCCCGGCTTCGTCCGGACGTTCCGCTGTTCAGTCTAATTAGCATATTAGCTCTTTATTATATAGGATAGAAATGAAAAGCTGTCAAGTAGAGGAACTTCTGTATTTAAATAGTTCCATATACAGCCAGTTTATTTTTTATTGCAACATTGTTGTTTTTTCCTGAAGCAACCATTCCTGATACAGGATTAGGTGGAAAAAAATAAATACTGACACGCCTGGAATTACAGAGTTCCCAGTTTCTGCAGGTTCACGTTGGTCCCGAAGTCTGAGCCGTGTGGCCAGCGTTCCTCGCAGAGGGCTGGCAATGGGCTGGCCACAGTGTGGAGGCATCCTGAGCTGGTGTGACATTTGGAGGTCACGTTCTAATGGCAGCTAAAGGCAAAACCCTGTGTTCCCTTGTGTCCCCAAGACGCAACGCCGGTTCTCCTCTAAGAAGTGTCCGGAGACGGTGAAGGACAGCTGAAGCCTCCCTGCCTGTAGGAGCCATTCTGAGCTGAGTTTCAGAATCTGAATCCTGGGCCTCAGAGGAGAATGAAGCAAAGGCTCACCCACCACGCTCCATTATTAAAGGCATTGTGGGGAGGTGTTGGGGTTAATCTCAACCTTATTATTATTTTCATTGATTTTTTTTTTGAGAGAGGAAGGGATATAGAGAAAAAAACATCAATTGGCTGCCTCCTGCACACCCCCTACTGGGGATCGAGCCCACAACCTGGGCATGTGCCCTGACTGGGAATTGAACCAGTGACCTCTTGGCAAGGACATGCGGAGAGAGAGAGAGAGAGAGAGAGAGAGAGAGAGAGAGAGAGAGAGAGAGACAGAGACATTAATGTGAGAGAAAAACATTGATCAGTGTCCTTCCATATGTGCCCCAACCGGGGATCAGACCCACAACCCCATGGTGCCCTGACCGGGAATCGAACCAGCAACCTTTCAGTGCAAACAGGACGACGCTCAGCCAGCCGAGCCACTCCAGCCGGGCTCAGCCTCAGTGTCGGTGAAGGTTGAAGGCTTCACCGGAGCACCCCCCCTTCTGTCTGCCCAGACTTGTGACTGTGACACCGGGGAGCCCTTTCTGTGAGATCTCGATCTTCCCTTTCCTAACGGGAGTTAAAGATTCCGTGGTTTTCATGAGGCCTTTGGTTCGAGGCCCAGATTCCTCGAGCTGCCGGAGAGAGACTCACGGTGATGATGCGCATGAGCTCTGACGTGGCACTCAGGGAGCTGCAGCGAGACAGCTTGCCGTTCGGGCCCATCGCGGCCCCCTGTCTCCGCGCCACATGCAGAAGTTGCCATCACAGTGCCCGCCCGCGACACCGCACGCATCCTCCCTGGTGCACATCCACGTCTTCCAGCGACAGGATGCTCAGAGCCCCGGGCCGCTCTGCCCAGGAAACACGGTTTCCCGTTCGGGCTTTGCCGCTGCCGAAACTTCCTCACCTTCCGCCCGGATCTCCGCTGCGTCCTGCAAATGAGGAGCCGGTGAGAAAAGCAGGCCGCTCCACGCAGGGCAAAGCTGGACGTGGGTGAAGTTTGTCGTGTTTCGCTCATAGCCCCAGATGACTTACGGGCTTCTGCCGGCAGGAAATAAGACGCGTGACTGCTGGGAGAGTGGATATTCAGATAGGTTTCTTTAGGAAGGAATAAATATTTCAGCATGCAAACACCACCCGAGTGGGTAGCGATGTTTCAAGACAGGGTCGGAGGTTAGGTTTTTCTCCCTGTTTGTTTTTAGGGGATGGCTCTGCGTTTAAAGGTATTCGCATGGCCCCCTACCCCTGGCCCCACGAGGTAAAGCAATTACTGCTGGCTGCTGCAAAATGCGTACGTTCATTTTTATTTGCAAAGATGCAGAGATTTCTCTCTATGGATTGTTTGGTGGGTTTGTTTTGTTTTTGTGGTCCTCATTATAAAATATAGATATATCGTGAAGAATGATGGTTTTTGTCTGTCCTAACCGTAAAAGACTCAAGTGTGATGGTTCAACCTTTAACAAACTTAATTTAGAGGAATACATAAGGATAGGATGTACTTTCCCTCTAGAGAGAATGGTGGGGTTCATTTGCATAGTTTGCCTTTAAAACTCGCGCCAGCCCCCACCCCCCCACTCCGGGTATGGGCTCCTTTCTGCAGGAGGAGCTGACCTGCCTGGCAACCGCCTGTGCGCGGGGGCCCGGATGGCTCCAGGCAAGCAGAGGGCATTGGCATGCGTCGTGCGCAGTTCAGACACGGACTCACGGGGGACTGGAAGTTTGTTCATAGCCGGAATCGCTAGATGGGACTTGGAGCTTCTGAAACCCTCCTCTCTGCCTTCAAGCAGGGAGAGGAATGATTTGCTGGGAGTTAATTAGTCACCCCAAACTGCGGCTGTGGTGAGCTCACCTCTGCCCAGGAGCCAGCAGACACCAGGGAAGGAAGCGGGCAAGGCGTGACCCACCAGGGGAGCCAGGTGTGGGGCGGGGTAGACCCAGGCAGCCCCCCTTCATTCGGAAGACGGTACCCCGCCCGGCCAGCTGCTGCCCCCAGGGAACAGGGGCTCACGCGTGCCATTGCTGTTTTTCTAGAGAAGCCGGATCCCAGATTGGTATGTGAGATGCACTTCTATAACAAGGTTTGAGCCTGGCGGGCGTGGCTCAGTGGCTGAGTGTCGATCTGTGAACCAGGAGGTCAAGGTTTGATTCCTGGTCAAGGGCACATGCCCAGGCTGTGGGCTTGATCCCAGTAGGGGGCGTGCAGGAGGCAGCCGATCCATGACTCTCTCATCACTGCTGTTTCTATCTCTCTCTCCCTCTCCTTTCCTCTCTGAAATCAATAAAAAAAATTTTAAAAAATGTTTGAAAACACATCAAGGAGCCACACGTCCAACTCCAGCTTTCACAGATGGCCGAAGGCAGAGAGCTGGGTGTTGAGTGGCAGGACCGAGTCTTTCTCTGGGGGAGGTGCTCACAGCCTGGCCGGTTCTGTGGTGTGGCGCCCCACGGTGAAGAGCACAGGGGGCCCCGAAGCCAAGGGCAGCTTGTTGGGGTCTCCGCATTTCTTGTAAGTGACACGGGTCCTTCGGTGAGGCCGAGTTAAGGGAGTAGATTTCCAGAGAAGCTTTTAGAGCAGAGCCGCCCTCCCCTCTCTTCTCTTTCTTTCTTTTTAAATAAATTTTGTTGTTGTTAATCCTCACCTGAGGATACTTTTCCATTGAATTTTAGAGAGAGTGGAAGGGAGGGGAGGAGAGATGTGAGAGAGATGCATCGATTGGTTGCCTCCCGCGTGCGCCCTGACCGGGGCCAGGGATCGAGCCTGCAACCGAGGTACGTGCCCTTGACCAGAATCGACCCCGGAACCCTTCAGTCCCTGGGCCGACTCTCTACCCACAGAGCCACACCAGCCGGGGCCGCTCTCTTTTCTTACTGTCTTTCACCCCATCGCAAAGTATTTCCTTTCCCTCCGCCTGACCCCCGAGCACTCTCCCCACCAGCCTTTGGAGTGTGGTCATTCATTCAAGTTCATGCCAGGCAGGATGTCATTCCCAGCGCCTTTCCCAGAGCTCTCTTGGTGCGCGCTTCCGAGTCCAGCCTGGCTCCGCGACGATCACGCAGACAGGACAGATCCCCGCTGACTCGGTGACGCTGTGATGTGACGGTCGCAGTGTCGTTTCTGTTTGTTGTTGTGTTTTGGGGGGTGGAGGTGTGTGTGGTCTAGCCGCTGTCACCTTTTCTCCTGGCCTCTAAGCTGCTGGGGCAGAGGGCGCCGGCGGGAAGGCGCTTGTTGTTTTTCGAGGCGGAGTGGAGTGGCCGCGTGTAGAGAAGCCACAGCGTGTCCTCAGCTGCCGTGGAGTTCCCTCCAAACAAAGAGGCGAAGTTGCCTTTGAAACCTGCCTTATTCTTGGCCGTGGCAAGAGTGGTACGAGGTTGCCTGCTTTTTCCAATGGGTGTATTTGGGGCCGGGATGGGGGGGGGGGGGGGGGTGATGGATGGGAGAGGTAGGGGGGGCAGCAATTAGTCGGTGACATTTATAACCCATTTATAAAACACAAATGAAATCATCGGTTTCCAAGTCCTGACAAGCCTTCACATCTTTGGCAAAGGGATCCTGTGAGACTGGATGAACCGGCTTTGGCTTCAAAAGAGACAACCACCAGCCAGTCGGGAAGATGGAGCCAGAGCCCCGGGCCCGGGGACCAGCCACGGGGCCAGCAGATCCCCGAGTGCGTGTCCTGCTCGCTTCACGAATAAACCCCATTGTCCGAGCCAGAGAGGGCCCAGACAGGGAGCCCTCGCGCCCTGGTGCGGGGCGTCTAGCTACGGAAAAGGGGAAAAGGAAAGTCCTTCCCACCAAACTTTATTTTTTTACTTTATTTTATTTTATTTAACATTTTTTTTATTGATTTCAGAGAGGAAGGGGGAGAGAGAAAGAGAAACATCAATGATGAGAGAGAATCATTGATTGGCTGCCTCCTACATGCCCCGCCTCCTCACCCCGCCCCACTGAGAATGGAGCCTGCAACCCAGGCATATGCCCTGACCAGGAAACAAACTGTGACCTCCTGGTTCATAGGTCAACGCTCAACCACTGAACCACACTGGCTGGGCTTTCCCACCAAACTTTAAATGCATGGGAGCCCTTTGAGGTCTGTGCTAAGATTCAAGTCTTGGGCGCTTATAGAAGAATTGTGATTGGATGTGGCATCAAGGGGATCAATGCCAAGGTTGACACCAAATTGGTAGCCCTGGGGCACCTTTCCTTTTTTTCAAAACTCCTCTCCATTCTCTGCCTGGAGCCCTTTGTCTTTTCACTTCTCGAGAGAGAGGACAATGAGAAGCCAGTGCCGTGGGTCAGGTCGGGAATGCTGGGGTGTCCCATGAAGCTCATCTGTGAAAGCCTTTCTCCTCCCCTGTGTTGGATAAGGAGGTTCCCAGCCTGAAGAGGAGTGTGGCCCCCAGTTTCAGCAGAGATGGTGCATTCCGTTTTAAAAAACAGTAAATTCAGAGCCATGATCAGAAAGGGCGGCTGGATGGGAGTCTTTATTCTCTGCTCTCCTGGGCACCTTTCCGGAGAACCGGCCCGTCCGGTTTGGAGAAGCAAGGTAAGGCGAGAGGGTTTTCCTCAGGCCTTCCTACCCCGAATCGAATCCTTCTTTCGCTGGTAGTGGCACTCTCCTAATTCTGAAATGACTTCTGCTCTCCCACGCCAAACGTTCCGCTTTCTCCCTGCACTGTTTAAAATCACGGCTCTCACCAAACCCCCAAAATTCACGTGGGTCCAAAACGTGGTTGAAAATAGGAAAGGAGCCCGGCCAGCATGGCTCAGTGGTTGAGCGTCGACCTAGGAACCAGGAGGTCAGGGTTTGATTCCCGGTCGGGGCACAGGCGCGGAGCATGCAGGAGGCAGCCGATGGAAGATTCTCTCTCAGCATCGATGTTTCTTTCCATCTCTCTCCTTCTCCCTTCCTCTCTGAAGTCAATAAAAAATGAAAATAGGAAAGGAAACGTGAGGAGTGGACGTTCCCCAGCACCTGTAGACGAGGCCCGTCTGAGTTTTTCTAGAACCGTCCATCTCGGAGTCCAGCAGGCTCAGCGCGGCCCCGTGGCGGTTTTCCCTCCTCCTCTGTGAAGACTGCCCATGCCTTCCCTTCCCCAAATCGCCTCCCCAGGGCCCAGGATCCTTCTGAGGGCCTTTGTGTGGCAGACAGGAAGGGCCGGGTCATGAATATGCAATGACCGCCTGTGCCGGTCTTCTGCTAAAAAATACAAAAAGGGTGCTCTGATCCCGGAGTTAAGGAGCCGATTTCTGATTTCAGCCCAGACAGGTCTGCTCAAAACTATAATCAAGCTGATTGTCTTGCCCGGGAATGCTAATTTCCCATTTAGAGTTTTGTATATAATCTCTAGTAGAGTGTGTCTAATCTTCATGAAACCCAGAGTCTTTATATAAACTCTACGGATTCCCTCCCAGGCGTCCCGGCGGAGCTGAGCTGCGTCTGGAGGCCGAGGCCTTGAGCCACGGAGGCCTCTGTCCCCGGCCGTTTTCTGAAGGCCCAGCTCGAGTTCTGGGCGCTGCGGCTTTGATCCTTTTCATTTAATGCTAAGTACACTTGTTATGATAGGAACTGTTGTTTGTATGTTATTTTAGCTTTTTTACTTAAGTAGCTATTTAGCAATTTAAATGAAAACGTAATTAGGTTACATCTGTTTTACATGCATGTAATACCACGCAGATGTAAACGTCGATTAAAGCCATATTTTCTTTCTGGCAAGAAAAGGCAAAACACAATTGCTCTGAACGCTGGAGGACGTCTTACTCTTTAAAAAAAAAAAGAAAAGAAATGAAAAGAAAAGAAATAGTGTATTCAAAGCGGGAGGCAGGCGTTTGGGTGGTGGAGAGAGGACATCGATTCTGTTGTGTGAAAAACTAAGAGCAAGCAAATGCCTGTTGATTGATCTGGAGGCAGAGTGTATGAGGGCGACAGGGCCTCCCTCTCTCTGTGGGTTTGTACGGCCAGGGATGCACCCCTGTCCACATTATAACCACCGTCAACACCACCCCCCAGAACCCCACACACTGTGCCACCATCAGCCTAGCCCAGCGGTTCTCAACCTGTGGGTCGCGACCCCTTTGGGGGTCGAACGACCCTTTCACAGGGGTTGCCTAAGACCATCGGAAAACACATGTAGAATTACATGTTGTTTTTGTGATTAATCACTATGCTTTCATTATGTTCAACTTGTAATAATGAAAATACATCCTGCATATCAGATATTTACATGATGATTCATAACAGTAGCAACATTACAGTGATGAAGTAGCAACAACAATAATTTTATGGTTGGGGGTCACCACAACATGAACTGTATTAAAGGGTCGGGGCATTAGGAAGGTTGAGAACCACTGGCCTAGCCTAACACTGCTTTAAAGGGACTTCCAGGAAGTCCCCCCAAAAGTAAAAATATGCGCCCAACCTGCCTCATAGGCTTGTTGTGAGGGTCCCGTGAGATGAAGAGTCTACAGGTTGGTGATGGAAAGAATAAAGTAAAATAAAAATAAAACCTTAAAAATAAATAAATAAATAAGCCCTAGCCAGTTTGGCTCAGTAAGTAGAGCATCCACTCCAGGACTGAAGGGCCCCGGGTTCGATTCCAGTCAAGAACACATACTTCCGTTGCAGGAGATGATTTGACCGTTTGATTTGACCATTCTTCATTGAACATGATTAGAAATAATGCCCTCTAGTAAATTTTTAATAAACAGAATGATCATATGGCATAATTTAAAAAAGAGGAGCGTACAGGTAGTTTGAAAAGTATACAATGTATGTGAGCGTATTATTCGTAGCTTAGTCTGAAAACAGCATGAACAGGAGGTCCCCCGACTGCCCCCCCCATTTGTGTGTGTACAATGGGGATTGAACTCAGAAATTAATTCTCCTGTTTGGGGAGCCTTTGCCTCCCTCATCGCCTGTTAATAGGGTTTATAAAGCATCATTTCAGACAGAGCCATCCATCTTACATGCTCACGAGACGCAAACTGCGGGCTGTCTGGAACCAGGTAGTGTTTTAAGAGCTGCCCATTTGTTCCATCCGCGTCCAGCTCCTCAATGCAGTCATTTTTAATGGCGGCTTTTACAGCATCAATAAAAATATTTTCATATAATTCTTCCTTGTAAATATGGTTAAACTTCTAGCTCTCCGCTACTTGGTGACCTGTTAAATAACTTAATGTACTTTCAAATGTGTTGTTCGGTGCCAGGGCACGACAAAGCCAGGAGGGGCCGGCGTGACCGGGCTGCTCTTCTGGGCTAGGGCCTTGTGCTGAGCTGCGAAGAGAAAGAATATTCTAGCAAAATTTCCAGTATCCAACTTTTTAGAGTTTTTACTTTTCTTTTTCCTTGTTTTATTGTTGATGTTGTTAATTCTCACCAGAGAATACCTTTCCATTGAAAAAAAATTTTTTTTTTTTTAGAAAGAGTGGAAGGGAAGGGGGAGAGACAGAGAGAGAGAGAGAAACATCAATGTGAGAGAGACACTTTGATTGGTTGCCTCCTGCACATACCCTCACCTGGACCAGGGAACCTGCAATCAAGGTACGTGCCCTTGACCGGAATCAAACCTGGGACCCTTCAGTCTGCAGGCCGACGCTCTATCCACTGAGCGAAACCGGCTAGGCTAGGGCAATAGGAATAT
>NW_006300373.1:2480838-2492137 GCF_000327345.1 Myotis davidii
ATATTTAAACATATAGGGTTGTGAAGTGAAGGAGACAGGTGACATTTCAAACTTCAGGGACTGAAGGAGCAAGGACTCTGGGAAAAGTTGGTGCAAGCTGGTCTTTGACCTCGTGAAAGGCGATGAGCCTCCACGCAGTCACCAGCGGAAGGAACACAGAGGGGGAATGAAGGAATGGCATCGCGAAGGGCGAACGATGAGAAAGGTCATCGATTCATGATAGGGAGGGGGCGAGGGGGGGTTGGAGGAGGCTCCTGGGGTCTCTAGGCTAGTCATTATGTGAATCATCTAAAGGCACCTCACCCGCAGGAAACTCACGCTGACATCAGGGCGGAACCGGGTGGGAGGGAGCAAGTGGCCCTTCCACGGGGCCCTGGGTGTGGCCTGTGCGCGACCACCACCTGCTGCAGAGGCTCTGAGCCATTTGCTTGGTTCACTCCGTTCCCTTCTCTCTAAGATGGAAATAGTCTCACTCCTCATCCCGTAACGTTGTTGGAGAAAAGTCAACGCCCGCACAAGGCTTAGCCCAGTGCCTCCCAGCACACAGGAGAGAAATACCAGTCGCCGGCCTCTGACCCTGGGTGAGTCAGCTTCAGTGCCCGCCTTAGAGATGAGCCGGCCAAAGCCTGAGGAGGCGGAGTCCCTCCCCGGGCCCCGCAGCCAGTGAGGGCTGGCAGGGTGAGTAGGGACCGGCCTCCTGCCTCCGGGTGCCGTGCTCTGTCTCGCTGAATCCTAGGCACCTCCCTGCCCTCCCCTGGGTCCATGTCAGGGTGAGTCTTGTAGGGGCGTTGCCTTGACTTTCCTTCCATAGAGGAGGGACCCAGCAGAAGCAGGCATTGTCACCTCTTCCATGCAGGGCCATTTATTTATTTTTAAAAAATATTTTTATTGATTTCAGAGAGGGAGAGAGATAGAAACATCAATGATGAGATGGAATCGTGGATCGGCTGCCTCCTGCACGCCCCCTACTGGGGATGGAGCCCGCAACCCAGGCAGGTGCCCTGACCGGGAATCGAACCGTGACCTCCTGGTTCATAGGTTGACACTCGACCACTGAGCCACGCCGGCCGGGAGAGGGCCCGTCACTGAGTCTTGCATACATTTCTAATGACCGAATGGAGGTTTTTGTTTTCTCCCTCCACTTTCTTCCTACCGACCGTACGTTGGGTGCACACGGGGAGCCGTAGGCTGCGTGTGTCCCGCGGGGCTCGCACCCCAGTATCGACTGTCTTTCACTAGGACGCGCCGGCGCAGGAAGGCCACCCAAACACGCCCTCTCTCTGTCACCTGAACCTCCCCGTGTCCTTTCCCCCGCCCTTTCAACGTGCCCAAGTTAAGCTGTTAAGTCTGTAATACACCATTAAACCCAGATCAGGCCGCTCAGTGAAAACAACACCCAGGACCGGTGAATGGCACGCACTGTCCATTGTGAGGCTGCGGATGCCCGGGCGGCTGACCCCGCCAGGGTGTGTGGTGACAGCTCTTTTGCGTTGATGAGGCCAATGAGGATCGGCCCCGGTGGCGGGAGTCGATCGAGTTTCTCGGAGAGAACCAGGTTGATGTCTCCTGTTGTGCGAGGGCGCTCTGGGCCCTGCAAAGCATGCGAGTACAAACAGCTTAACACAGTGTTTCTCCTTTTCTTTCTTTCTTTTTTTTTACCTAGAAAGGAGCCTGGGGCTGCATCCGAGTACGTTTAACATATGAAAATTGAGCTGCTTTGAACGTGTATGTTTTTGATAACCGTTGGGGCGCTTCCTCCAGGCCCACCTGCAGGCTTTCCTCCCGCGTCCCCATCCCTTTGATGGAGCGCCAGGACAGGTACTCCCCCAGCAGTGCTGGCTCCTGGCTCGCCCTCCGCTCAGAGTGAGAGGGAACGGCCCGGATTCCAGGGGCTCATCCTCCCGGTCAGCTGCAGTCGCTCAAACACGTTAGCACTGACCTTGTTTTGTTCTGGAAATCGGGTTTAGGTCGGCTACCGAGTGTTCACACAAGCCCGTGGCTGCCCTGACCGAGGGACAGGATGGGGGGGTGGGGAACCCCACTTCTCTCCGCTCCACTCTCACCCCCGCCCCTGCCCTGCCGTCTCCGCCACCAGGGCCTCAGGGCACCTCGGAGAGGGACCAGTTTCAAAGCTGCCCGGCCTGATGGTCTTCTTTTAAACGTGGGCATGAGCGCACGCCCGACCCTTCTGTTCTCTCTCCTCCGTGAGGCCAGGCCCGAGGCTCCGGTTCGCGCCTCCCGGCCCCCTTTTCGGAGGAAGGAAAGCCACCACCCTGCTCTTTTTATCTTTACAAATGTGCCTGGTGGGGACTCATGGAAACCAGCTCAAGATGCTTTCATTTAAAAACGGCCAGAGGAGCGGAAGGTGCGGCGGAATCCGAAGGAAAGTGCATCTGGGCCTCTGTGCCCTCCTGCTCCCGAGTTAGCAGCCTCTTTCTCTCTCTCCTCTCCTTTTCTTTCTTTCTTTCTTTTTTTTTCTTTTCCTCTTTGGCACCCGGCTCGATTTCTGCTGAGGTCTCTGTTTCGAGTCCTTTCAGAGATCATGTTTACGACGCGGTGGCTCCTTTCTGCGGGACATCCTGTGTCTGTCCTACTTGGCCCGACACCGCCTCTGGTGGGGAAGGCCCCCTCCCTGTGCCCGGCGCCCTATTTCCAAAAGGAAGCCTCAAAGTCGCGTCCACGTCCCGTGGGCGACCGGGCCCTGCGCCGCTGATCCGCACGGCCGCTTCCTCCTGGGCGAGCAGGCCTTGCCCTCCTCTTGGCCCCCTGGCGAAGCGGAGGACTGGGACCCATTATCAGATTATTGGGGACCAGAGTGCCCCCACTCAAGCAAGGCTAAGAGGCTTATTCCACCCCGCCCCCCGGCTGGTTTCCCAGTTATAAAATGGGGCTACTTCGCTGATCATGGATACCAAACCTTCGCAAAGAACACGGCACAGAGTGTCCCCCCAAAATGTATAAACACTTTAACAGCTGATAGCATCAATTTTGAAAGTGAAATATATTTCATAGACACTGCCCTTATAATTATTCAAATTGTGTGACTACAAAAAGAAAGAAAAATGTATGAATACATTTTGGAGGGACATCCTATATATTAATGCAGTATGTTTCATACGTGGTTATGAAAAAGGTTCAAGACTGGAATCTAGCCCTAGCCAGTTTGGCTCAGTGGATAGAGCGTCAGCCTGAGGACCGAAGGGTCCGGTTTCGATTCCGGTCAAGGGCATGTACCTTGGTTGCGGGCACATCCCCAGTGGGGGTTGTGCAGGAGGCAGCTGATCCATGTTTCTCTCTCATCAATATTTCTAACTATCCCTCTCCCTTCCTCTCTGTAAAAAATCAATAAACTATATTTAAAATAAATAAATGGGAAAATGTCCTCAGGTGAGGATTAAAAAATCATCATAATAAAGACTGGAATCTACCCCATAAGGGAAGGCCCAAAAGGGTCCCACAGAGATGTGTAGAAATCTACACGTGGACACATTTTACTGGAAGTTCTGCACTAGGACTTGACCCTGCTCAACTTTGTGAATTTTGACCATTGACAGTTTAGGTTCATTAACAGCCTTGCTCCCTGGGTCCTCCCCCTGTTGTTCCTTTTCTGTTTCTCTCCCTGGAAGGTCTTTACGACACTAATCATTTATAATTGTAAAATGCCTCGATTCATGCTTCAGAACAGCGCTCAGTCCTAATGAGCTGCTTAACCGCCGCCGATCCTCCCGACAATACCACGGAACGAACGCTAGAACGTTTATGGCGCGTTTTATTCTATCCCTAAATGCGAAAGAGGATTCTAATTTAAAAATAAGTGGCCCGGCTTTTTAATTCTTGTTTCGCCTCTGGAGCTGCTTTAATGTCCCTTTTATGGTGGGCTGGTCGATGTTTTAAAACAAGTTCTTCGGGGACCCTCTGCCCATTAGTCTCCGGCAATAAAACCCGAACTTTGCTAAAGTAAAGCACGCTGCCGCGGAGCAATTAGGAAGAGAACTTTCAGAGACGACTGCGAATATGAAATACAGTCGCTGAGCTTAGTAATGGGTTTGGGGAAAGCCAGCCCACCTCTTTTAAGCTCAACTACTAGTATATGGATTTGGGTTTTTTAAGCAATATTTTTAATTTATTTCTTTGTTTCTCTCAAGGCAGTAGGGGGGGGGTGTTCCAGAGAGGGTTCGTGAGGTACACCAATCCCCCGTCTCTAGCTGCCATTTCTGAATATGAGCCTTTATTTTTACTTTTTTTTTTTTTCATTTTATATGGAAAATGGGGTGATGTCACTTAGGGAAACATTTTTCCCCAAAGTGGTTTCGGGAACCAGCATCTGGTGATGTGTTATTTAAAAGCGATAATGTAGTAAAGCCGCGCTTTGTGTTCTATAAATAATTGTCGGATTGATGGGAATATCCCTAACCTGTTCAGTTTTATGGGAAGGACAAAATGCAGGCATTCATTCCATCATCGTTTCTTGCAAACTCAGAAGCGCCGTTGACAGCTATTGCTCTAACCTCATAGTAACTTCTTTGTTGATTAGCCATGGTGTGTAGCAATGCAGGAGGGCTGCAGTGTAGTCGCTATTAAGTTTGCAAATGGGATTGGCCTCTCTGACCTTTGAAGGGGAGAGTTACTTTTTGCCTCTTTAAAACTTTCACTGATACTCAGTTGCCAACGAAAGGAGAAGGTTCAGGTTTTTAAAAGTCATCCATGTCGTTCAGCCTCCTCTTCTGTTTCCTCGACCCTCCCTCCATCCCCTCTCTGGCCCCCTGCCCCCAAACTTTCCCTCAGTGGCAACCCATTCACAACTTCCAGTCACTCCACACCAGCAAACTCCAGCCCCGTGGTCCAAATCCAGCCCATGGCCTATTTTTATCAATAAGGGTTTTTTATTGGCTTGTAGCCACGCCCGCTCATTTACATATCGCCTCTGCCTGCTCTCCCCATCCAGTGGCAGAGTGGAGTCTTCCAGCAGAGCCTGGCCGGCCTGCAGAGCTTTCCCCATATCCCACCTCATCTGTCTCCTGTACCTTTAGGACCCCAGGCCTCCTAGGAATTCTCTCTGGGATTCCTTCTGTACCTTGCCCTCCACCCTCCCACCCAGGCACACTCTGCCTTTCCCGGTAGTGCAGCTGGTGCCTCATTTAAGAGGCCTTTGTTGATTGACCATGGTGTGTAGCATTGTCGGAGGGCCGCAATGTGGTCGCTATTTAATTTGCAAATGGGATTGGCCTCTCTAACCTTTGCCAGGAAGAGTTCCTTTTTAAGGCTCTACCCCTCTCATTGCCACTCCATTGCCAGCGGGAGGAGAAGGTTCAGGTTTTTAAAAGCCTCACATGTCTTTCAGAGGGGCTTCCTCTTACCTGCCAGATGTGCAGCGCAGCCCGCACAGCTGTACGGGGTAGGGGGGTGGGGAAGGGGCGCATTGGCATCCTGCCCCTGCCCTGCCAGTCGCCCTCTCTCCCTCCTGGCACTCTCCACAGGTCCTCACGGGTGCACTGGTCACATCAGCCTCAGCTCTTTGTTTAACCCTCGGTCTCCTGCACCAGACAGCGAGCCTCCTGAGGGCAGAGTTCCTCTTCACTGTCTTGGTGACCCAAACCGCCACCGGGGGCACGCGCAGTAACTCTCAGACGAGTGCGCGAACAAATGCTCTCTTGCCTCTGGACATGTCAAGGGATGCCTAACCTATGAATTTGAACGAAAACTTTATCTTTTCTGTTTTAAAAGTCATTCGTCAGCCCCCATTCTACCACTGAGGAAACCACGTTAGAGCCAGTGACCCCTGAACCCAGAGGGCACCTGGCGCAGGACCCAGGCCGGCCAGCGAGGAACTGCGGCCTAGGAATGCCAGGCTTTTGGCTTTACCGCAGAGCCCCTGGCAGCATCACCCCCGGCCGGCACTCCGTGTTGTGTTGCCTCTGCTGCAGCCAGTGCCCGCCCCCAGCCTGCCTTCTACCCCGGCTCTGAGAGGCCCCGGCTCGTGTTCAGCTGCTGGAGAGAGGTCCCTTCACTTCTTTTCTATGCAGCCTCAGGAGGGAGGCTTTGGGGAGGGATGGTATAGACTTTTCAGGAGGCTTGACGGAGAAAGGAAGTCTAGTTACAGGGTGGCAGCTAGAACGGGGGATGAGTAAAGGGAGGCATTTCCTAAGATGGGGAGTCAAGCGCGTGTGTGTAGGGAGGGAGGTTAAAGACCGGGAGCAGGGGTGCATGATGGGGAGGGCAGGCCAGGTGCTGGAGGTCACTGGCATGATGGACTGGCAGGGACTTCGGCCAGCCCTCTGTTCAGGATGTCAGCGTTACTGTGACACGGGGTTTCTGAAGGAGGACTCTCCATCAGAGTCTTCCTATATGCCCCGTATCTACGTACTGAACTTAGGGGCGCGTAAGAGACGAAAGCCCCCATCTCTGCGGCCAGCAGCCTCCCCGCTTCACCTCTCTTCTCAGAGACCAGACCAGACATGAGCTGCATTCTCCCCGACACGGGGCAAGTTAGAACAGGAAAGGCTGGGTTCTCCTGTGCCCCGTGTGTGCGTCCCGGCGGATGCCAGGATTTGCTCCGTTCCTGCCCCTCAGGGATATTCTAAAAACCAGCACACTTCCCTCTTCCCTCCGGACCCACAGACATTCTTCGTACAGGCGCCTTAGGCTTGGGGAAGTGTAGCCAGAGCCCGTGCCCGGACAGCACACTGTGATCTCTCTTTGCCTGTCGGTGCAGTAGATGCAAAGTCAGAGCAGTTGGTGAGTCCCAAAGGGGAAGACCCCGCCTGCGGCCCGTGAGGCGGACAGCAGGAACGCTCCCGTGTGATGACACACGCTCCGTGGTAGCTCCGTGGTCCCGGACGTGGCAGCCACTCAACAGCCTCCCCGGCCGGCGTTCTCCCTGCCTTCTCGTTTCCTCCTCCCCTTTGGTCGCAAACCCATTTAGACGGAGGATTTACGTGTCACCTCCTGTTGACATTTCAAGTTATTGCATTTAAGGAAAACACAGGAGAAAGCAAACAAGCGAGTCTCTTCTAACAGGTCACCAGGTGTAGGAGTCACACTCAAATTTCAAAGAAAAGATGGAGGGTGGGGGAGCGGTTTGGGCTGGCAAAAAGAGAGTGGATATATTTATAAGGGAAAATCCTCCTAGCTTTTTGGGCTCCAGTCAGATCCTGGGGCGTGGACACTCATCTCAGGGACCGGTGCTCCTGGGGATCGCGAGGGGGAGAGAGTGTTGCCCAGCGGAAGTTGCCAGGACTCCTATGGCAGGGGTTCTCAACCTTCCTAATGCCGTGACCCCTAATACAGTTCCTCGTGTTGTGGTGACCCCCCATTTATTTCATTGTGACAAATTGAACATAAAGAAAGCATAGTGATGAATCACAAAAACAATATGTAATTCTATATGTGTTTTCCGATGGTCTTAGGTGACCCCTGTGAAAGGGGCGCTCGCCCCCCCAAGGGGTCGCGACCCACAGGTTGAGGACCATTGTCCTATGGGCTCCCGCGAACACCGATTTCCCTGATTGCACGTGACCACAGCCACGAAGAGACAGTGCTTTCGGCGCTGCTTCCGCAGTGTCTCCGGGGGCCAGGTCCGCGTTGGTCTGTGCATTCCCCAGAGGCAAGCGGAGACCATGTAAATTGCAGAACCAGAACCAGCGATGACCAGCTCTGGTTTCATTTGATTTTCCCAAACACACGTCCATAGGCATGTCGCAGGCAACACAATACGACAAAAGCACAACAGCGGTCACCCAGAGCGCGCGTGTTCGTTGGTGTCACGTACGATGAGTGGCAACGTTGGAACCATGAGGTACACTTTAACCATCGAGCTGTTTCTTTGATTCATCAGAGTTTACAGCAACGTGAAGCAGGAGCCAGGAAGTCTGCTCCCAGAGCTGGGCTCCGCCACCCCTCAGCCTTGTGACCTCGGACAAGTCACTCGGTATCTTGGGCCCCGTGTTCCTCAGCTATCATGTAGAGACGGTCCCATTAGTCTTCCCCTTCTGAGTGGGCTATTCCAAGGCCTTTCTGTTCTGGCCTCTGGAATTTCATTGCTGAGTTCTGTGATCTCACGTCTTTCTAGCAGTTGTGTCTGTTCCTTTATCATCTGTGACAAAGATGCCTTCTGTCTAGACTTCAGATTTCTGAAATGGATTTCAGTGAGTTGAATCACACATCTTTTTTAAGTAGCTTATATTAAGCGAGAGGGAGGGAGGGAGTGAGGGAGGGAGAGAGCGCGCGCGCAATAGCAATTTAAATAGTTCTAAATAGTGCCTTTCCTACCATTCCATTCCATTCCATGAGCATTTGCCCTGGAGTAAGTGTGAGACGGGTGTCGGGAATCTGTGCCTGCATCTTGGAGGGTGATTGTCTTCCTATTCTGAGTGTGATTCTATACCTTAAAGATATAACTTGTTTTCACACAACGTGGCCCCTCAACATACGGCAGTTATTCGGTGCTTACCTGGAGAAACAAACTCCCCTATTCCAGCGATGGCGGAGAACCGAGCTGGTGACTGGTCTGTTCAGCTACAAAGGACAGGTAGATGTTTGTGTTCAGCCTAAGGGATGTTTCGAGTGTCATTTTGACTCTAGGGTTTTCGCTTTCTCCGATGACTTTAGAATTCGACAGCACCGCCCTTCTCATGGCTCCTCTAGCGTGAGACAGGTCTCGTCTATAAAGCCCATTGGAGCTCATGCTCTTTCTCTGCTTCCCACGGGCCTGTGGGATGATGAGGGTGGCGTCAGGAGCGGGAATACAGCCACTGCGCTTTATGGCTAAGGGACTGAGCCAGCTCCCAGGGCGCAGGCCTTCCCAGCCTCCCTTGGGCAAGGTGCTCACCGGGTGTGCTAAGACCACATGTAAGTCACCAGCTTCTCTCTCAGCCTTCCGCCAGGCGATGGGTAACACTGTTCCAAGCACTTTAGGAAAGAGACAGCTGTCTACATGAATGTTCGCTGTTTACCACCTGGAAGCAAACACATGGGAGAAGACACGGGTGGGAGTACCATCATCTCTGTGTCGGGTTATGAAGCTAAATGCATTTTTAAAAAATGTATTTGTATTGATTTCAGAGAGGAAGGGAGAGAAAGAGAGATAGAAATATCAGTGATGAGAGAGAATCATTGATCGGCTGCCTCCTGCACGCCCCCCTCCTCCCCCTCCCCCCCGCTAGGGATCGAGCCCACAATCTGGGCAGTGTACCCTTGACCGCAGTTGAACCCAGGACCCTTTAGCCTGCAGGCTGACGCTCTATCCACTGACTCAAACCGGCTAGGGCACTAAATGCAAAGGTATAGCTTCCACGGCAGCTTCTTCTCATGTTAGCACATGACCTTCGGGAATTTCAGAATGACTTCAGATCTTCAGGGCTCAGAGTAAACAGTGACTTTTATGATGTTTAAAAGCATGACACTTCAACAGTTGATCTTTTCAAAATGTGTGTTCATCCTAAAGACAGATAATAACAGGTCTTGATGAAGACCGGAAAACACAGGAGCCCTCCTACGTTGCTGGCGGGGATATAAAATAGTGTCGCCATTCAGGGAAACGGGTCTAGAAATTCTTTCAGAGGTTAAATATGGAATTACCAGGCGACCCAGCAGTTCTATTCCTGGTTACCCAAGAGAACTGAAAACACATGTCTACACAAAACTGTACACAAATGTCCATATGATTCATGAAAGCCCAAAGTGGAAACAACTCAGTGTCCATCAAATGGCGAATGGATCATCCAGTATGGTGTATCCATACCACGGGATATTGCTTGGCAATGAAAAATGAAGCACTGTTCCATGCTCCAATAGGGATGGATCTTGAAAACATGTTAAGTGAAAGAAGCCAGTCACCAAATACCACACATTATGATTTTATTTATGTGAACTGTCCGGAATAGGCCTTTTTCTGTCTCCATAGGGACAGAAAGCAGGTTAGGGGTTGTTGGGCTGTGTGTATAGTTGTTATAATAATTATGTTATTGGTGACATTGACATATCAATAGCTATTCCAATAGCTGTGTGTATAATAACCGTTATAGCAGTTATGCCAATTGCCATGTTAACGTATCAACAGCTATAGAGCATAGCCGTGTCCCCAGCACAGTGCTGATGTAACGCACATAGCAAAGATTCCTTGTATCATCTCATTTAACCGTCCTGAGTGTTCTTTGAGGAAGAGGTCATTACCAGGTTACAGATGAGAGAACCAGCAGAGAACAGGAACACGCCGTACGTGCCTACCCACCTCGTTTTCACTGGCTCATTCATCCCTGATTCAGGAAGTCTATCCAGTAACTACTACATCCTGGCATTAAAGATACAAAGAAGGATGGAGCACGATTCCTACCTTCCAACTATTTAGGAACTCCGTGTTCATGTGGTTCTCTGATGACACCGGCCATTGCTGGGAATTCTTCCCAGAGCAGCTCCTAGCTATGAGACGAGTTCTGTGCTGGGTCAGACCAGGAAGGGTTAAAGATAGCTTCTCTGGGGCGCGCCCCAGGGAAGCAGCCGGACTGATTTCAAAGGGATTTTTTAGGGGAGAACTCCAATTACAGAGAAGTAATTCCCCTTGCGAGCTCACTAAGCTCTCTTCCAGACGAAGGCAGCTTCCAGGGCCACACGCCTCCGCCCCTCCCTTCAACGGATATTTTGAATATGAAAATCCGATGTCAAAACTTAGCCGCAGCCTTCATCAGGCCATTGAAAGGCTAAGTAAGAATTCTGTTTCTAGGAATGAAAAGATCGGGATCAGAAAGATTTCTGTGCCGGCTAGAGCTCCCTTTTGGAGGGGGGTTCAAGCGGCCTTTAATCATATTTTTGTTGATTATTTATTAGTTTTCCCCGGGAAATCAAAGACTCGGTCACATAAAATGTATTTTTTAGAAAAAAGATATTTTATGAATCAGAATCCAGAGTAAAGAAATCATGGCAGACACATTCCCTTTGCTGACATGGTCTTGTTGGGAATTGAAAGATCTTTCTTTCGCTGGTGCCCTACGCGGAAATGTTAGGTGACCCGACTGTACGAGCCACAGTTTCTGCCCCCACAGACTCTCAGCCACCAGGAGGTAAAGAGGGTGCTTTGCCAGCAAATCAAAACTGGAGAACTGGAACGAATTGGGGTGAAAGGATGGGGATCGGCTCCAAGCCAGCTGTGTGGGTCAACGCACACTGAACCGAAGATGAAACAATACGGTGCATTCCAGCCGTCGGCCTAGAGCCCCTGTAACCGAAGCCATGGCGTTTGTAATCAGGAGACTTGCGAGCAGACGTCCGCCCCCACGGTCTGGGGTGCCTTGGGTCAATATTAGGC
>NW_006300373.1:2492301-2493179 GCF_000327345.1 Myotis davidii
CACCAGGGAAATAGGATGTATTTTGTGCTGTGGAGGCCAGGACAGTTGCAGGGACACAAGGTATTTTCTAATATTAAAAATGGGAGCCCGGCCGGTGTGGCTCAGTGGTTGAGCGCTGGCCTATGAACCAGGAGGTCATGGTTCGATTCCTGGTCAGGGCACATGCCCGGGTTGCGGGCTCGATCCCCAGTGTGGGGCGTGCAGAAGGCAGCCGGTTGATGATTCTCTCTCATCATTGATGTTTCTGTTTCTCTCCCTCTCCCTCTCCCTTCCTCTCTGAAATCAATAAAAATATATATTTTAAAAAGATAGCATCCTTAGGGATGATGGAACGATTCTGCATCTTGATTGCCACGGTAGTTACATGAATCCATAGATGTGGTAACATTACATAGAAACACATGCACACACACACTGCCCTACGCGAAATGTTAGGTGACCCGACTGTACGAGCCACAGTTTCTGCCCCCATCTGCCCCCACAGACTCTCAGCCACCAGGAGGTAAAGAGGGTGCTTTGCCAGCAAATCAAAACTGGAGAACTGGAACGAATTGGGGTGAAAGGATGGGGATCGGCTCCAAGCCAGCTGTGTGGGTCAACGCACACTGAACCGAAGATGAAACAATACGGTGCATTCCAGCCGTCGGCCTAGAGCCCCTGTAACCGAAGCCATGGCGTTTGTAATCAGGAGACTTGCGAGCAGACGTCCGCCCCCACGGTCTGGGGTGCCTTGGGTCAATATTAGGCTTGCTCTTAGGGAGCCAGGCTGTGGCTAGCTTCCTGAAGGAGGGCTGGGATGTTGTGAAACGTGTTTACTTCTCTCGCTCTTCCTGATCAGGTGAAATCTGAAGGCATTTGCCCAGGGGTAGGGGTGGGGG
>NW_006300373.1:2493195-2495705 GCF_000327345.1 Myotis davidii
TTGCGGGCTCGATCCCCAGTGTGGGGCGTGCAGAAGGCAGCCGGTTGATGATTCTCTCTCATCATTGATGTTTCTGTTTCTCTCTCTCTCTCCCTCTCTGAAATCAATAAAAATATAGTTTAAAAAGTGCTGGAGATGTTTAATAATTAAAAAAAAAAAAAAACATGGCAAGGTTTGGCAAGCTTGGGAGATAGGACCAAGAAAGGAAAATGGAGGATTCCCTTAAACAGGTCAAGAAAAGGCAAAGACAGTGTATTGGGCAGAAGAACAAGCGCACAACACCAGCATGTTGGGGTTCTCCCCAAGATCGGGGCCTCTCCCAGTTCCCAGACCGTCCCTCCCCAGAGCCCAGGTCCCGGGCTGTGTTCCAGGTGGGATATGCCCAGGCCTCCCCCAAGTCTGCCCAGTGGCATTTGCCAGTACATTCTGCCATCACACGCAGCCAACCCCTCTGCTCCCGCCCGGTCCCCCTGCCTCCTACGTCCACATCTGGCCTTTCTGCTCTGAGTCCGGCCCAGGCCCCCTCCACCATCATTCAGCTTCCTTGGGACTCACCCACCCGGCCACACTGCTCAGACCTTTGTGGCAAGACTCAGCCCAACCCTTCTGTAGAGAGAGAGAAGAACCCTTCAGCGTGGAGGGTGCAGCGGCAAAACGCCATTTCCCACCCTCACAGGCGTGCATGCCAGTGCAGGGCTTGAGTTTGTCATTTAAGAAAAGATATATATATATATTGATTGATTTCAAAGAGAAAGGGAGAGAGAGAGAAACATCAATGAGGAGAGAAAAATCATTGATCAGCTGCCTCCTGCACACCCCACACTGGGGATCGAGCCTGCAACCCTGGCATGTGCCCCGACCGGGAATCGAACCGTGACCTCCTGGTTCATAGGTTGACCACTGAGCCATGCCGGATGGGCTAGAGAGTGTTTGACGGTTGTGATGAGCTTTGTGCAGATCCCAAAAGACAGGCAACACTGAGCTAACGCCAGCATCCCTCCTCAGCCTCCGTCGCTCTGATGTGCCTTCTGGGCTGTGGGCAAATACTTGGGCTGTAGCACAAACCCTTCCGCCCAGGTCTTCCCATTCGTATATTTTCAATCAACCGTGGGGGCAGGGGGGAGTCCACAGGCCACGTTCCCACCCAGTGGTCATAGTCAGGGAGACCATCCAGGCCTTCAGAATCCATCCTGTGGACAGTCACACTTTCACCGCCGCGCCCTGCCCATCATTCCCACGGCCTGAGTGTTACGAACACGAGCGATTTCGGACAGTCAGGGCCGCAGGATTTTTTTTTTTAAACCTCGATGCCTAGGTGTGTTCGGCAGGGAAACAAAGATCGCCCTGTTCACCAGCGAGTCGGTGCCTCTGGGTGAACGGCCAGGTGCTCTTTCAACTGCTGCGTGAGACTAATTCCTTCCTGGCCGCTGGAAAGCAGCTGAAGCCCGGCCAGCTGGGCTATCTTCCATCTCGCATTCCAGCATCTTTCCCTGAGTCCCAGCGCCTGGGTCCCAGCACTTCCTCTCGGTGCATCCCTGACAGTCAGCGCCCTCTCCTTGGACTCGGGCGTTTTTAAATTGTGAGCCTTTGGGAGGGGTGGGGAGGGGAGGGAAAGGGAGAGGAGGAAGGAGGGGGGGTGGTGGAGTTAGAACCTTTCCAGAGGCATCTCTCTTTTTAAAATTTCTTATATTTTTAATTGATGTCAGAGAGGAAGGGAGAGGGAGAGAGAGATAGAAGCATCAGTGATGAGAGAGAATCATGGATCAGCTGCCTCCTGCATGCCCCACACTGGGGATCGAGCCCGCAACCCAGGCCTGTGCCCTGACCGGGAATCAAACTGTCACCTCCTGGTTCATAGGTCGATGCTCAACCACTGAGCCCCGCTGGGTGGATGGACCCTCCCTTTCAGCTCACTCACTTCTGACTCCCCTGCATCGGATGGTCTCTGCATTCACAAGGAGATGGCACTGAAGTAATGGGGGCTGGCTTTACGAACATCATTATTCTTATTTTTGGAATTCAAATGATCTTTGTGAAAACAGTGAATTTACACCCAGTTGCTCTAATATCATGGCTAGGACTGTGAAACAACGGGGGGCTATGGGGATTCCCCTCCAGGAGAGAAATGCCTTGTGGAAATTTCCAGATGACTTTGTGATGCAAAGCCCAGCTTTCTCCAGGACCTGGGAGTCGGAAAGGCCCAGGGTTGGAGCCCCTGGTGGACTCAGAGTGAAACCTGTAGGTGGTTCTCGGAATGCCCGCTCATACCTGTAACTCATTTCCCAAATCGCTGTGCCATGTAGGATTCTCCATGTCTACAGGGGACCTCTGGTGACCCGAAGCATGTCTGCTGTCAGCCGCATGCGCCTGGCACTGCACAAGGATGGGCAGGGACATGCGTTTTCCCTGCTAGTGAGGCCTGCGCGTGGGTCTTCAGGAGCCGGCAGTGCTTCTGTTGACGCTTTCTCTGTTTTAGAGAAGAAATGAACAGGCTCACCCCCACCCCCGCC